>NC_057719.1:48654074-48665441 GCF_004010195.1 Chiloscyllium plagiosum
AAAAGAGACGTAAGGGGCAACTTTTTCATGCAGAGGGTCGTACGTGTATGGAATGAGCTTCCAGAGGATGTGGTGGAGGCTGGTACAATTGCAACATTTAAGAGGCATTTGGATGGGTATATGAATAGGAAGGGTTTGGAGGGATATGGGCCGGGCGCTGGCAGGTGGGATTAGATTGGGTTTGGATATCTGGTCGGCATGGACGAGTTGGACTGAAGGGTCTGTTTCCATGCTGTACATCTCTATGACTTTAGTGTTAGATTATGATACCATTAAACCAAGAGGGACAGGTGGAGAAAGAGGAAATGTCTCCCAGTTCTTGTTTACAAACCCATTTTTCCTTGCCTCTATTTTGCTGTCTCAAGTAGCTATTGATATAGTTCTATTTACATATTCCAGAGTCTGCTTGTTGTCTTTTTAAACTGGCTAAGTGGCAAAGTCAGTCTGTCATCTTTCATGTGCTGTTATCATGTAAGTGTGAGTAAAAGAAGAGATGCAAATTATTTGATGCCTCATTGAGTTTCAGAGCATCTTGATTGAAATGTCAATTCTGAGGCAGCTGGTTTCATATATTCCATGTGGGTTGTCTGGGCTTGTCAGGTAATCACAGCATCCACTTTGATTAGTATTGTAGTGTCCTTTTTTTAAGCCTATTTTTGCTGCATTTTAGTATCAGATATTAAAATCAAATAATAAATGTTGAGGATATTTTTAAGCAACCTGTTCAGAGATGTTATTCCACATCACTGAAGCAGGTAGGATTTTAATGCAGGTCTCTTATTCATATGTGGAGGTGCTAGTGTTGGACTGGGTGGAAAAGGTCAGAAGTCACATGACACTAGGTTATAGTCCAATACATTAAGCTCCTTCATCAGATGAAGTGAAGGGAAGTGCAGGCACAGAGTTTATAGGCAGAGAGATCAAAAAATTGCACAAATGGTGTGACCATAAGACCATAAGACATAGGAGCAGAAATTAAGCCATTCAGCCCATCGAGTCTGTTCCGCCATTCAATCACGACTGATAAGTTTCTCAACTCCTTTCTTGCACTTTCTCCCTGTAACCCTTGATCCCCTTGACAATCAAAACCTATCTATCACAGTCTCAAATATACTCAATGACTTGGTCTCCACATCCTTCTGCGGCAGTGAATTCCATAGACTCATCACTCTCTGGTTTCTCCTCATCTCCATTCTAAAAGGCCTTCCCCTTACTTTAAGGCTGTGCTCTCGGGTCTTAGTCTCTCCAACTAATGGAAATATCTTCCCAACGTCCACTCTGTCCAGACCATTTAATATTCTTTCGGTTTCAACTAGAACCCCCCTCATCCTTCTAAACTCTATCAAGTATGGACCATAAGTCCTCAAATGTTCCTCATATGTTAAGCTTTTCATTCCTGGGACCATTCTCATGACCCTCTGCTGAACACCCTTCAGGATCAGTACATCTTTCCTAAAATATGGGGCCCAAAACTGTGCACAAAACTCCAAATGTGGTCTGACCAGAGCCTTATCGAGCCTCAGAAGTACATCCCTTCTTTTATATTCAAGTCCTCTCAAAATAAATGCCAACATTGCATTTTCCTTCCTAACTACTGACTCAACCTGCAAGTTTACCTTGAGAGAATCCTGGACTAGAACTCTCAAGTCTCTTTACACTTTGGATTTCTGAATTTTCTTCCCATTTAGAAAATAGTCCATGCTTCTATTCTTTTTGCCAAAATGCTATACCTCACATTTTCCCAATTGTACTCCATCTGCCACTTCTTTGCCCTCTCTCCTAACCTGTCCAAATTCTTCTGTAGCCTCTCTGCCTTCTCAATGCTACCTGTCCCTCTACCTATCTTTGGATCATCTGCAAACTTAGCCAGAATGCCCTCAGTTCCTTCATCTAGATCATTACTATATAATGTGAAAAGTTATGGTCCCAACACTGACCCTTGTGGAACACCACTAGTCACTGGCTGCCATCCTGAGAAAGAGCCTTTTATCCCCACTCCCTGCTTTTTGCCAGACAGCTAATCTTCTATCCATGCTAGTATCTTGCCTCTAACACATTGGGTTCTTATGTTATATAGCAGCAACCTATGCGGCACCTTGTCAGAGGCCTTCTGGAAGTCCAGGTAGATGATATCCACTGACTGTCTTTGTCTAACCTGCTTGTTACTTCCTCAAAGAACTCTAGCAGATTCCTCAGGCATGTCCTCCCCTTGATAAAAGCACACTGATTTTGCCCTATTTTACCATACACTTCCATGTATTCAGAAATCTCAACCTTCACAATGGACTCCAAAATCTTACCCACAACTGAGGTTAGGCTAATCAGCCTGTAATCTTCTCTGGGACCCTCCCTGACTCTAGCGATTCCTTAAAGATTACTATTAACGCCTCCACTATCTCTTTAGCTATCTCCCTTAGAACTCTGAGGTGTAGTCTATCTGGTCCAGATGATTAATCCACCTTCAGGCCATTCACTTTTTCTGGCACCTTCTCCATGGTGATGGCCACCATACTCAGCTCTGCCGCTGACTCTCTTGAACCTTTAGTACTTGTATCATCCGACGTGAAGACTGACACAAAGTAATTATTCAGTTCCTCAGCCATTTCCTTGTTCCCACTACTATCTCTCCAGCATCATGTCCACTTTTGTCTCTCTTTTGCCCTTTATATATATAAAGAAACTTGTACAATCTTTCTTAATATTACTGGCTAGCTTACCCTCATATTTAATCTTCTCCCTCCTTTTTTCTGTTTTTGTTGCCCTCTGTTGGTCTTTATAAGCTTCACAATCCTTTGGTTTCCCACTGCTCTTTGCCACATTATATGCTTTCTCTTTTGCTTTTATGCTGTCCCTGACTTCCCTGATCAGCCATGGTTGCCTCATTCCCCCTTGTACTATTCTTCTTTTTCCTCTAGATGAATCTCTGCTGTATCTCCTGAATTACTCCTCCCAGAAACTCCCTCCATTGCAGTTCCACTGTCTTTCCTTCAAGGCATCTCTCCCAGTCAACTCTACCCAGCTCCTCTCTTATGCCTCTGTAGTTGCCTTTATTCCGCTGTAACACTGTTACCTTTGATTCTATCTTCTTCCTCTCAAATTGCAGAGTAAATTCAATCATGTTATGACCACTGCCTGCTAAGGGTTCCTTCACCTTAAGCTCCCTTACCAAGTCTGCCTCACTGCACAACACTAAACCCAGTATTGCCTGTTGTTTAGTGGGCTCCACCATAAGCTGCTCCAAAAAGCCATCTTGTAGACATTCCACAAATTCCTTTTTCTTGCACTACACTACCAATCTGATTTTCCCAGTCCACCTTACATATCATGAGTGGAATGGTGTGGCTTAAAGGTAGGGACATTACCACTGCACCACAAGCAACCCAACAATGAAAGTTGTATGTTAAAGGTCCATTTCACTTCAATTTCACTGCTAATGTTTATTGTGCTTTGCATTTAGGTTAGCATATCTCCGATCTAATAGGTAAGCTTGATTGCAATAAATTGCCTAGAGGAAAACACATGTAATGTTCATCACAGGAATATTACAAACCATTTTGCACAGGCTAAAATTACTGCCCAGAGTTATTTACAAAGGACATATTCTTAGACTTGAGCCCAAAACTATTTGTTATCATGATTAAAGTTTGTAAATATATTTTAATGACTATTTTGATGAAAGCGATGTTTCATTTTACACAAAACCCCTTTCAAAATTAAATACAGGTCCTCTCTGGGTCTCAAGCAGGTTCCATCTGGAGTCTGTCCGCAATTTAAATTGTATGCATGTCAGAATACATGTCAGTTCAATGGAAAGCAGTTGTTAATAATTACAGCAAATGGTTGTAGGTCGGGTCTTTAAAATTATAAAAATGTATGGAATCACATTCACAAAAATGAGCATTCCTAAGTAGGACATTTGTAAACCGGGGACTCTCTATAATTCCTAAAATAATTTAAAGCTTCTGACATGGTGGCTCAGTGGTTTGCACTGCTGCCTCACAGCACCAGGGTCCCATGTTCGCTTCCAGCCTCGGGTGACTGTCTGTGTGGAGTTTGCAAACTCTCCCTTTGTTTGTGTGGACTTATTCTGGGTGCTCTGGTTTTCTTCCACAGTCCAAAGATGTGCAATTCAGGTGAATTGGCATTGCGAAGTTGCCCATAGTGTTAGGTGCAATAGTCAGAGGGGAAATGGGTCTGGGTGGGTTACTCTTCGGTGGATTGGTTTGGGCTGAAGGGCCTGTTTTCACAGTATAGGAAATCTAATCAAACAATGTCTATTTTTATCCATTCAGCATGGCAACACAGGCAAGCCTAGCATTTATTGACCAGTCCTAACTTCCATGAGAAGGCTCATCTTCTTGAAAACTGAATACTTTGCTTGACCAATTATGGGTCTGGAGTCACAGATAGACCATACCAGGTAAGGACATAATATTTGAGTAGTTTTGGAAATGTTTCATTGCTGGGTACGTTGAAGGCACGTACCAAACCTTTAAGAGAGAGAGAAAGCTGTTTTGCATTGAGAGCTTACAAGCACCTGTCATATGACTAACCAGCAGTCCCAGAGTGTACTGGAAAATTGAAAATATGTGACAATTTGGCTGTGAAATGGTTACCTAGGTTGGTTCCTGTTTTGACAACAATTAGAATTTAACCAACCAGTTTAAATTATGCCCCAGGATACTAAAACCAATTGCTTTTGAATTTATTGTTTTGCCAACATTGAACCAATGCGACAATCCAATGTTGGGAGTATAAACAAGGCAAGCAGTTTGAAAGTCTGACAGAGTAACTTCCATTTAAAGCACTTTCTATCAAAGGTACCTTTTCATCTTCACAATAAAAAGAAAGAAGATGACACAGGGAGATCTTTGGCTAGAAGGAAAAAGACATTGATGGTGTTAGCTGCTGTATGGTTTCGAAATTAAGTTGATGTAATTTTAATAAGTGTTTTATTGGAACAGTATATTGTTATAGAGTTAGAATAGGTAATAAGCAGCTAAGCTAAAGGGGGGCTTAGAGTTGTGAATAGTTGTTGTTTAATGTTCACTTTTACCATTAAAGAAAAGATTGATATTATTTTCTTTAGAAAGCGGAATTTGAGAGTTCTCTGTTACCCATACTTTCACAGATTACAAGATGAGATGAGTTTTTCTGGCTGTTTGGTTTAATTAACCCAAAGGATTCACCACTGTGTTGTAGCACAATATAGTTAGTGTTGTTATTAAAATTAACAGCAATATGATTCTGCATATGTGATTATATATAATGTATAGGATATAGGGAAATCATTCTGTTTGCCTTTTGGATTGAATTTCAAATTGTGATATTTAAGAAATAGTTGAGAAATAGTTCTGTGTGAGAGAGATGGAACTTCATGATTCTGCAAACTACAAATTCTGTTTTCAAATTTTACTCTCGCGATGGCACGTGGTTGGTAGTTCTTCAGTTGAAAGCATTAGCTTTTTGCTGTCTTATATTGCATAATGCATTATTGATCTGTAAATATTCTTGTTTACTAAGTACAGGACTGTACTGTATCACATATCCATTTGAAGTAGGTCACTTTTGGTATTGTCCCTTTCAGTTCTATCCTGTTCACCTGGGCTTCAGTAACAAATAGTCTGGGCGAAAGTGAGGATTGCAGATGCTGGAGATTAGAGTCAAGATTAGAGTGGTGCTGGAAATGCACAGCAGGTCAGGCAGCATCCGGGGAGCAGGAATATTGACATTTCGGGCAGGTGTCCTTCATCAGGAATCAATAATAAATAATCTATCCTATCTGATGACACAATAGACTCATAGATCCAATTTAATTTCTAACTTTTGCAATGCAAATCAGCTCACATTATCATATGACAAGTCTTGTAGAGACTGATTGGTGAATACATCAGATTTGCATTTCAAAGATTCCTATTAGCTACTTATCATCCACATTAAAAAAATGGCTGAGATTTTTACCCTATATAATAGCATCCCTATTGATTTTGGTTATATTGCGGTTTAATTTTAAATAGATTTCATAATCAGTTTTAACTTGGCTGATCAACTATAAAGTTGACAATAACTTCAATCATCTACCTAAGAAAAATTAGTCAGTATTTTTAATCTTTAAATTGTAGAAGCTTCATATTCTTTAACATTCTTAGGTCAATTATATAGTTCCAATACTTATCTGGTTTATAATGCAAAGTTCTAGTTGAACCTTTCTCAGTGAAATGTGATATCCTCTGCAAGTTTCATCTCATTGTCTGGTGCATCTTGTTACCTTGTCACTCATCATGAAAATTTGTTGTGGAGTCAAAGAACATTTAAAAGGACATAGTAGAAACATCCATTTCTAGGGCATATACTTAAAAATACTGAATCATAAAACTTGGACTTGATGCTGCTTTTGAATTGGGTTTCTGTAAAGGACTAACTCAAGCCAGCTATAAATCCTACAATACAAAGGAGCTGTTGATTTCAGAAGCGGGTAGAGTCAGGCTGAGCAAAATATATCAAGTATAAGCCTGATTTACCATTTCAATTTATCCTATAAAGTGCATTGCACATTTGCTCAGTTCAGCAGGAAAAGAACAAGTCTCCAACAGATTATGTTTAAATGGAAGAGGATAGATTGCTGCGGGAAAAACAGTGATTAAATAAAGTTGAAAGTAAAGAATGTAATTGCAAATACTAAGAGATCATGGGACTAAATGAAGCAGTTAAAATAATAGTCAAAAAGAAACAGACAGAAAACCAAGAATGCCAAAAAAAACTGGAAAAACAAGCAGGAAATAAATAATAACAGTGACATAGGAACAGAATAATAGGTGGAGATATGCCGAGAAAGGACAGAGTAACAGAAAGGAGAAAAATACACTTCATTGAGCTTATAATCATGAGGAATGAGGTAGTGACCCCTCAGTAATTAGGTACTATTAATGCATAATTTAAATAATTCTTGTTGAGTACAATTCATTACAATTGCCTGATATTTTGTTGTGAGTGTGGAACAGAGTCAATGATTTAATTATTTGATTAATTCGGTAATGTACTTTTGCATGGGAAATTGATGCTTTGAATAATCTAGAATGACAGTCTTCTCTTCTCATGTGGAGCCCGATCAATTTGGAGACGACAATTGATGATTTCTACTGGTGTAAAGACACACTGTTGCAATTTATATTTTATTTCGACTACACAGCCCTGGACTTGCAGCCCACCAAATTTGAATGTGACAGTAACAGACTCCAGGTACCAAATGTGGTCAGGACTTCCATGTCACTTGCTGTGACAACACAATTGTCATTAGCAGGAAACAGAAGATAGTGGAAGTGGAGCAGCAGAAGATGGAGAAAAGTGGCTCCAGGCAGCATTTGTGGAGCATGTATCCTACCAGGTACTATCATCCTTCCACACAAAATAAACAGGAATATTGACCATACGTAATTTATTGAATTGCACATGCAAATTCAATTTGGAGGCTTATGGTAGTGATTACTGTAAATAATTCCAAGGCAATCAAGATTAGGAATCAAATATAACTTTTTTAAGGTCTACAGGAATTGCAGGGAAAGGTGGGGAACAGTGGGCTTCGTATTAAAGGATGAAGTGTCTTATCTGATTGTGAGATTATAAAGATGAGAAAGAAGGCCCATGGAGACTTCATGGATCGAATTTGGAAGCAGAAGGAGTTTAAAATGATGGTGAGGTTTGTGTGTAGACCTCCTTCAATCAGTTGTCATGGTAGATTCCAAAATGTAGAGATTAGATCGGCATGTAGTCCAAATCAAGTAGTTTTAATTGGAAATTGTAATTTTCACATAAATTGGCACAAGCTGGCCAACAATGTTAGAAAATTTATGAATTCCTTAAGTGTGGTGGGTTTTCTACCATAATGAATAGGATTTTCAGATATCAGCATTTCCCTCTGAGTCATCACAAAAGTCAATTGGGTATGCTCCAGGGAGTGTTAATTGACCACAAACAGGAAGATGTGTCCCTCAGACAGCTACCAGTTAATCTGATTGGCAAGCAACTCTGCAGTTATAGCAGGAACAGTGGCCAGAACTGGGTCTACAGCTGTCCCCACATTCTCCATCCTGGAGTTCAGGACCAGGTACGTTCTGGAGATATCATGGCAAGAGTGGAGGTGAGGCTCTGGTTGAGTTGGAGAGACAAATGGCTTCACAGAGAGGCAGAGGTACTCAGAGGGTGCAGATCTTGGAGGGAGTGCCTGATGTGGAAAGGGGCCTCTTGAGGGACATATCTCCCCCAACAAATCCTGTGCCCATCCAAAGTCATTAACATCCCTTCAAATCCATCAAAGTTCCTAAAATCAAAGCAAAATATTGCAGACACTGGAAATCTTAAACAAAAAGAAAAACATACTAGAAATGCTCAGGAGGTCTGCAGCAGCTGAGGAGAGAGAAAAACAAAGTTTGTGTTTTGTGTCAAATACGACTCTTCTTCAGATATATTTCCAGCACTTCTTGCTTAAATTCCTGTTGAGACCGCACTCCCCATAATGATTCGGCAGGATTAAGTCATGATTATTGAGGGTAAGCTGTGATTAAAACTGCTCCATTCGATCCTAAACACTGCAGAACAAAGTATAGTATAAAGTCAATTTTGTATTTTAAGGGTGGGTAGTTGAGTAAAATTATATAAAAATCATCAGTAATGTCCTGGTCTTTCCTGAAACCTGCCTTTAAAAGAACTGCTTTTTCTTATTGAGAAATTTGTGAATTGTTTGCTCAGTAAACAATGCAGCAGGCATATATTTAAATTGCGATGCAATGCATAATGATAGCATACACATTCCTGGGAACCCTGGAAGGAACATAAGCAAAGAAACTCAAGGCTGCGTTAGCCTTGGGTGCAAGTAATAGTGCCATACCTGCCCTAGATCTCAGCTCTTGGTGCTGTTGCAGCAAGCAACTCATTTAAACCATTGGTTCTCTCTGTATTTGCCCTCCAAAAGGAGTTAATTTTCTATGGAACCCAGATATTCCTGATAAATCTGTTGTAATATGATGTGATACCCTGTTCTGACAACATGTTGTATTTTTGTGTCTGGGTGACTTGGGATAGGGTGCTGCCACCACATCTCTTCCTAGGCCAGTCTAACGGGTTGGAGAAAGTGAGGACTGCAGATGCTGGAGATCAGAGCTTAAAAATGTGCGCAGCAGGTCAGGCAGCATCAAAGGAACAGGAGAATCGATGTTTCGGGCACAAGCCCTTCTTCAGGGATGAGGAAGGTGTGCCAAGCAGGCTAAGATAAAAGGTAGGGAGGAGGGACTTGGGGGAGGGATGTTGGGAAAACGATAGGTGGAAGGAGGTTAAGGTGAGGGTGATAGGCCAGAGAGGGGGTGGGGGCGGAGAGGTCGGGAAGAAGATTGCAGGTCAAGAAGGCGGTGCTGAGAATGAGGGTTGGGACTGAGAAAAGATGGGGGGAGTGGAAATGAGAAAGCTGGAGAAATCTGCATTCATCCCTTGTGGTTGGAGGGTTCCTAGGCGGAAGGTGAGGTGCTCTTCCTCCAGGCGTTGTGTTGCCATGGTCTGGCGCTGGAGGAAGCCAAGGACCTGCATGTTCTTGGCGGAGTGGGAGGGGGAGTTAAAGTGTTCAGCCACGGGGCGGTTGGGTTGGTTGGTGCGGGTGTCCCAGAGGTGTTCTCTGCAACGTTCCGCAAGTAGGCGGCCTGTCTCCCCAATGTATAAGAGGCCACATCAGGTGCAGCGGATGCAATAAGTGATGTGTGTGGAGGTGCAGGTGAATTTCTGACAAATATGGAAGGATCCCTTGGGGCCTTGGAGGGAGTGAGGGAGGAGGTGTAGGCGCAAGTTTTGCATTTCTTGCGTTTGCAGGGGAAGGTGCCGGGAGTGGAGGTTGGGTTGGTGAGGGGTGTGAATCTGACGAGGGAGTCGCGAAGGGAGTGGTCTTTCTGGAATGCTGATAGGGGTGGTGAGGGAAATATATCCCTGGTGGTGGGGTCTGTTTGGAGGTGGCAGAAATGATCGAAGGATGATACGATGTATCTGGAGGTTGGTGGGGTGGTAGGTGAGGACCAATGGGGTTCTGTCCTGGTGGCGATTGGAGAGGCGGGGTTCAAGGAAGGAGAAGTAGGAAGTGGAGGAGATGCGGTGGAGAGCTTCGTCAACCACGTCTGAGGGGAAATTGCGGTCTTTGAAGAAGGAGGCCATCTGGGTTGTTCGGTATTGGAATTGGTCCCCCTGGGAGCAGATGCGGTGAAGGCGAAGGAATTTGTTCCACATATCCTACGAAGAGGCAGGCATAGCTGGGGCCCATGTGGGTGCCCATGGCTACTCCTTTGGTTTGGAGGAAGTGGGAGGATTGGAAAGAGAAGTTGTTCAGAGTGAGGACCAGTTCAGTCAGTCGAAGGAGGGTGTCAGTGGAAGGGTACTGGTTGGTTCGGCGGGCAAGGAAGAAGCGGAGGGCTTTGAGGCTTTCGTGATGGAGGATGGAGGTGTATAGGGACTGGATGTCCATGGTGAAGATAAGGCATTGGGGGCCGGGGAAGCGAAAATCGTGGAGGAGGTGGAAGCCATGGGTGGTGTCCCGAACGTAGGTGGGGAGTTCTTGGACTAAGGGGGACAGGACCATGTCAAAGTATGCGGAAATAAGTTCGGTGGGGCAGGAGCAGGCTAAGACAATGGGTCGGCCGGGGCAGTCAGGTTTGTGGATTTTGGGCAGGAGGTAGAAACGGGCGGTGTGAGGTTGTGGAACTATGAGGTTGGAGGTGGTGGATGGGAGATCCCCTGAGGTGATGAGGTTATGGATGGTCTGGGAGATGATGGTTTGGTGGTGGGAAGTGGGGTTATGCTCAAGGGGGCCGTAGGAGGAGGTGTCCACGAGCTGGTGTTTAGCCTCAGCAATATAAAGATCGGTGCACCAAACTACCACTGCGCCTCCCTTGTCTGCCGGTTTGATGGTGAGGTTGGGTTCGAGCGGAGGGAGTGGAGGGTGAGAAGTTGGAGTGGGTGGACAGGTTGAGGCGATCAATGTTGTGGCAGCAGTTGGCTATGATCGAGGGCTGGTAAGAGGCCAGCACAGGGTGTCCAGGTGGATGGGGTGTGTTGGAGGCGGGAGAAGGGGTCGTCAGAGGGTGGGCAGGAGTCCTGGTTGAAGAAGTAGGCGCAGAGGCGAAGGCGGCGACAGATTCGTGGCGAAGGCGGCAGTGGACCATCGCCGACAGATTCGCGGCCTCTGCGGGGTCCACAACCACCGGGAACAACACTGTTTCTGCATTCGCCGCAGCCACTTCCGCCCGGAGTTGCCGTCGCCGCACCCACGTCCGCCCCCAGTGATGTCACTCGCATGCACAATGACCACGCCGCATGCGTCTCCGCCCCCACGCCGAT
>NC_057719.1:48665497-48666069 GCF_004010195.1 Chiloscyllium plagiosum
ACACCAGGTCCTAGCTCCCAGCCCTGCCGTATTTTCACCATCCCTCCAGACCTCCCCCTCTCTGAGGATGAAAGATTAGTCTTCAGCAGAGGCCTCACCTTCATCCCCCTTCGCTCCCGGATTAACGAGTTCAACACGCGGTGAGACATCGAGCATTTCTTCCGCCGCCTTCGCCTCCATGCCTATTTCTTCAACCAGGACCCCCACCCACCCTCTGATGACCCCTTCTCCCGCCTCCAACACACCCCATCCACCTGGACACCCTGTGCTGGCCTCTTACCAGCCCTCGATCATAGCCAACTGCTGCCACAACATTGATCGCCTCAACCTGTCCACCCACTCCAACTTCTCACCCTCCACTCCCTCCGCTCGAACCCAACCTCACCATCAAACCGGCAGACAAGGGAGGCGCAGTGGTAGTTTGGTGCACCGATCTTTATATTGCTGAGGCTAAACACCAGCTCGTGGACACCTCCTCCTACGGCCCCCTTGAGCATAACCCCACTTCCCACCACCAAACCATCATCTCCCAGACCATCCATAACCTCATCACCTCAGGGGATCTCCCATCC
>NC_057719.1:48668084-48708014 GCF_004010195.1 Chiloscyllium plagiosum
CAGCACTGCCTTCTTGACCTGCAATCTTCTTCCCGACCTCTCCGCCCCCACCCCCTCTCTGGCCTATCACCCTCACCTTACCTTCCTTCCACCTATCGTATTCCCAATGCCCCTCCCCCAAGTCCTTCCTCCCTACCTTTTATCTTAGCCTGCTTGGCACACCCTCCTCAGTCTAACAGGTTATTCAGTAATCTACGGTGGAAAATGGACCATGAATAAATATGAGCAGAAGAAGCACCTGTCTTTCAAAACAAGATGTGGTTTATTACATAACACTAACCACATGCAGGTTACATCAGCTATCATGACTACTCACAATTACTAACATGGGTAGAGAAGACCTTTGTATACTGGAGTCCAACTGGTTCTCCACATTGAGGCCATATGACATCATTAGACTGGATGGAGCTCAGCATAGCTAAAACATTAACTCTTTCAGAACCATTCCCTATCTGAGAAGATTGTGCAGACTGAGATGCCACTCCAAGCTACCATTTCTACCATTCTTTCTAAACCATCCCACAAAACCTCAAATGTCAGACTGCAACATTGAATCAAATGAATGGGCAATACATAAGATTGTGTTAGTCGTATAACTTTACTTTGATTCATTCACAGGAAGGTGGAATTACAGGCAATGTCCCAACACTTTTGTTTTAGAATAATTTATCGGAAATGGATACTGCAGGCCAGACCAACATTTATTGTCCATCCCTAGTTCCCTTGGAGAAGATAGTGGTGAGTTCACTTGTTGTAGGTACACCCACAATGCTGTTAGGGAGAGGGTTCCAGGACTTTCACCTTGCAATACTGGAGGAACAGTACTATATTCCCAAGTCAGAATGGTGAGTGGTTTGGAGAGGGACTTTGAGATGGTGATGTTCCCTTGTATTTGCTTCCCTTGTGCTTCCAGATTTTAGTGACTTTTGGAAGATGCTGTTTAAGGAGACTTGTTGGATTTCGGCTTTGCATCATGTAAATGGTACACACCCTTCTCCTGTTTAGGTGTGAAGCGATTAAATATTGAATATGGTAGATGTGGAGGGAGGCAGGTGGAGAGTGCTCTTAAGTAGGTTGCTTTATCTTGGATGATATCAAGCTTCTTGAGTATAGTTGGAGCTGCACCCATCCAAGCAAGTGTAGAGTGTTCCATCACAGCCCTAGCTTGTGCTTTGTAGATGGCAAACAGACTTTGGGGAGTCAGGCATTGAGTTACTCACTGTTGTTACAACATGGCAGTGAACCTCTGTATTAATAAACTAAGCACCCAGAAAAGCTCACCTTGCCTCGTAACCTGATAAAATATTAATGACAGAGAACTCCAAAATTCTACTATTTAAAGAAAATAATATCAATTTACTCTTTAACTCCAAAAGTAAACATTAAACAACAACTATTCACAACTCTAAGCCCCCCCTTCTCTTAGCTGCTTATTACCTGCATCCAACTGTATAAGAATATACTGTTCCAATAAACACTTATTAAAATTACATCAACTTCATTTCAAAACCACACAGCAGCTGTTGTTGTTGGTGTTTTTCTTCTTCTGACTGAAGATCTCCCTGGATTGTCTTTCTTTTTACTATGAAAATGTTTCATATGAAAACGTATTTTTGATAGGGAATGTTTCAATGTCTTGGGCCTCTCTCTCTCTATGGCAGTTGCTCCATCTGATTTTCAAAATGCTTGCCTTTTTTATATCCCCAATATTTGATTATCTCATTTGTTCGATGTTGGCAAAACAATAAATTCCAACTCAATTGGGTTTTAGTATTCTGGGGCATAATTTAAACTGGTTAAATTCAAATTGTTGTCAAAACAACAACCAACTCAGGTCTCTATTTCACAGACAAATGTTATATATTTTCAAATTTCCAGTACACTCTGAGACTGCTCTTGTAAGCTCTCAGTGCAGAACAGCATTCACACTTTCTTAAAGGTACACTACGTGCCTTCAACTTCATAAACTGTAGTATTTCTAATTTCTTAATTGCTTTTGTATGTATATTCATTTATATGGTATTTATGTGGCTAGTCTAAATTAGTTTCTGGTCAATGCTAACCCTTAGGATGTTGACATTAAGGGATTCAGTGACGGTAATGCCATTCAATGTCAAGGGGAAATGGTTAGATTCTTTCTTCTTGGAGATGTCTGGGACTTATGTGGCACAAATATTACTTGCAACTTGTCAACTCACATCTGAATATTTACCAAGTCATGCTGCATTTGGACGTGAACTGCTTCAGTGTTGTTAGGGAATCTTGGTGGTACATCTGAATGAGTTATTTTATCACTTCAGAGATGTCAGTCAACCACATTTGTGTGAAACTATAGTCCCGCACAGGATAGACTTGGTAAACGCAGCAGTGCTTTTTCTTTGAAGATCATTGATGAATAATTTGGTTCACTAATTCTGACAAGTCATTTTTACTGGTGTCATTGTATTATGTGTAATGAATATTTCAGCCCAGTATATGTAAATTAACAAAACAGAATCAAGCAATGAATGCCTCGATCTGTTTTATGCATAATTTGTAGGCTAAGATGAATGAAAATTCACATCTTATCTTAATGCTTGATTATGATCATTTTCACGTATTCTTCATTGATACTTCTGTGATTCTGTTTTTATTATAATTAATGTACATTTATCTGATATTGATCCATCCTGCGAGTGCAATGCATATGCTGATGTCAGTGAATTCATATTCAGATGAATTTTTGTTCCATAAATACATCTGCTAGAATTATAAAGTCCCTGCACCTGTGTTTATATACAGCTCAATGCCACATCAGCAAACTATCATCAGGACAAGCTAAACAGCAGTGTTTTAGCACAAGGTGCAATTAGTATGTCAGTAGATGACATGGGTCTCTTAATTGCGCTAAGTGTAATTCAGATGCATGTCAGATACAGAAGGGTTGTGTATACCCAATGCTTGTTAAGCTTGAAGCTTTGAAGGAACAGATCTTTCCTCAGCAGTGTTGAAGCCACTCAGTGGAAAGTATGTATTTTTCCATTTTCAAAAAGAAAATTGCATAGTATAAAGAAATATTCTCATGCAAAAATTGGGAACAAAGTTTTGGAGTCCAAATGTGGGCATTTGTAAACCAAATCAATCTATTTCCACAACTGTATTGAATAACCTTAGGTTGCACATGGTATTAGCAAGATCATAGTTGCTGTTTAATATAGCAAAGTGTAACTTTAACTGTTGTATAACATTTTTAAATTATCTTTCACTTCTGCTCCTGCTGGTGTCCCAAAGTTAATCATACTTTTAAGGCTCGTTCAGCATCTTCACCCATAAAACTGGACAAAGCAGGTTAGGCACGTGGTCCATTCATTTGGTTCTGTCCATCCAGTGAGGTTACCATCACATATTAAACAGTAAATGGTACACTGTTACTTCCATGTCTCTTTCACCCTGTTTACTCTAAATAGTCTTAAGTTATATTCCACCTCTGTGTAGCTATGTTGCTGTGAAGAAACACCAGTGTTAACAGTGGTATAAATGGAATCTAATTGATAATTTTTAAGTGAATTGTTGACATATCAAGTATACGGACCACTGCAACAAACCAGAACTGGCCACTGGAAACAACGGAAATGAAACCAAATAAATTCCAACCAACACAGTAGACCAGCGCTTCACAGGAGGCTCCACAGCACTGAGGATGTCACCGAGAGAGGGGATGAAATGTCTGCAAACCAACTTCCCAGCTTGGCAAACATACTTAACAACTGCAACAGGTACTGAGCTACAAATCTTTACACATTACCTTGAATAGAACGTAGAATGTAGAACATAGAATAATACAGTGCAGTTGCAGTGCAGGACAGCCCCATTGGCCCTCCATGTTGCGCCGACCTGTGAAACCAATCTAAAGCCCGTCTAACCTATACTATTCCATTTTCATCCATATGTTTATCCAATGACCAGGTAGACAGGATAGTGAAGAAGGCATTTGGTATGCTTTCCTTTATTGGTCAGAGTATTGAGTACAGGAGTGGGGAGGTCATGTTGCGGCTATACAAGACATTGGTTAGGCCACTGTTGGAATATTGTGTGCAATTCTGGTCTCCATCCTATCAGAAAGATGTTGTGAAACTTGAAAGGGTTCAGAAAAGATTTACAAGGATATTGCCAGGGTTGGAGGATTTGAGCTATAGGGAGAGGCTGAACAGAATGGGGCTGCTTTCCCTGGAGCGTCGGAGGTTGAGGGGTGACCTTATAGAGGTTTACAAAATTATGAGGGACATGGATAGGATAAATAGACAAAGTATTTTCCCTGGGGTTGGGGCGGTCCAGAACTAGAGGGCATATGTTTAGGGTGAGAGGGAAAAGATATAAAAGAGACCTAAGGGGCAACTTTTTCATGCAGAAAGTGGTATGTGTATGGAATGAGCTGCCAGAGGAAGTGGTGGAGGCTGGTACAATTGCAAAGTTTGAGAGGCATTTGGATGGGTATATGAATAGGAAGGGTTTGGAGGGATATGGGCCGGGTGCTGGCAGGAGGGACTAGATTAGGTTGGGATATCTGGTCGGCATGGACGGGTTGGATGGAAGGGTCTGTTTCCATGCCGTACATCTCTATGACTCTATGACTATGTGACAGCACAGAGGGAGCTGTGAGGGAGTTGCCCTGGGAGTCCTCAACATTGACTCTGGATCCTATGAAGCTCATGACTTCAGGTTAAACATGGACAAGGAAACCTTTTGTTGATTACCATTTATGTCCCCCTGTGGCTGATGAACCAGTACTCCTCCATGTTGAACTGCACTTGGAGGAAGCGCTGAAGGTGGCAAGGACGCAAATGTGTTTAATGTCCACCGCCAAGAGTGGCTCAGCAACAGCACTACTGATGGAGCTGGTCGGGTACTAAAGGGCATAGCTGCTAGACTGGTTCTGCGGCAGCTGGTGAGGGTACCAACAAGAGGGAAAATATATTTGACCTCATCCTTACCAAGCTGCAGAACTATCTGTCCATGACAGGATCAGTAAGAGTGGCCAGCATATGTCCTTGTGGAGATGAAGTCCTGAGTTCTGAGTTCCTCAATTCTGAGGCAGCCTCACCAGGCCTGAAACATTAACTTTGATTTCTTTTTATAGATGCTGCCAGACCTGTTGAGCTTTACCAGCAACTTCTGTTTTTGCTTCTGCTTTACAGCATCCACAGTTCTTTCAGTTTTTATTTTGTCTTGCTTGAGACTAATCTTTGAGAATAAACATTGAGAATAATCTCCACACTGCTAAATAGGATAGACTTTGAACAGAGTTTGTGAGAAGATTTGTAGCTCGGGTGCTTGTTGTTGTGGTTCTGTTCGCCGAGCTAGGAATTTGTGTTGCAGACTTTTCGTCCCCTGTCTAGGTGACATCCTCAGTGCTTGGGAGCATCCTGTGAAGCACTTCTGTGATCTTTCCTCCGGCATTTGTAGTGGTTTGAATCTGCCACTTCCGGTTGTCAGTTCCAGCTGTCCGCTGCAGTGGTCGGTATATTGGGTCCAGGTCGATATGCTTATTGATTGAATCTGTGGATGAGTACCATGCCTCTAGGAATTCCCTGGCTGTTCTCTGTTTGGCTTGTCCTATAATAGTAGTGTTGTCCCAGTCGAATTCATGTGCACCAGAACTGCAAAAAGAGGAAGAACACCTCTACAATGTATTCGCCAAAAAAGGATCCCCACGCAATTTCATCAACGATGCCTAAGGGAAAGACAACGGATTGAGGACATGCCGCAACCCAAAGGACTAGCCACACTACCATACATCAAGAGCATTTCCGAACTGACAGCCAGACTACTGCGACCACTAGGACTCATAACAGCACACAAACCAACAGCCACTCTCAGACAACAACTCACCAGAATGAAGGACCCAATACCGGATAGTTGGTCCAGCTATCCTTAGTAGCCACACACTCAGATGACAAGCAACATGAGTTCGACTGGGACAACACTACTATTATAGGACAAGCCAAACAGAGAACAGCCAGGGAATTCTAGAGGCATGGCACTCATCCACAGATTCAATGAATAAGCACATCGACCTGGACCCAATATACCGGCCACTGCAGCGGACAGCTGGAGCTGACAACCGGAAGTGGCAGATTCAAA
Source organism: Chiloscyllium plagiosum (assembly GCF_004010195.1). Taxonomy (NCBI): domain Eukaryota; kingdom Metazoa; phylum Chordata; class Chondrichthyes; order Orectolobiformes; family Hemiscylliidae; genus Chiloscyllium; species Chiloscyllium plagiosum. The sequence goes on from NC_057719.1 coordinate 48,674,205, forward strand.
CCACTACAAATGCCGGAGGAAACATCACAGAAGCGCTTCACAGGAGGCTCCCAAGCACTGAGGATGTCACCTAGACAGGGGACGAAACGTCTGCAACACAAATTCCCAGCTCGGCGAACAGAACCACAACAGACTTTGAACAGATCTAGCAACTAAAGATTGGGCATCCATGATGCACGGTGAGCCATCAACAGCAGCAGAATTGTACATCAGCACAACCTGCAATCTCATGGCCTGGCATATCTGAAATAACTGCACCGAGGCCAGTATCCCATCACCAAGTTACTGTTTATTTAAATGTATTTAGTACTCAGGCTATGGCCAGCCAGCTCGGAGTCAGTTCCTGAAGTGAGGAGACTCTGAATCCCCTGTTTATCTTTTTTCCGCCGCATTACCAATGTACAGCAGTAGTGCTTATTTTCCCCACATCACATATGGTGGTGTGTGCAGCGTCCCTGTAAAAAAGATGCCATTGTCTAAGAACTCTATTCAATATTTCCACCATGAAAAACACTCACATGGCCAGTGAAACATCAACAAGCAAAGCCTGATAAGGCTAATGTCTATGTGGCAAAAGTAAAAGTGGAGCGTCTAAATCAAAATAAAGTTGGAGAGGAAAATAATCTGGTGTCTTATTTTTTAGCAGCCATGTTGTGTGTGTGCAGCTGTGAGACACAGTGAAAAACAACGAGTGTATAAATCTTCATTCATTTTCCACCCCCAGGAAGAAAGGAAACACCTGAGTGTCCAGTGAAAAGCAGTGCCCTTCTTATCAAAGGGCAATACTGCATGATCAAAATGCGAAAGCGGAGGGCAGGGACTAAATCAAAATAGAGTTGGAGGGAAAATAAAGCACTCCACACCCTGCAGTGCCCACCTCTCCCTGAAAACCTTGAGTGCGTTGGTGTACTTCTCCAAGGACACCCGGGCATGGAACTGGTCTGTTTTTTTTCATGGAGACATTGATTAATCAATTAATGACCATCACCAGTTTCCCTCAGGCTTTAATTATTTCTTATATTAACAGAATTGTCTCTTCTCTTTCAGTATATTTTCCAATGTAGAAACAAAAAGAACTAGTGCAATGAATCTGGGGAAATCTTTATTGCAGAGGGCTGTTGAGACTGGGTCTGACTATTCCAAGGCTGAGATAGACATATTTTTAATCAGGAAGGGTTATGCAGATATGGCAGACAAGTGAAGTTGAGGTTTATCAGATCAGCCATAATCTCAGAGAATGGCAGAGCAAACATGTAACCAAATGGCCTATTTTTGCACCTACATTTTATGGTCTTAAAATATCCAGCAGATTAAAGGCGCAGAGCGCCTGTCAGCTTGTGTGAAATCAGCAGACAGCAGTAGCAGCATCAATGATGACTGTTAAAAACTCAAATCAGCCAGAATCAATGAAAACGTTTGTGAGGACCTGGTCTCACCAAAATTGGAAGGGAAAGAAAACATCTGGATCATAATCACATAATACCACAGTTGACACCCAATATGAATTATGTCCCTTTGAGAATGGATGAAATAGTTTGTATTTGAAACAAAAATTCTAGGCTACAAAGCTAAAAGAAGCCTTCAACATTATAGTAAGCGAACAAACATTGATATGATTATTTTCAAAATTGGTAAAAGCTATGTGAAAAATCTTTGCAAAACCAGGACACTTGTTTAAAAAAAAGGGGCAAATAACAATATAAATTCACTAATGAGTATGGAAAACTCGAAGGTTGTAAAAGAATTTATTAAAAACAATGTTTTGAAGCGGAAACCAAATTTTTATTGTTCAATTGAAAATATTTCTTTAACAAGCATTGTCAGGCTGACACAAGTTTTTTCAATGTTAATTGGCACATAAAGCCCAGCCAGGAATTCTCCAAAGTGCCAAAATGTGTGTGAAAATTACAATGGGGGGAAAATGGCAGAAAAAAATTAAGTTTTCTCCATTTTGTGTAAAATTTTAAAATGCAGTATTTCTTTAAATTAAAGTATTTTATCAATTTTTTTACAAAGATGAGGATAATTCTGCAACATTCAGAAGTTTTTCAATTTCATTTAATTGGAATTTTTGAAGATCTTTGAAAAAAGAATATAAAGGAGAAGTTAAAATTTGACAGATGTACCATTTTGCATACTGTTGGGGGAGATGGCTGTGCAGGGGAAAGCAGTGGGAACCAATTGCATAGAACCAATTGCATGTATGCTGTGTATAAGGGGTGGAAGAAGCATGGCAGGGCTATAGCAGTAGAGAATTCAATTGTAAGGGGAAGGGACAGGTCTTTCTGCTGCCACAAATGAAACTCCAAGATAGTACATTGCCTCCCTGGTGCCAGTGTCAGGGATGTCACTGAATGGCTGTAGGGCACTTGGAAAAGGAAGGGCAAACTGACAAGAGATTGTAGTGCCAATGACATAGGTAGAAAATGAATGAGGCCCTACAAGCATTATTTATTTGATTGATTTATTATTGTACCTAAGTACAATGAAAAGTTTTATTTTGCATGCAGTACAGACAGAACATGACTTAAAAAGATCATAGGGTCATCGAACAGAGCGAGGAATACAAGGTTACAAAGAAGATGCACAAAAAGCAAGATCAACATTAGATTTGAAATTTGAGAGGTCCATTCAGAAGTCTAAAAAGAGCGGGGGGAAAGGAGCTGGAATGTAGATTAAAGAACAGGGCCGAAAAGGTAATCTCGGGGTTACTTCCAGTGTCACTTGCTAGTGAGTGTAGAAATAGAAGTTGGTGCAGATGATTGTGTGGCTGGACAGATGGTGCAGTAGGGAGGGATTTAGATTTCTGGGACATTGGGATTATTTTTGGGGGGTGATGCTTGTGCAAGGCAGATGGGTTGTATCTGACCCAGAATGGAACCAGCATCCTGACTGGGAGGTTTGCTGGTGCTTTTGGGAGGGTTTAAATTGACATGGCAGGGAGATGGTATCCAGAGATAATGGTCAGCAGAGGGGCATGAACAGCCAAAATGAGAAGGCACAACAAGTGATACAAGAAGGCATAAAAATTGCAAACATTTAAGTCACAAGGAAATTTGGAAAAGTTAGGTGGTTTTTATTTTATTGCTAGGAGTCTGATGAACAAGGCAGATGAGTTGGAGCACAAATTAAAACATTGGGGTATGGTGTCACTGAGATAATTTGAAGGGGGGAGCTGAATTGGCTGCTCAATATTTCAGGATATGGGGTCTTCAGATGAGACAAGCAACAAGGTAAAAGAGGAGCGGATGTTGCAATATTGAGCAGGGAATCAATTACAGCATTAAAGAAAAATGGCATCTTAAAAAGCTCCTCAAATTAAGCCACATGGGTAGAAATAACAAACAAAAAGGAGCATTCACATTGCTGGGAGTGAATCCTCTAACAGTCCAAAAGAAATAGATGAGCAGGCATTTAAGCAAATTTCAGAGAAGTGGAAAAGTAGTAGGGTAGTGATAGAGAAGATTTACCCAAAATTAACTGGGATAGTAATAGTGTGAAAGGTTTAGACGGAGTAGAATTCATAAAATGAATCCACGAGAGCTTTTTGAGCCAAAACATAGACTCCTGGACTTAATATTTGGACTTGAATTATAAGCTGTGCAGAAGGGGCCTCATTCCTTTACTCTGCATTCAGGCTGGCGTCTGGGGTTCGCCAATTACTGTGGTGGTCTCTCTCCAGCAGGGTGTCAAACTTGAAAGACCCGGAATGCCGCACTAGGGCAATTTGGCTGAACAGAGAGCACTGAACTGAACTCACTGTTTATAGCTTGACCAGCAAATCAGAACTTATCTCCACACAGTAATCATCACGACCGCCACCAATGCCTGGGCGATTCTCTCTCTTGTTGGTGAAACAATGGCCACTTGTACCTACCCACTCGGGCAGTATCCCCAAGAGAGAAAAAGAGAGATCAAGCTGCTTATCCTGGCCAGCACTCCTCCTTGACTGGGCAATTGAATCGCCCCGATCACCCTTCGGTCCTTGACACTGGAATTATAGTTTGGTATCTGCTGTGAACTCAGCCAGAATTGGTGTACCAGAAGGAGCACAGATGGACTCCAATGTGAGTTCAAAATTACCAGTGAACATTATTACAGAAAAAAATTCAACTTGCCCAATCTGGACAATACTGCGATGAAACTTATACTCTATACTATGATATAAAATATAAGAAAACTGGAGCGGACACAATGTAAATCTTTAACCGTACACAATTTATAGGGTTCTTACAGTTTAAGAATTACACAACCACCCTCCCCCCAATGCCTAACCAACTACTCCAGTGTCCCAGACCTGTAAAGGGTTCTTACGGTCTCAGAGGGACTTGTTGCTGGTCCGGTGAGGCTCCCTCTCTGCCTCAGCTGTTGTTGCGGACTTCTGAAGTCTGAAGTCACAGGCAGGGTCGATGTCTTCAGCCCCAAAGGGTTGGTGTCCACGGACACAGTGAGCTCAGAGGGAGGAGAGTGAAAAGGAAAAGAGCCCCGACAGCAGGCCCGGCTGCCCCCCTCCGCCACTGCCCAACCCACCCCACCCCCACACTTTGCCCTTGTGATTTCAAAGGGCCAGCCGGCTCTGCCCCTCGGATAATTCTATTTGACAAAGCATCTCAACAATCGTGGAAACAAAGGACTTCATAGAACCTTCCAAACTGTTTTTGGATTAGAGTAAATCATTATCCCATTAATTAGATACGCTCCATTGTTCACAGTTTCAGAGTTCATTACCATTTCTATGCCTATCCCTTGATATGATGTCTGGCGGGTGCTGTTTTGTTGGTCGAATTAGATTAGATTAGATTATTTACAGTGTGGAAACAGGCCCTTCGGCCCAACAAGTCCACACCGCCCCGCCGAAGCGCAACCCACCCGTACCCCTACATTAACCCCTTACCTAACACTACGGGCAATTTAGTATAGCCAATTCACCTGGTCCTGCACATCTTTGGACTGTGGGAGGAAACCAGATCACCCGGAGGAAACCCACGCAGACACGGGGAGAATGTGCAAACTCCACACAGTCAGTCGCCTGAGGCGGGAATTGAACCCGGGTCTCTGGCGCTGTGAGGCAGCAGTGCTAACCACTGTGCCACCGTGCCGCCCACCAATGAGAATTGTCTCATACTTCTGAGGATCTCTGTTCCCAGAAGAAGGTGTCCTTATCCCGGTAGTCCTGCTGGGAAATCCTGCCTGCACAGATTCCAGGTTGACCAGTTTCTCACAAAAGGCCATTTTCTTTCAGTCTTTCCTTTTAAAACTGGGGATTGCCCTGAAACTGCTACGGCTGGGCAAGTAGTTGAAGTGTCAGTGGGGAAGGATTTTGCAGACAGTGATCACAACTCCATTCAATTCATGGATTGTAATGGACAAAAGTAATAATGGGCCTAAAATTAAAGTTCTCATCTGGGGGAAAAGAGTGATTTTAATAAGATCAGATATGATTTAGCCAGAGTTGACGAGGAGCAGATAATTTTAGGTAAATCTGTGACAGAGCAATGTTATACATTCAAGAAGGAAATAGGGAGATTACATGACCAGCATGTTCCAATAAAGATAAATGGTGGGACGAACAAATCCAGTGAACCCTGGATGTCAAGGGATAAGGAGATATAGAAAGGTTTATGGTAGATAGCAAGGTCTCAAAATAGCAGAAGCCCTAGAAGAGTACAAAATGTGTAAGTGGAAACTTAATAAAGAAATTAGGAGAGCAAAAAGGGGACATGAAAGAATAATGGCTGGCAAAATATTTTAAAAATTCCTTAGTTACTTTGCAAGTACATTAAAGGTAAAAGGCTACCTAGGGGAAGAGTTGGGCCCGTTAAGGACCACAGTGGAATTCATGCATGGAGCCAGGGGACGTTGGTAAGATTCTAACTGAATTTCAGAATAAACATTTGTGTCACTGTTCTCTAGTGAGAGGGATGATTTAAGTCTATAAATCAGGGAAAAGAAATGTGAGACAATTAAATAAATTAGCATGGATAGTGACAAGGTTCGGGCTGGTCTGGCAGGCTAAAAAGTACATAAATCTCCAGGGCCAAATGAAATGCATCCCAAGCACTTGAGTGAGGCAAGGGACGAAATAGCAGAAGCGCTGGCAATAATTTTCAATTCTGCTCTGGCCACAGGAGAAGTGCCAGAGGGATGGCAGCCAGCCAATGTGCTATTGTTATTTAAGAAGGGAGGAAATGGGTTAAACAGGTCAGTCAGTCTAACCTCAGTGATAGGGAAATTATTGGAAGTAATTTTGAGACAATTAATCTGCACTTGGAGAGGCATGGATTAATCAATAACAGTCAGCATGGTTTTACTAAGTGGTGGTCATGTCTAGCCAATTTGATTGAATTTTTCAAAGTGGTAACTAGGTATGGAGATAATAGCAAGCACCTGCACTTCAGGAGGTTTTGATAAAGTCCAACATATGAGATTGATGAAAAAAGTAAAGGCCCATGCAATCTAAGGACATTTGACTAATTGGATTCAGAATTGGCCGAGTGGCAGGAAGCAGAGGGTGATGATGGAGGGTGTTTTGTGATTGAAGTCTGTGTCCAGTGTGGTTCCGAAGGGATTAATGTTGGGGCTCTTGCAATATATATAAACAAGTTAGACTTGAATGTAGGAGGATTGATCCATACGTTCGTGAAAATTAATGGGGAGGTAAATAATGAGGAAGATAACCTGAGAATACACGAGGATATAAATGATCTGTTCAGATCGGCTAATCAGTGGCAGATTGAATTCCATGTGGATAAATGTGAGGTTCTGCACGTTTGGGCATGATAAACAATGCAAGAGAATACATGATGAATGGTAGGGAACACCAGCAAAGGAGATACCTATTGGTAGCTAGACAGGTGGATTAGACAAGTAATTAAGAAGGCATATGTGAAACTTGCCTTTATTAGACAAGGTAGACAATTTAAGATTAGGGAGGTTAGGTTGAAAGTATATGAAATCCATATTATCGGGGGATGTGATTGCACTAGGAAGGATGCAAAAGAGATTTACCAGGATGTAGCCTGGGTTGGCAAGTTTTAGTTAAGAAGTGAGTTTGAATAGATAGGGGTTGTTTTCTTTGGAGTAGGGGCAGGCATCATTGATATGTATAAAGTTGTGAAAAGCATAGTCATGGTCGACAGGAAGGAACTTTACCCTTTGATGGAGGGATCAATAACCATGTGGCATAATATAAGGTGAGGGCCAGAGGTTTACAAGGAATGAGAGGAATACTTTTTCACTTGGGATGGTGGAAATCTGGAACTCACCGCCTGTAAGGTTGGGAGAGATAGGAACATTCATAAGATTTAAGAAGTATTTTGATGCACACTTGTGATTCCAAGGTATACAAGTCATAGGACAAGTGTTGGGAAATGGAATTAGAATAGCTAGGTAAATATTTTTGACTGGCACAGACTTGATGGTCAAAGAGCATTTTTCTATTTTGCAGACTTCTATGTGATGATGCTGCTCCTTTAACAAAGTTGTGTTCGATTAGATTAGCTTACTTACAGTGTGGAAACAGGCCCGTTGGCCCAACAAGTCCATACCAATGCTCTGAAGAGCAACCCACCCAGTCCCATTCCCCTACATTTATCTCTTCACCTAACACTACGGGCAATTTAGCATAGCCAATTCACCTAACCTACACATTTTTGGACTGTGGGAGGAAACCAGAGGAAACCCGCGCAGACACGGGGAGAATGTACAAACTCCACACAGGCAGTTGCCCGAGGCAGGAAACTTTTTCTTCAGAGAGGTCATAAAGCAGAGGTTCTGATATATCCGGAAATGTCTATTAGATAAAGCTTTTAAGTGTTTTTTTTTAAAGAAACACTAGTTTAATGAAAGGGAAGTGGCCAGTTCTCCAGTTCAGGGTTTGATTTGGTTTTGTTTTACCAAGCTGTTTCGTTTGCAGCTGCTGGTCACGTTTTAGCTAGAAACCAGAGAGGCTGCTGGGGACCCAAAGAAGCTGTTCCATGTCGATCCTCTCTCTCTGACATCTCTCCTATAAGAACCTGTGTTTGATTTTACCTTTTTTGCCAAGGGGGTGTTTATGGGGATGTTGCAAGTATTTGGAACAGCATCATTAAGTTGCGATAGAGTTGATTGGGTTTTCAGATCGGGTAAGTTATTATAAATTCAGTTCTCTCTTGTACATGTTTTGTTCCATAGTCTGTAAATAAATTCTGTTTTGTTTAAAATGGAGTGGTTGGGCCAGCTGCATCACTCCTGGAATATTCATGTTACACCTGTTTAAAACAACCAGCAAAGTTAGGGTCTCAGCTACTTTCTTGAGGTGCTTGAGAGAGTCTGGCACCATCCATAACATCTATGACTCAAAACTTTATTGGCAAGTCATCATTAGCAATTCATCTCTTTATCCAGTAATTAAAGAATTATTTACAATCTTTGGAAAACCTGTTGAAGAAGATTCACTATTTAGTACAATTGAAGTGACTGAATAATTTAAAACACTGAGCATTAAAATCAGCAACACCTAAAAAATATCCTGCAACAGCTTTCAAGTAAATCAATCTTGTAACAGGAACTGCAAGTTCCAGGTAGAACATTGCTCAATGCAAAAGGAATTTTGTGAATACTCTTAAAATACAGAGACCATTACTACTTGAAACAGATCTATGTCATCGGAAACTAATACTTCTGAGCAGATTTCATGCTTCCACTGTTAAAATTCTAAAGCATGCCAAATAAACTCAATCAGCTCAGAACCCAAATGCCAGTGATCAGCATAACTCTCCACAACAAGAGGATAACTCCGTAGTCCTCAAATCTGTGTGCTGAACCTTAGCCACTTCAGATTAATTACATAGGTATCCAACAATTTTTCATGACTGAATAATTCCTCCAAAGCAATAAAATCAACACTATCTTTTGATCACTCAGTCATTTTCGAATCACATGCATCTTCAGAATCTGATTAGTGGATACTCTTGACACCAGAACCAGCAGAAGTTAGTGGTAAACTCCTGATACAGTTAATTCAGCTGTTTAGAAGACATAGTAAAAAAAAAAAGCACAGTCAGTTTTACTGTCTATGATTGAACCTGACAAAATGATGAGGTTATTCAAAAAGAATACAAGTAAGGCTAACATGTTCAAGTACTTCATCACAGTATTGAAAGAAGATTAATTCTTTCAGACACACAATTGTCTTCTCTGATACAATGTATGAAAATGAAAGATTCCCCAAGGGAAACAAATGTTCAGCAGTGAACATCAACACTAGAACACATGCTCAGCAAAGAGCATCCCGGAAATAAAAGCTGCACCAAAATTCCAGTCTGGCAACAAACTGAACCTGAATGTTTCATCTGCAAGCAGCAGACTTTCAACCCAACCAAGCTGTCAATCTTTTTTAATACCAAAAGCTCTGGGGGAAATGGGCTTGTGATAAAACTACTTATTTGAAACAATTGTATCAAGATTTTAAAAACCGGAAAAAAACTTGGGGGAGATGTTGTCTTAGGCAATTCGGATCTGAGTGGGTTTACTGGCATCATGAGATTAGCTCCACCCAATAGCTCATAAATGATTGTTCCTAATGAGAGCTAGCAAGAGTTGTTAGAGATCTCTGCTTATTTTCAGTAGTGTGTGAGAATCCTTTTACAGCAGTAATGCAAGTTTCTTTTAAGCCTGATGTCTCATGTGAAACTGTCATGTATCTCAGATGTAATAGAACTAGCTACTAATTAATACGGGACAAACCTAATACATTTAATCAAGATTGACCCTATCTTGTTCCGAAAATGTCATGAGGATATCATTCTCCACCACAGTATAAATAGCCCAGACTAATACCAAAAAGAAAGATTGTTGGCAGTGAATCTACCTGAGACATTCCAGTTGATTCAAGCATAAATTAGCATATATAAGACTGAATGCCTCCGAGTTTAATTTGGGGACTGGCTTAGCTACACATGTATAGGTAGATTCCTTCACTATGATGAAACAGCACAGTCCCATTAATCCTGGACCTTCTAGTCTTGGCTATTCTCATGAAATATGAAATTATTTATACTCATTCCTCACAGGACACAGAGCTGCAGAGATCCACCTTTTGCAAAAGATCATCAGACTTCAGTAAGGCATTCGACAAGTTTCCTCATGGAAGGCTGATTAGCAAGGCTACATCACATGGAATACAGGGAGAACTAGCCATTTGGATACTGAATTGGCTTGAAGGTAGAAGGTGGTGGTGGAAGGTTGCTTTTCAGACTGGAAGCCTGTGACCAGTGGTGTGCCACAAGGATCGGTGCTGAGTCCACTGTTTTTCATCATTTATATAAATGATTTGGATGTGAACATAGGAAGTATGGTTAGTAAGTTTGCAGATGACACCAAATTTGGAGCTGTAGTGGACAGCATAGAAGGTTACCTCAGAGTGCAACAGTACTTTGATCAGATGGGCTAATGGACCGAGGAGTGGCAAATGGAGTTTAATTTAGATTAATGTGAGGTCTGAGTTTTGGAAAAGCAAATCAAGCAGGACTTATATACTTAATGGTAAGATCCTGGAGAGTGTTGCTGAACAAAGAGACCTTGGAGTGTAGGTTGATAGTTGCTTGAAAGTAGGATAGTGAAGAAGGCAGTTGGTATGCTTGCTTTATTGGTCAGAGTACTGAGTATAGGAGTTGAGAGGTCATATTGTGGCTGTACAGGACACTGTTAGAACACTTTTAGAATACTGTGTGTAATTCTGGTCTCCGTCTTAATGGAAGGATGTTGCAAAACTTGAAAGGGTTCAGAAAAGATTTAGAAGGATGTTGTTAGGGTTGGAGTTTTGAGTTAAACAGAGAGGGTGAATCGGCTGGGGCTGCTTTCCCTGAAGCATTGGATGGTGAAGGGTGACCTTGTTACGGTTTATAAAATCATAAGGGGCATGGGTAAGGTGAATAGTCAAGACCTTTTCCCAGGTTAGGGGAGTCCAAAACTAGATGGCATAGGCTTTAGGTGAGAAGACAAAAACTTTAAAAGGGATCTAAGGGGCAACTTTTTCATACAGAGGGTGGTGCACGTATGGAGTGAGCTACCAGAGGAAGTGGTGGAGGCTGGTACAATTACAACATTTAGAAGGCATCTGGATGGGTGTATGAATAAGAAGAGATTAGAGGGATATGGGCCAAATTCTGGGAAGTGGGACGAGATTAATTTAGGATATCTGGTCAGCATCAATGAGTTGGACCAAAGATTCTATTTCTATGCTGTACAGCTCTATTACTCTATGACTCTATGTGACAGCTTGGAAGGTTCCAGTTGGAGAAAAATTAAGCTCTATTCTGGCTGTGACTGCCACAGGGAACACAGTCTAGACTATGCTACGAGAGCACAGCAATTCAGGCAGCATCCAACGTCGGATGCTGCCTGAATTGCTGTGCTCTTCCAGCACCACTGATCCAGAATCTGGTTTCCAGCATCTGCAGTCATTGTTTTTACCCCTATGCTATGAGAGCACACATCATTGTAATGACCTCCTTTATAAAGCACCTCTTCCACATGTACTCTTCATGCCAGGAGAGTGCTCTGAAGACCTAGAATGGATTAAGCCTTATCATAGCTCTCCTGACCTCCAATCCTGCAGCAACTACTCTGCGCCAGCATTCCCTTATCTACTTCAATTCCTCGGCCAAACCAAAGGAAATTCTCAGTGATGACCAGTATTCCCTTTCTTCTGGTAACTCTTATAAGATGTTCAATAGTATTAGGCAGTATTAAATAGAATTGCCTCCATTGTGTTAGAATGTTTATAATCTTAGATGTGGAATCTATTCAAGCTCTCTTAAAATAGGTGCAATCTGTAATTTTTCAACTCACTGAGCCAAAATCTCTCTTTTGAATGCCTACTAATTCTGTATTTATGTGGGAATGTTCATTCTCGGGGACTACCTTATGTTTTAGTGGCCTATTCAGAACAGGACATCTTGTAACTGTGTTACCATTTTTCTATATGTGGTTTTTGCATTACAATGACCAGATATAGTTGGTTGAATGATTCGCCTCTACAGTAGAGGCAAATAACACTATTGAGCAGCATTTCTGCTATTGACATTAATTGTTAGAAATTGTGAATATCTTTGTGAGCAACTTGCTCACCAAGCTTCTCTAAAATTAGCACAAATTGAACTTGCAAAGATGTACTTAGAGGAGTTTCCTCAAATCTGTTTCTGGGCTCCAGTTCCCAGCTTTGGCAATGGGCCAACGCTTTGATGACAGGTTAACTCAGCAATTTAACTGTTGTCTTTTTTGTAATTTTATATTGCCAAAGAATAGCATGACAATTAGGCTGTATCTCTTGGATCCTACTTTTGTTGGATTCATTATTTTCCTGACTGCTGGACAGCCTAACTCTCCCTGACAAATGATTTGATTCTGCAAAGGTTTTTCCACATTAAATTCAATACTAAGGTGCCAAAGCCAGCAATAGGATAATGGATTGTGACTCATTCCAACCAGTTTATTTTTATTTATGATACCCACAGAGAATTGTATAGCATCATTATCTGTAAATCAAAATGGCATCTTGCAGAACCATCCAGAATGATGAATAATACTTTTGTGTAACTATTTGTTGTATGCTGTGATTTGAGAATCAATGTTGAAGGGAATAATTGGTAAAGCATTTTTCCTATTGTCCCTTAGGATGAGTCACGAGATAAGTGAGCTTGCATTTGAATTATACCGACATCAATGTGATACAACAGTGCAAGGTGCTCATATCAGGTGTTTCTGGAACTAATGCTGGAAATCTGAACTGAAAATTGATTGAATTGAATTTATTAGCTGTAAATTCATTGTGTAGGTAGATGTTCTCCACATTTATGCATGCCATGATTTTAAATTGTCATGGTTTATCTTGACAAAGATGTCTGAGGAATTGAATGGTGTTGACATATTACTCATCAGATTGCATGAAAGTTGAGTTTGTTTACTCTTCCTGTGCTGGGCCGTTGATGAATACTGTCCAGGTTATTTTGAGAAGAAGTAAAACTGACACCATGTGAGTATTATGCTATAACCCCTAGTTTGGTTTCATACTGCAATCTTGAATTACTGACTACCTGCACAATGATTTGAATACACTGTGAAATGCTAAAAGGAATCCTGCAGGTTTAGGACTCAAGTGCTGATTCGGAGCAATTTTCCTAAAGTGAAATGGTGACAATACTATGGCTTTAAGAGATGTATTTTGTCCTGGTTGTCTTTATGAAAAGAGGTTGAGACAGAGGTACTGAGCGGTCTGTTCCAACCAATAAAGTTAACAGCTTGTGAGGCATTGGGGTTTTTTTAAAGTTGGAATGATGAAACAGCATGAAGGGGTTGGGGTCAAGGTCCTGTAGAACCAGGATTTTAGTTTAACTTTCAGTAGTTGTTGATGTTTGAAAGTTGCTATACATCTCTCCCTGCTATAGCAAAATGCTTGAATTCTCTCTCTCTCAGAATTTTCTCTTGATGTTTTTTCCTCCTGGACTGGAGAAACATTGCATGTGAGACAATCTATTTTACTGAATTTACCTCTGTCAAGTTTGCGTTAATGGGATGTTACTACAGCGGAACAGTTGCTGTTCAGTAAGTAAATAATCTATTATTCTATGAAGTTTTCCAATAAAGTTAAGTCATTCCAATTCTTCTTTATTTTGTTTGTTTCTTAGCTATAGTGTAAGAATAAAGTGTGTTTTGCTTCAGATCTAGTAGTTTGACCAATCCAATAACATCCGGAACACAATACCTTACACTTGACTTTAAAAATAAGAAAACATTGGGCAGAAACTGAACTGGATTGGCAACATAAATGCTATAGTTACAAAAATCGGCCAGATGTTGGGAATATTGCAGTGAGTAATTTACCTCCTTTCTCTCCAGTGCCTGTACACCAGCTACAATGTACAAGTCAGCAATATAATGGAATGGTCTCCACTTGTCTGGATGTGCGCAACTCAATCAATGCTACGAAATTCAACAACATCCAGGACAAAGCCATCTGCTTGATTGGCACCACATTCACCACCTTCAATGTTCACTCCTTCCACCACCATTGTGTGTACCATCTACAAGGTGCACTGAAACAACTCATGACATGTCATTCCACAGCACTTTCTAAACTCTTGACCTCAACCACCGAGAAGGCCAATGGGATGCAGATGCATGGAAACATTATCATCTGAAAGTAACCCTTTAAAACAAAACACTATCCTGACCTACAATTATGTCACTGTTCCTTCACTGTCACTGGTTTGAAATCTGGGAACTTCCTTCCTAACAGCTAGCCGAACCAGTGAAACCCACTTCCCATGAATGAATTCAAAAAGGTCACATGTAGGCTAGACCTGGTAAGGACAACAGATTTTCTTGTCTACAGGACGTTAATGAACCAAATGATAGTTTTATGGTCACCATTGTTGTCTTTATATTTCCGATTTATTAACTAAATTCAAATTCCACTAAATACTAGGATAGGAGTTTTACTCATGTCCCCAGAATTTTTGTCTGGGCCTCTCAATTACTCATTCAGTGACATTGTCACTCGACCATGGCTTCCCCCGAAAGTGGGTGCTGCTTTGTTTGCTCTCATTTTCTTGTTGTGTCATCCCTCCTCCAGACCACTAATTACTAACACAGTTTATTGAATAATACAAAATATAAAAGTTGGAACATATTATAAAACAAAATCTCTGACAGAATCAGAAGAAGCACATGAATTTACAGGATGGCAGTCGGCCCTTTGGCTCATTGTGTCCAGGTTGGGCTGATGAGGAGCCAAGAGAAAATCAGGACTACAAATGCTGGAGATCAGAAACAAAATGTGTGGAAAAAGCACAGCAGGTCAGGCAGCATCCAAGGAGCAGGATCCAGGAGCAGGATAAGGAGCCATCCAGTCTTAACCCCACTTACCAGTCCTCGGTCTGTAGCTTTGTGAGTTACAGCACTTTAAGAGTATATCTAAAATAAATACTATCAGGATTTCTGCCACTCTTATCTTTTCAGGTGGTAAGTTCCAGATACCCACCTGAGCACCCTCTGGTGATTTTGCTGTTCCTCAGATCCCTTTTAATTCCCCTACCATAAATCCATATCCCTGGTTATTGACCACTAACTAAGAAGAATAGGGCAATTCATTCTATTTTTTTCTTGATCATCTTTCCATGCCTAGAGATGCACGACACAGACAAAACACAAGCTTACAATTGTCTCCATATCTTGTTTCCTCCGGAACAAATTGCTAGTTTGTCACCAGGGATTACAGTTTGAGGGCCAGCACTCCACATGGAGCATGATCAATCAGGAGGCTCTCCTGGCACCTGTAATCAAGTACAGTGGAAGGATTTACAAAGAAAAAATGACCATCAATCTGATTGTCTGCATTATGAATGAACCTTTTGTGGCCATCAAGTTCTTTGGTGATGTTTAAACCCAGACTCAGAGGTCAGGACACTACCCATTCTGTCACAGGATCTTCCCTGTGCTATTTATACCCTTGTAATTTTATACACATCAATTAGGGCTCTCTTCAGCCTTCTCTGTTTCAAAGGAAATAACCCTAGCCTGTTTATAAACATAAACTGATTTTGTTGTTATCCAATCTTCCCTCATAACTAACATTTTCCAGTCCAGTAAAGATTCTCGTAAATCACTCCTGCACCCTCTCAAGTGTGTTTGCATCTTTCCTGGTGACCGAAAATACACAAAATATTCCAACTGTGGTCTAACTATTTTTGTACAGGTCCAGCTAAATCTCTCAGCTCTGATAATCTATGCCTCACCTGTGTAAAGTAATCATCCCATATACCATCTTGACTATCTTAGGTACTTGTCCAGCTATCTACAGGAATCTATGAACATGCATTCCAAGGTCTTTCTGTTCTTCTACACTTCTGAGTATCCTATTGTTCATTGTGGATATTGCTTTGTCTTTGTGCCTTTCCGAAAAGCATTAACATTCTTTGAATTAAATTCCCTGAACCTCTTTGTTTTGGAGTAGAATTCATTTAGCAATGCAAAACTCGATTAATTATTGTCCATTTTCCTCTGCCTTCCAAACATGCTTACTGATTTCAACTTTACTTTCTCTTTTGAATCTCCTATAAGGTTTCCATCCTTCACTAGATTAAATTACTCCCCCTCCCCCCACCACCACCCCCGCCAACAGCACTAGCGAAGCCCTCTGAAAGGACATTAGTCTTGGTCCCGTTGAAATGCAATTGATCTGACTTATAGAGGTCCCACCTTCTCGAGGATCAGTCCCATTCCCTCAAGAATCCAAAGACCTATTAGAAGAAAGGTAAGTCGTTATATGAGAGAATAAATTAAAGGAGATTGTATCTTAACAGGTTAAGTTTCTTTAGTCAAAAGGACAGTTTTGCTTGTTTTAAATTTTCAGAAAAATATATCATCTTAAGCAGGTAAACTGAGTTTTTTTAAGTGGGCTCGCAAACTAGATAGATTTTAAATAATTTGCTTGGCTATTCTGACAATTGTAAAAGTTTATAGACTCTTGAAAAGCGAACTACTTTCTCTGACTTGTATTTATAGGGCACCTATCATAACAATAAGATATTTCAAATGACCATTGAAACATTAACAGCAAAAGGAGTTTTGCCTTTGGAGTTACCAGGTCTATGGTTTACAGTGAATATCTGAGGAGTTTTCCTTGTTGTGAATCATTTTAAATTATCTGGTAAAATGTATCTGTTAAACCTATATATGCCTTCATTAGAATATTTTGTAAAATCATGGTAGATAAGAGCTTACCTATTAGGAAAGTGATGCATTAAAGAACAGGCCTGGTATTAATCTGCGTACTTACAGCTTAACAGCCCTCTTTGTCAGTTAAATTACTATTAGTTGAAAGCAATCTTATTGCTTATTCTGTTCACCTCTTCCTAACATTTTTAAAGACTTTCATGAGGTAAAATTTTGAGGACTGCGGACAGAAATAAAATGAATGAAATAAACCAGTTAACATAATGGTTAAACCACTTACTTCACAGCCCGAACATTCAGTAATTCTGAACATTGTTTCAAGGTGCAAGCCATGTTTATCTATTCTGATAAAGCAACAGAATTAGAGTTAGAGAAACAGGTTTGAAGACTATGACATTTTTATTGGGGTAAGACTTTTTGAGTTGCAATCCAATCTTTGGCTGAGAAACTGTTTGGTTAATTGCCCACATATGTTTTCCAAGATTATTTTTGAACAGACTGCTTAACATACAAGTAGGACTGGCAGTGAATATCCAAATGATGAGTTGGTTCCTTCCTGTAAGAAGTGAATGTGTTAAGTTGCCCTTCCTCATAGCATTCTGTGCTCTGCATTTCCCATCACAGCTCCACTCTTGCAGTTGTACATTTAATATGGCAGCCTGAATAACAATATTTGGTTATGTTTGCATAGTACATCAACTAGATGTCTTTTTGAGATGAGTTGAAGCAGATTTGTATGAACAGATGCTATGGATAATTAAATATATTTCACAAATTCTCATATCATTTTCATGTAATGTAGCCAGTATGAAGGGGTTAAATATGAACTGCTTTTTGCACCATCTTTTCACCCAATGGAAATACAGTTAAGCAATGGTTTTGATGGTTGTAATTACTTAATAATTACAGATTGTGCTATTTATGCCTAAGATCAGTGCATACACTTGGATCTGTATTTAGCTAGCACTGGAACTGCTATGGGTTGACCAACATTTTAGGTCAATCCACAGCAGATGGATAGCAGCAGTTCAAGAAGACAGCTCACCACCATCTTGTCAAGGGCAACTGGGAAGGGGAAATTAATGCTGGCCAGCCAGCAAAGCCTACATCCCATGAATAAATAAATAGAAATTTCTGAGTCGGCTACTATGATAATATATATCACACATTAAAGTAGTTTGAATTGGCTGAATAATGAAAAGAAATGATTCAAAAGAAAGGTTAACTTTTGATTTAATGTTACCTTCATTCTAGTTATATGGAGGGCAATAAACTCCACAGCAACAAGACAAGTGCTTGAAATTTTTATGCTTTCATCTGTTCCAAATCTGTAACTGGTGGAAAGACTGTCTACCTGCTAAAAGCTATCATTTTGCCTCCAGATGTTCCCAGGAGGTAATAAGAATAGACTTCCCTCTTGTGGAAAAATGACGACTATAGTATTCCAAATTATTCCGCAGGTGTCTTAATATAGGGCTATCATGATCTTAACCTGCCAACATAACTTCGACAGAATTTCTGCTCAAACAAGATTTCAACTGAGAATGGTGAAACACAGTTTCTTCCACAATTGCAAAATGTCCTTAATTCCCCATAAATGTCAATGCATGTAAAACCTTGAGACATTTCAGTAATTCTCTGACTAAGCTAGTCTCAATACATAACTGTTATGCACACCAGAACTGAAATGTGTCACCCTTGTTCTCTCATAAAGTCTTAGTGGCAATCAAATTGCCCAGTAAAGTTGCAAATGTAATGAAAAGCCTTTCTGTTTGCCCATGAAGCTCTTTTATATCCTGTCCATACCTTCAGCAGGTTTCGGGTTCTCTCATTAGCAACAGTGCTTCCTGGTTAAAATTCCACCCACAGAATATTCTGATATATCTTCATAAAACACTGATGTAGCCCTCTGCTGGAGTATTGTGTCCAATTCTGGACTTTAGCTTGTAGAGATGTTAGAGAGGGTGGAGAAAACATTTACACATTTGGCTCATGGATGACGCATTTCAGTTATAAGAATATATAGGAGATACTAGAGTTATTCTCCTTAGCTACAGGAAAGTTGGGAGGAGATGGGAGGGGTAAACATAGGTAGATGGGGCAAAACTATTTTGTTAGTAGAAGTGTCAAGAACCAGAGGGCACTATTTAAGGTGCTTAGCAAAAGAAGCAACAGTGACACACAAACAGAAGCTTTTATTTTACTAGTAAATAATCAGGATGTGAAATGTACTGCCTGCAGGTGTGGTGAAGCAAATTTAATTGTGATTATCAAAGTCAATAAATACCTAAACAAAAAAAGTGCTAGACTTCAGAAAAAGAGTGGGATTCACATAATTGCTTTGGTAGAGAGCAGGTCCAGACACAATGGATAAAATAGCCACAATCTATCGAATAACCATTCTATGAATCCATGAATCTATACTTCAAGAAAATTAAACCTTTCTGCCTTAGGAAAAGGGATACAACAGCACAGGAAGTGCGTAGCAGGAAATGCTCCATTACTCTGCCCAATGATGTTGTAAAACAATGTCTGGCAACAGTTCTGAGATTTTGTGGAATTTTAGAATATATTGGTGCAAATAAGAAATGCTCAAAGCCAAAAGTCTCCTTCTCTCACACCTTCTGAGGGCTTCTCAAGGTAAAAGGGCAACTTCTCACAGGTACTTATAAGACGTCCAAAAAATTGTTACTTCTCCCTTAGTGAGCTGGCTAACAAATGATATTCTAATCCAAAAGTGCCAGTTATGAAAAAAAAATATGATTAGCTCTGATCTATATGGGTTGTTTGCACCTATAGCTTTCTATCAAGAGTGCAATCTCAACAAGATTTCAATTTGTTTAAATTAATATTGGTTCT
Organism: Chiloscyllium plagiosum; assembly: GCF_004010195.1. NCBI lineage: Eukaryota > Metazoa > Chordata > Chondrichthyes > Orectolobiformes > Hemiscylliidae > Chiloscyllium > Chiloscyllium plagiosum. The sequence continues at coordinate 48,693,780 of NC_057719.1, forward strand.
GTCAATTGAAACTGAAGATGACATGTCAAACCACAGGATATGATCACATTGCTACCTCGACTTTAAAACATCGCAGAAAATTAACAGTTATCTGTTAGAGGATGCTGGCATTTGCTATTGATTGCTTCCATCAGCAACATTAATTCCATAAATAGCAATCCGATTGTGTTCCTTATGTCAGAGAGTTGGGTATGCTGTACATAGCCACTGTGACCTTACTACCAATAGCCGCTCCTGTAAACACTAACCTCTTGAATTCAAATTTAAATTCAATTCAATTTAGAACCTTCACCTGAATCCTATCATTACTTCTTTTCTCCCCTCCTACTAAATTGCCTTAAAATGCACTTCTTTGATTCAGCTTTCAAATTTTAACAGCTTTGACCCTTGCCACCTCCTTCTCAATGCTCTCCAAATCCCTTCTCTAAAGTACACAGAAATATTTTATGTTAGGCATATTGGAAAAAAAATGCAAATTCTTTATGTTGAATTTCTACTAGAATGCTGAACTGCTTTATTCTTTACTAACCCTTTTCCTCCCCCCGTTATCTGCACACTCCTTCTCCAATATCTGAAGATGTTCATTCACTGCTGAATTACTGATGCGTGAATATACAGTATTCAGGAATTTTTCCTAGTAGCTACTGTTCATGAGTGATCCTTGATTGCGATATCTGTGAGAATATCAAAACTAAAATATAACACTTAAATTGAAAAATTTCCAGAAGGAATCAGAGCATAGTGGTCAGGAATGGGAAACACATTGCCTGATAAAACTATTGATTATACCTTCTGAAGTCAGCTAACTGAGAACAGAGTGTGGCTCAAACCTGGATTCCTTTCAATCATATAGCTCAGTCACTTGCAAGATAATCTAGCTGACAAACTGCATTCCCAGCTTGATGCAACAAAAAAAGGGAAGATTGGAACTTAATATGGTATCTTCATGTGCTCGTGATTTCCAAAGCATTTTACAACCAATGAAGTATATTTGAAGTGTCAGTCGTTATGCAGCAAACATAGCAGACAACTTTCCAACATATATAGCCCTGTGATAATCTGCTTTTGTGATGTTGATTGAAGGATACATTAGTTGTTTGTCGACATCCTTTACATGCACCTGAAAAAGCAGAAGGCAATTAGTTTGAAAAATGGCATCTCCAACATTGCAGCACGCCCTCAGCAGTGTTCCCTCTAATTTTCTTACCGACTACGCAGTTTCCCAGGTCTGAGTGTGGCAGTGACTTCTGGAACTGGAGGTCAATGCTGCAATTGACGTGCCAATGCCAAGCACCATGCACAGAGATACAAAGACCATCTGTACACACATGCATTAAAGCAGTTTAAAGGGTATGTTGCCCCTCAGTACTACAACGAAGCATGAGGCTCTGAAGTGAGATTTGATCTCACAAATCTTCTCTCAGAACCAATATGAAGTATATCAGATCAGCTACATTTGACACATTATTGCCAATATGGCATGTCATGTCTGATAAAAGTAACTGTATTTCAAGAATACTGAACCAAAATATGTACTGTTGTGATGCCAATAGCGTGAGTTTCAATTGCTGTACAGGCTGAGTACCATGAAGGACTCTCCTTCTCATCCTCTCCACTCATCTGAGACATGATAATCCTTAGGTTAAATCACCATCAGTCGTCTCTCTCTAATGGGAGTGCATCCCTGTTGTAAAAACTAATATGAAAGTCAAATTCGATATACTCTGCCCATGAACCATTTATGCAGCCTTCCATATTTAGAAGAATATTGTCACATGAACGTATATGAGTGGCACAAAAATAGATCAGATCTCTACATTTCAAAGAAATAACGAGGCTGTTGGACAAAAATCACAGCATGATCTTAAGCCTGTGAGGTTTCTTTGGATATACTATTAAATATTAATGGAACATTTGTAAATGCTCTAGGAAAGATCAATAGGATTTATTTACACAACACAAACCAGATGGAAACATTAAGTACATGAGTGTAAAGAATGGTTTCTAAGAAATTTGTAAGGTAAAAAATGAATTGATAGAATAGAATGTTTTAATGGTATTGTTGGATTGTGAAATTGGGTATTTTATCTTACTCAGGAATAAAGGGATACATTTTTTGTGAATCTGCAAGGGTTATCAAAGGAATCTACAACAAAGAATTACAAGTAGGTTACATAAAACAAGTAGGTTATCAAACAGCATGATTATGGAGCTCCAAATAACCGTGTGATACATTATATTAGCATTATGGGTCGAATTTTCTCATTTTCAGTTAAAGTGTTTTATCGAGAGAGATTTTTGTCAGTTGGTCCACCATAGCTTGGAGCGATTTTTATCTCACAATTTTCTGCTCTTCATCTCATTAATTCAGCAACAGCAGACAGGTTTTTGGGTGCCTTTCTCGGGGAATCACGGAGCTGCAATGGCAGAAGTGTTCACACCTTCTTGCTTTCACATCCCTAGCACTATACCTATTAAGGGAAGGCAGTGGAGCAGTGGTATTGTCGCTGGACTAGCAATCTAGAGAGCTAGGTAATGTGCCACACACCAGGTTTGAATCCAACATGGCAGATGATGGGATTTGAATTGAATAAAAATCTGGAATTAAAAATGAAATGATGACTGTGAAACCCAAAGTCATAAAAGCCCATCGGATTCACTGAGGTCTTTTATGAAGGAAAACTGCTGTCCTTATCTGATTTGGCCTACACGTGACTCCATATCTACAGCAATGCGATTGACTTGTAATGCCCTCTGAAATAGTCCAGCAAGCCATTCAATTGCACCAACTACTAAAAGGAAATAAATAAAATCAAACAGACCATTTGGCATTGACTAAGAAATTTGAATAGGCGATGGCAAATTCAGTCCTGCCAACCCTGCAAAGTCCTATTTGCCAACATCTGGGGATTAGTGCCAAAACTAAGAGACCTCTCCTGCAATAGCCTGACAAACTCATACTCACGGGATGGTGAGAAAAGAGATAAATCTAAGGCTGGTATAGTTGAGAAGAGGAACAAACCAAGTAGTCAAGGCAGGCAAGAGTAAGGCATTAAACTGAATTTATTTCAATGCAAGAGGCCTGACAGGTAAGGCAGATGAACTCAGGGCATGTTTGGGAACATGGGAATGGGATATCACAGCTATTATAGAAACATTGCTCAGGGAAGGTCTAGACTGGCAGCTTAATGTTCTGAGTATAGATGCCAAAGAATGGATAGAAAGAGGGGTATGAAAGAGGGGTAAGTGACATCTTTGGTTAGGGATGAAAGTACAGCTGTACTTAGGGAGGATATTCCTGGGAGTACATTTAGTGAAGCTATTTGGGTGGATGATCACTCTATTGGGATTGTACTTTAAGGACCTCCCCCCCCACCAAATAGTCAGCGGGAAGTTGAGAGAAAAAGAATCTCAGATATCAGTAAGAATAAAAGAGTTCTAATGGGGGTTTTAATTTTCCAAACATAAACTGTGACTGCCATAGTGTTAAGGGCTTAGATGGAGAGAAATTTGTTGAGTGTGTACAAGAAAATTTTCTTATTCCGTATGTGGATGAACATTGCAGAAAATGAGCAAAACTTGACCTTCTCTTGGAAAATAAGGCAGGGCAAGTGGTTGAGGTGTCAGTGGTGGAGCACTTTGGGGAAAGTGATCATAATTCTATTAGTTCTAAAATAGTTATGGAAAAGGATATACCCAATCTAAAAGTTAAAGTTATAAACTTGAGTAAGGCCAATTTTGATAGTTTTAGGTAAGAACTTTCAAAGTTGATTGGGAGAAACTATTTGCAGGTAAAGGGATGGTTGGAAAGTGGGAGGCCTTCAAAAATGAGATAACTAAAGTCCAGAGACAGTATGTCTTAAAATGCATAAAGGTGGATAAATCCCCAGGACCTGATCAGGTGTGTCCCAGAACTTTGTGGGAAGCTAGGGAAGTACTTGCCAGGCTCCTTGCTGAAATATTTGTATCATCGGTAGCCACGAGTGATATGCTGGAAGACTGAAGGTTGGCTAATGTGGTGCCATTATTTAAGAAAGGTGGTAAGGAAAAGACCCAGAACCAAAGACCAATGATGCTGATGTCAGTGGTGGGTAAGTTATTGGAGGGGATTCTGAGTGACAGGATTTATATCTATTTAGAAAGGCAACAACAGATTAGGAATAGGTAACATTGTTTTGTGCATGGGAAATCATGTTTCACTAACTTGATTGAGGTTTTTGAACAAGTGACAAAGAAGATTGATGAAGGTAAAGCAGTGAATGTTGTCTGTATGGACTTCAGCAAGGCTTTTGACAAGGTCTCGCATGGTAGACTGGTTAACAAGATTAGATCACATGGAATCCAGGAAGAGCTAGCCATTTGGGTACAAAATTGACTTGAAGGTACGAGACAGAGGGTAGTGGGGGTGGGCTGTTTTTCAGACTGGAGGCCTATGACCAGTACTGTGCCACAAAGATCAGTATTGGATCCATTGCTTTCCGTCATTTATATAAATGATTTGGATGTGAATGTAGGAGGAATAGTTAGTGAGTTTTCTGATGACACCAAAATTGGTATAGTGGATAATAAAGAAGATTATCTCATGGTACAACAGGACCTTGATCAGATGGGAAGATGGGCTGAGGAGTGGCAAATGGAGTTTAATTTAGATAAAATGAGATGTTGCATTTTTGTAAGGCAAAGCAGGGCGAGGTTTCTACTCTTAATGGTAGGGTCTTGTGGAGTGTTGCTGAACAATGAGACATTGGAGTGCAAGTTCATAACTCCTCGAAAAGGAATTTGCAGGCAGACAGAGTAGTAAAGAAGGCATTTGGTACACTTGCCTTTATTGAGCAGTACATTAAGTATAGGAGTTGAGATGTCATGTTATGGCTTTATAGGATATTGGTTAGGCCACTTTTGGAATGCTGCATTCAGTTCTGGTCTCCCAGTTATAGGAAATATGTTGTTAAACTTGAAAGGATTCAGGAAAGACTTATAAGGCTGTTGACGTGGTTGGAGGGCTTGAACTAGAGGAAGAGGCTGGGATTATTTTCTCTGGAGCATTGGAGGCTCAGGGGTGACGTTAAAGAAGTTTATAAAATCATGGTGGTCATGGATAAGGTGAATAGCCAAGGTCTTTATCCCAGGGTATGGGGAGTCCAAATCTAGAGGGCATAGGTTTAAGCTGAGAGGGGAAACATTTAAAAGGGACCTAAGGGGCAACTTTTTCACACAGAGGGTGGGGAATGTATGAAATGAGCTGCCATTGGAAATAGTGGATGCAGACAATTCCAATATTTAAAAGGTATCTGGATGGGTATATGAATACAAAGGGTTTAGAGGTACATGGGCCAAATGCTGGCAAATGGGACTAGGTCATATTGGGATGTCTAGTTGGCACGGCCAAGTTAGACTGAAGGATCTGTTTCTGTGCTGTATGACTCTATGGCTCTTGATGAGGTACCTTGGTACCTAAGATGGCACCGTTAGTGGCAACTTGTAAACTTTCCACTGTGCTCAAGTGAGTACATGTGACAATAAAGGTAATTGAATGTCATGATAATAAAGGAAATGTCTGAGGGTCCTGTGTGTCTCTCGTGCTCTAGTGAGTGCCTACTAGCACCACCCAGTCTCCCGGAGAAGAAGGGGCACCTGGAGTGAAACAGAATCTCTCCTCCTCCTCTCCTCACCTTGACCGTGATGCTTAGCATCTTATGGTAGATTAGCTGAGTCTAGAAACGTGGCCTCCTTTTTCGGTCAGCAGGAAAAAAATGCTATCCTCTCCACCACAAAGTTTATGGATACTTCATAAAGTAGTGAGTTATCTTTAGTCTGGGCAATTTCCTCTGGTATAACACTGGAACACCATAGTGTGAGCTCACTGAAACAGAAACTAAAATTGCTAGTGAAACTTAGCAGTATGTGTGGGAGAAAGTAGAGTTAATACTTTGAGTCTGGTGACTCTTTATCAGAACTGATAGCAGCTAGGAAAAAGTGGATTTTTGCTGTAGATCAGGTTGTGGGTGTTTAGGGGATGGGAGGTGAGAGGATAGGTGGTGATGGAGCCCAGCGACACAGAGAGATATGAAAGGGGTAAGCAGACAGGGAATTATTGATGGTAAGCCAGCACAGAAGAGAAGCTGATTAAGTGATAATGAGAGCTGGGAGTGGGTGAAAATGGGTTGGCTGTGACAAAAGCAACCCATGTCATGACAGAATCAAGTGTGGGTGTTACTGAAAATCATGGAAGGATGGAAATAGTCTTTAAAGTTACTGAACTCTATGTTGAGTCCTAGAGGCTGCAGGTTCCCCAAGTGGAAAATGAGATGCCATTATTTGGGCTTGTGCTGCTGGTGGCTAGAACACTGCAGCAGGCTTGCGAACATGGTAGTACGTTTCTGTGGTAGTACGTAGTACGTGGTCTGAAAGGAAGGTATCCAGCAAGACTGCTGATGCATGAGTTTGAGAAACAACTATTAAGCAGTGAGTGATTTGTGTTAGTAGATTGTTTAAGGTTCTCATAAAGAAGATAGCATCAAATGAATACAGAAGTTTACATTAAAAAAACAAGTACAGCTGTAACAACTGAAAAGGAACTTTAAAGTGGAAACAGATTGACCCTTGAATGAGGTTTGAGTATCTGTAAAAACATTGCTGAGGTTAAGAATTTCTTTATTTCTAATTTTTGTATCAGATCACTTCAAATAGTTCTTATAAAGTATTTAAAAATGCTTTCTTTCCTCATGTGTGGAATAAACATTGATGTTATCTTATTACATATTTTGACCCCCTCTTGTAAATATGTTCAGTGACTGACCACCATGATATTTTGCAACAATAAAACTTCTGGTCAATCAAGCCAGGTTTCACTCTAGATTCACACTTGTCTGGTATTGTCATCAATTAGGATCATAGCACTGCATCCCTAAACAAGCTGTTCCAGTATATAGAACATAGAACATAGAAGAATACAGCGCAGTACAGGCCCTTTGGCCCTCGATGTTGCTCAGTCTTTCCTCATACGATTTTCCTTTCATACCAGGCAACATCCTGGTAAACCTCCTCTGCACCCGTTCCAGTGCCTCCACATCCTTCCTATAGTATGGCGACCAAAACTGCACACAATATTCCAGATGCGGCCGCACCAGAGTCTTATACAACTGCAACATGACCTCAGGGCTCCGGAACTCAATTCCTCTACCAATAAAAGCCAGTACGCCATATGCCTTCCTCACCGCACTATTTACCTGGGTGGCAACTTTCAGAGATCTGTGTACATGGACACCAAGATCCCTCTGCTCATCGAACTGTACAACACTGACATGTAACCAGCAATATGGAAAACTATAACATTAATTGCTAAAAGCAGGATAAATCCAATTTGGCCAATGGCCACTCTATCAGTCCACACTTGACCATGTAAAGTGATGGAAGGGATTGTTGACCGTGCTGTCAAGCAGCACTTTCTCAACAAAAATCTGCTCACTGTGTTCTGACAGGGCCACTCAGCTCCTGACCTCATTACAACCTTGGTCCAAATATGGACAAAAGGGCTGAGATCATGAGATGAGGCGAGGTCACGTGCACTCAGCATCAAGACTGCATTTGTCTGAAGGCTGTGGTTCTTGGAAGTATATGAACTCAGTCCCCGAACATCTCTGTTGGAATTCTTCAGCGTAGTATCCTATGCCCACTATTTCAGCTTCTTCTTCACTGATCTTCCCTCCATCTGCAGGTCAGAAGTGAGGAATTTGGCTGATAACTGCACAACAATTAATACTAGTTGTGATTTCTCAGATAATGAGCAGCCTGTGGCCATGTACAGGAAGACCTGGTCAAAATCCAGGTTTGAATAGAAAGTGTCAAGTAACATTCATGCCACTCAGGTACCAGGCAATGACCATCTCCAATAAGAGAGAATCTAACCATCTTTTGTTTCATATTCCAAGGTATTACCAACATTGAAATCCCCAATTATCAACATCCTGGAGGTTACCATTGTCCAGAAACTGAAGAGAATCAGCCAGATAAATAAACGTGAGCAGGTCAGAAGCTAGGAATCACGTAGTGGGTAACTCAGATCCTGTCTCTGAGTGCCAGTCCACTATCTAGAAGGCACATGTCAAATATCTTCTATTTGCATGGATGGATGCAGCTCCAACAACTCTAAAGAAGCTCAACACCATCCAAGATGAAGCATTCCATCTGACAAGCTCCCCATCCACCACTTTCAACATTCACTCTCTCCACAATTGAGACAAAGTGGCTGCAGTATGCGTCATTTCAAAGGTCACTGCAGTAATGCATTCAGGCTCCTCCCACAGCACCTTCCAAACGTGCAATCGGTATCATCTTGAAAGGTAAAGACAACAAATCCATGGGAATGCCACCACCTGCAAGTTCCCCTCCAATCTAGAAATCATTGAAGCCTTATTGCTGCTTTTTCACCATTGATGGTTCAAACTTCTGAAAATCCCACATAGAATCAGTTTGGATGCTCCTATTCGAGGGACTGCAATGGTTCAAGAAGGCAACTAATCACTACCTTCTCAAGGTCAATTAGAAATAGGCAATAAATACTGGCTTAGCCAACAGTACCCACATCTTATGAATGAATAATACTGTAAAGGTATCTATGTTGGTTGAGGGATGAATGGAGCCAAAGGTCAGTGCTTCAGAATATTATGGGATATTTTATGTCCATTTGTGTCAGGCAGACCCTGGCCTTGGGTTGCACTATGCATCTACACAGGACCTCACTTTTGTTTCCTGCCATTGGGAATGGCAAGAAAATCAGGCAAGTTCCTTGTGCAGGTTGGTGCTTTGACCTCTCAGCCTTACAATATTCTCTGTGCCTAAGAAGTTAATTCTATCCAAAGATAAGTTGTTAGAATGTTCACCTTGGAATATAATTGTTTTCTGTTAATCTCCAGCCACAAACTAGTACAATCAGGCAGAGTTCTAAAGCTAATTTGTCTCAACCACCTCATCCTCCTAAGTTACTAACCTTTCCACTATACAGGAGGTGGGGTGTCATGGTGGCACAGTGGTTAGCACTGCTGCATCATAGTACCAGAGACCTGGGTTCAATTCCTGCCTCAGGCAACTGACTGTGTGGAGTTTGCACATTCTCCCTGTGTCTGCGTGGGTTTCCTCCAGGTGCTCTGGTTTCCTCCCACAGTCCAAAAATGTGCAGGTTAGGTGAATTGGCCATGCTAAAATTGCCCGTAGTGTTAGGTGAAGGGGTAAATGTAGGGGAGTGGGTCTGGGTGGGTTGCGGGTTGGTGTGGACTTGTTGGGCCGAAGGGCCTGTTTCCACACTGTAAGTAATCTAATCTACATAGACATTATGTGAAACTCCAAGGATACCTTTTTGACCAAGCTTCTGTTCCTCCCTATTGAAGTCCTTTTCTTTGACTAGGTTTCATTATTTATGTCTGAATTTGTTCCTGTGAAGTACCTTGGGAAATTTCAGTGGTGTTAAAGCTGCTATATAAGTACAAGTTGTTAATTGATTCATTGTTTGATTTAAAAAAAAAACAGGGTAGTGGTGAAGTGTTCAATCTTTGAACTGAAAAATCAAAATTTTTGCAACAACGTTTTCAAGAGGCATGATGCATCAGTGCTTCCTAGTTGTGAAATTCTGCCCACGTAGTACTACCTTCTGCCAGCAAATGGAGCTGTTGCACTTTATAAATGAATAATTCAGTGCAGAACTTTAGTGGGGGTGTGGGACACCTACTGTTCCCTGTGAATGGCATGACAGAGTCAATCTGTTTTTGCTCAACCCCCGTATGAAGTTTCATGTTCATTGGTTAAACGAAAGTACCTGGGTTATGAGCAAAATTTAGTAACTTGCAGTTTTGTTATAAATATTGATTCCTAATTTGTTTAGTTTCCAACATAGTTCTCACTAATTTATGTCAATTTATTCAACAAATTTATTGTGTACTTAACACAAGTAATTAGTGAAATTTTAAATGCAAGTATATTTAACTCTTGCCTTCTGAATAAAGAGGAGCTCCAAATGATTGACACCACAATTGCCATGACTTGCAGATAAGCTTTAAAATATTAATAAAACAACAAATGATAGATTAAATTTCTGCATGCAATGCATCACATCATTAAGTCTGAAATTACCAGTAATTTAATCTTTAAAGGAATTATACTCATGGGGGTTCCTTATATGAAAAACATATAATGTTTTTATGCAAAATATTGTCTGCCTTGTACAATTAACCACTGTTTTGAGCTGCAAATGACTGCTATTCATCATCCTCTGGAGATGTTGTCTCACAGTTGTCACTGCCCATATTTAGAAGTAATTGGTTTATTTGTTTCTGGATAATTTCTCTCCTGCAGTCCCAGATAGGCATTTGGAAATTGTGTTTTAATTTTCTGGCAACTTTCAGGTGACAGTGACCAAATGATTTTTCACATGATTAAACTGCTGGGAATTCCATTTCAGTGAGTCAATTGGAGGAGTGAATTAAACAACAAAATGGTTTTCATGGTAAATGATAATTACAGTAGTGTTAAGACTGCTGCAATTCAATGTGAATATCCAATGTTTCATTTACAATTGAATAAGCTTCTTTGAAAGCATGAAAATTACTTCATCATCTTCAAGCCTGAGGAACAATTTATGCTTGTAATTGCAAACCATTATGTGCTATTAATTTTTAAATTTTAAAATATTTCTTCCATTCATTAGTTTTTCTATTTTCTTGTTTTGCTGTTTCTAATGACCTGATGGCACCTGTAATTATGACTTTTGTATGTGCCTTGAATGATTTAATGATTTTGCAAATTAAATAAATCAATGATATAATGTACCTTTTGTCTAAGGAACTGAAAATCAAATCATTAATGGACCTTAAGTCTGGAACAATGTAAGGATTAATTGGTTAACCTCTTCTGGTCACATAATTAGCTGTTAAACTGCTTTTTTTTAATTGATGTTTTTGAAGCCGCAGTATTTTACTGTATCAGAAAACATACCACATTTTGAATTTATTCAATAAGAAAGCTGAATTCAGAAACATTTCACATATGTAATGGTTTTACCAGTTTATTTTATTTCATTTCACTCGGTACAGAAGTGTATGGGCCCACATTCTCCAGGAAACACTGCCTTGTCCTCAATAAATAGGCAATAGCATGAGACTGATTGTTAAACAAAGTCTCATAAATCAACCCTTGCTGAAGCCTATGAACAGCTGGTACTCTCGGCACTGAGCCTATAGAAATTACAATTTAAAAATATAAACAGAGAAACCATTAGAGATAGATCCCACGTAAAAAAATGTTAACATTTGAGGAACAAATCCTTTGTTAAAACTGATCCAATAAAGCTTAAAATAATAATATCTATATTATTATTATTATAAACCTTATAAATCAGACAAACTTTTCTCCTTTCACGTGTTTACATGTTTGGTGTGTACTTCTAGCCTTTTTGATCATTTCAGACATCTCATATTTGTTGTTTTTTACCATTATCTGTATGATGTGATTTTAGACTCAATGAAGAAAAATATAAGCTTAGTGTGCCAAAAGGACAGAAGAGTAATGTCACAGGTTGTGTCATTTGTCATGGTTCTTTTTCAGGATTTTGATCAGGAATTGTCAAACTGTAGGATGTTATAATTTCTTGGAATATGATTCATGACAAAAATAAAGAAAAACTATTGCCCACATTTGCACTGTGAATAGAATAGTCGTAACAGTTGTGGCAGTGTGCTTCTCCTTTCCTAGCTGGGGAAAGGTAACATTTCTAATATACAAGGCATTAAGTTCAAGACCCTTCCAGGATCTGAGCACAGAAATCAAGACTGACACTCCAATGTAGCACTGAGGGATTGTTGCACTATCAGAAATGTTGTCTTTTGGGTGAGATAGAAATCAAGGTCTTCATAGAATCCCTACAGTGTGCTAACAGGCAGTAGAGGTCAACAGACCCTCCGAAAAGTATCCCACCCAAACCCACTCCTCATTACTCTACATTTACACCTGATTAATGCACCTAGCCTATACATCCCTGAACACTATGGGCAATTTAGCATGACCAATTCACCTAACCTGCACATCTTTGGATTGTGGGAGGAAACTGGAGCATCTGAAGGAAACCCACACAGACACGGGGAGAATGTGCGAACTCCACATAGACTGTCACTCAAAGCTGGAATTGAACTCGGGTCCCTGGCACTGTGAGCCACCATGCCGCCCCAAAGATCAACCAGTTATCTGCCCATTTGATTTACCCCATGTCTCCATTTCTTTAAGAAGTGCAAGGGTTATCCCTGGTGTCGAGCCATTGAGGATAACTAATGTCACCAAAATGGATGAGCTGTTTATTACTACATTGCTGTCATAGCAGTTTTCTGTGTACAAATTCTTTGTATACTGTTGTATATTACAACATAGAACATAGGACAATACAGTGCAGAACAGCCCTTCAGCCCTCGATGTTGCGACGACCTGTGAACTATTCTCAGCTCGTGCCCCTACACTATCCCAAAATCATCCATGTGCTTATCTAAGGATTGTTTAAATCTCCCTAATGTGGCTGAGTTGACTACATTAGCAGGTAGGGCATTCCACACCCTTACCACTTTCTGCGTAAAGAACCTGCCTCTGACAGCTGTCTTAAATCTATCACCCCTCAATTTGTAGTTATGCTCCCTCGTACAAGCTGACGTCATCATCCTAGGAAAAAATCTTTCACTGTCTACCCTATCTAATCCTCTGATCATTTTGTATGCCTCTATCAAATCCCCCCTTAGTCTTCTTTTTTTCAATGAGAACAGACCCAAGTCTCTCACCCTTTCCTCATAAGATCTTCCCTCCAGACCAGGCACCATCCTGGCAAATCTCCTCTGCACCTTTTCCAGTGCTTCCACATCCTTCCTGTAATGGGGCGACCAGAACTGTACACAATATTCCAAGTGTGGCCGCACCGACGTTTTGTATAGTTGCAGCATGATATTGCGGTTCCGGAACTCAATCCCTCTATCAATGAAACCTAACACATCATATACCTTCTTAACAGCACCTGGGTAGCAACTTTCAGGGATCTATGCACATGGACTCCAAGATCCCTCTGCACATCCACATTACCAAGAATCTTTCCATCGACCCAGTACTCTGCCTTCCTGTTATTCTTCCCAAAGTGCATCACCTCACATTTGGCTGCATTGAACTCCATTTGCCACATCTCAGCCCAATTCTGCAGTTTACACAAGTCCCCCTGCAACCTGTAACATTCTTCCAAACTGTCCACTACTCCACCGACTTTAGTGTCGTCTGCAAATTTACTAATCCATCCACCTATTCCTGCGTCAAAGTCATTTATAAAAATGAAAAACAGCATTGGTCCCAAAACAGATTCTTGTGACACACCACTAGTAACTGGACTCCAGACTGAATATTTTCCATCAACCACCACTCGCTGCCTTCTTTCAGAAAGCCAGTTTCTAATCCAAACTGCTAAATCACCCTTAATTCTATGCCTCTGCATTTTCTCCATCAGCCTACCATATGGAACCTTATCAAAGGCTTTACTGAAGTCCATGTATACCATGTCAACTGTCCTACCCTCATCTACATGCTTGGTTATCTTCTCAAAAAACTCAATGAGATTTGTGAGACATGATCTGCCCTTGACGAAACCATGTTGACTATCTGAAATCAAATTGTTGCTTGCTAGATGATTATAAATCTTATCTCTTATAATCCTTTCCAACAACAGAAGTAAGGCTCACTAGTCAATAATTACCTGGGTCATCTCTGCTGCCCTTCTTGAACAAGGGCACAACGTTTGCAATCCTCCAGTCCTCAGGTACTAAACCTGTAGACAATGACAACTCAAAGCTCAAAGCCAAAGGCTCTGCTATCTCCTCCCTAGCTTCCCAGAGAATCCTTGGATAAATCCATCCGGCCCGGGGACCTGTCTACTTTCACTCCTTCTAGAATTGATAACACCTGTGCGTAACTAACTTCGATCCTTTCTAGTCTAATATCTCGTACCTCATTCTTCTCCTCTACAATATTCTCCTTTTCCTGAGTGAACACCGATGAGAAATATTCGTTTAACATCTCTCCGATCTCTACAGAGTCCATACTGAACATCCCACTTCTGTCTTTGATTGGCCCTATTTCTACCCTAATCATCCTTTTATTCCTCACATAACTATAGAAAGCTTTAGGGTTCTCCTTTATTCTATTTGCTAAAGACTGCTCATGTCCTCT
>NC_057719.1:48709639-48714958 GCF_004010195.1 Chiloscyllium plagiosum
ATTCCTGTGACCCTGAAATCCTGTCCCTGTCCTTCCTACTCTCATCCTCCTGTGAACTGCAACTACACCTCTGGTTCCCATCCCCCTGCTGAGCTAGTTTAAACCCACCCGAATAGCACCAGCAAATTTCCCACCCAGGATATTAGTACCCCTCTGGTTCAAGTGAAGACCGTCCTGTTTGTACCAGTCCCACCTTCCCCAGAATAAGCACCAATTATCCAAAAACCTCAAACCCTCCCTCCTGCACCATCCTTGCAGTCATGTATTTTGCTGATATCTCTCCCTATTCCTTGCCTCGCTATCGCGTGGCACGGGTAACAATCCAGAGATAATAACTCTATTTGTTCTCACTCTCAGCTTCCACCCTAGCTCCCTGAAATCCTGCCTTACATCCCTATCCCTCTTTCTACCTATGTCGTTGGTACCTACATGGACAACGATTTGAGGTTGGTCATCCTCTCCCTTCAGTTCCCCAAAGGTGTGATCTGAGACATCACGGACCCTGGCACCTGGGAGGCAACACACCAACCACGAGTCTCGTTCGTTCCCTACAAATCTTCTGTCTGAGCCTCTAACTATTGAGTCCCTAATGACTAACACTCTCCTCTTTTCCCTCTTTCCCTTCTGTGCAACAGGAATGGGCTTATGAGAAGTACAGAACTTTCTCTTATTAATTTGTTGTATAGGTACAAGAATCTTTAATAAGGCTGCTTTTCACTAACAACCCATAAAAGTCTTGAGATTATGGATTATGTATTGCCTTCTCAAATTTGCAAAACCATAAACAGAAATTCTGAAACATATAAGCTGCCCACATTCTGTCTCCATTATAATAACATATATCAAATTGCTATTAGATGTCCCGCTGTAAGGCTTCATAACAGAACAGTGGAAAGCAACATCCTGGGAATGCGTCTCCAATTTTCATTTGGATGCTTGATTCCAGTAGGTGAGGCTTGATACCAGTGGAGTCCAATCATAATGCTAGCGCTGAAAGTATTTTCAACTGACCTAGCAGTAATGATAAAATAAAAGGTAGCTAAGGAAGTAATCATTTGAAGATTTGTCTATATCTGTAAATGCTCCCAAGTCTGCTGAAATAATGCAATGTAACATGAATACCTGTCAGAGTGAAGGTGATATGCTCTCTGATTATCAGATTGATCTTGCACTATGGCAGACAGACTGTAATAATATAGACACAATACTGAATCAAGTGTGTGCTTCCCAGGGAAAGGGGAGCTGTCATTTATGACTCAGATATGGCTTTTATTCTCTCATCATCTTGGCATATGTTCTACAGATTTTGAAAGTTAAATTACTTAGTAGTACTTGAAGTTCTGGCTCTATTTGATGAAGACAGCCTTATAATCAAAGATTGACGTGTAACAACATGGGGTGAATGTACATAGCAAAATAAAGTTGCCATCGTCCCAAAGGACCAGATGGCTGCTCTGGGTCCTACACCCAGAGTGGAGTATGGAGCCTTCTCTCCATTAGTAACTGTACTGGAGCTGTCCCTGTCCCTGTCCCTGTGTAAGAGGTTATCCAAAAATCAAACAGGACTGTTTGGTACTGAGCAAAGCTATGGGCTGTTTCTTTAAGCCTTCCTTCAAAGTTGGACTGCTCTTTCTGCCAGACCATTGGTATGGAGCTCCCCTTACATGCTGAATGCTATTTGACTTGAGGAAATAGTTGAAAAGCCTGCTGGTAAGTGGTGGCCTGATGTCTGTGGCCAACACACCGGGAGTTTGTGTATTGCAAAAAATGCATGGAACTTTTCAATTTTCATCTCCGGATTTTACGAATGAACTCTGTGCACGTCCAACCTCTTTGGATGGGCATCCACAATGACTTAAAGCATTAAGCCCATGAAAGGAACGGCATAATCGATGTGCAAGCAAGTCCAGTGCTCACCCAGGCATTCCCAGAAATGGGAGGGGGTGGGCAGCTGGTGGTAATCTTTGTCCTTGTTGGCACTCTAGGCACTGCCCTACCAATGTTGGGATCCAAACCTGGGGAGGGCCACCATATATACCCTCTCACTAACATCTTAATTTTGGACCCCTGGATGACCCTGCTGGAGTTCAGCCAGTATCTGATGGTGACCTTTATTCGGGAAAATCACTGTTGTTCTCCATAATGATATGCTGTCTTCTGCAGTGATCTAGTCTCGTTGGGTCCAGAAAGGTTTCAATTCTGGTTGCGATGGCCCTTTTGCTCACCCCATCACCACCATTTCAATTTTACCAGGACCAGATTTTTTTGTGTCCAGAGTCTGATATCATCAGCGGTGACCGGAAGCATGTTCAGAGAGTTTAAAACCAGAATGGACTCTTCTAATGGAGGCACCACTGGTGGTGTATCAGCCAGTGGGAGGCTGCTCAAGGCATCTGCAATTGCCACTCGGCCTCCTGGACAATGTTCCAACTTTTAATTGTATGCAGTCAGAATTAGAACCCCTCGCTGAAGTTGACTTAAAACTAAGGGCGGCATGGCCCTCTCCTCTTTAAGTAGCCCTAGCAGGAGTGTGCGGTCTGTTACTATCATAAATTTACATCTGTAAAGGTATTGATGGAATTAACTCACACCAAAGATGACCGCCAAACCTTCCTTCTCTATCTGGGTGTATCTTTGCTCAGCATCAGCCAAAGCCTAAGAAGCATATGCTGTCAGGCATTCCTCTCCGCTTGGCCACTGGGGAGCCAACACTACCCCAATACTGTATGGGGTGGCATCACTTTTCAGCACTACATCTTGCTTAGGATCGTAGTGTGCCAACACCTTAGCTGATGATAGCTGCTTCTTCACTTCCCTAACGGCTACATCTTGGCTACAAGGCTGACCCTTTTTCAATAGCAGATGTAAGGGTGCCAGGATGGAGACCAAGTTTTGTATGAACTTTCTGTAATAGTTCAACAGCCCAAGGAAAGACCTAAGCTCCATTACAGATTGATACAAGTGATTGTCCTCACTTTATCTTCCAATGGGTGTAACCTGGACTTGTTGTCTCTGCAGCCCAATGAGATCACTTCAGGTGCCTGGAACACCCATTTTTCACTCCTAACGTTTACACCCACCTTGGTGAAACATTTAAGCATTATGTCCAAGTTCTCTAAATAATCTTTATTGGTCTTCCCTGTTATCCAAATAAATGATGACCTGAGCTGGACTTTGTAAGATGTTCTCTATCATCCATCGAAAAATGGCACAGGTTGATAATATCCTAAAAGCTTTCACCATCACCATTCTGCAAATTAGACTGGTTTGATGATTCCTTCGCTTTCCAGCCTCCTGATTTCTGGCCTCTACTTTTGCCTGTAAGGCAAATGGCACTGAGAGGGCCTTGCAGAATTGTGGAATCACTTCTTGATCGACATGCAAGGCGGCCCTGGCCCCTTTGATAGTCCCTCGACCTTCCTGAAAAACTTCCAGGTATTTACTCAGGCAGCCATTTTCTATTCATAAAATGCTGAGCCAATCTAGGCGAATCTCTCTCAACCCATTTCACCCCAGCAAGCTTGGGCCTGAACCTTTTACTATGATCAGTTATAAATGAACCAGCTGCTTCTCATAAGAGAACGGAACCAAAGTTGTATCCTTAATCTGTAGGGATTCCCCGGTATAGGTTCTCAGCCTGGCCAACATCTTACACAAAGATGTGGGTTAGAGTCCAGACCGAATTTTGTTAAAGTCACACAGTCACTGATGTGGCCATGCCAGTATCAACCTCCAGTAGATCTGGGTGATTATTTAACCAACCATTTATTTTGATTAGTTCTGATACAGATGTTGCTCAGCAACTTAACCGTTCTAAGCCAGAGGTAGGTGGACTTTCCAGGGTGTGCACTATTCTAGATATTGGCCTTTGAGTTCTCTTACTCAATTCAGGCCTAGTGGGACATTTTTGCTGTCCTGAGTACGCATAATGGCAGCAACTACAATGATCTGCCAGCTCAGATGCTTGAGAAAGTTTTAACTGTTTGGCCAAGGCTTGGCTTTATTTTGGGATTTTCCTGTCGGCTGTTTCATTCAGGATACGTCCTGAGTGAGGTTGTGCAATTGTTTTCACTCACATGGTGTTCCCCAAGCTCAGTTGGCCTGGGGAGAGTGCCCACTTCTGCAGGAAAACCCTGTAACTCATAAGCTCCACTTGCTGTATTTTCTAATGACAAAGCCAGTGTAGAGCCTGTTTGAAGTCCAGTTGGGTTTCAGCTAGTAGACACTTTCATATGGTTACTTCATTAATCCCACAAACCAAACTGTCTCTCAGGATCTCATTTAGGGTTAAACCAAAATCACATGTCTCTGCCAGTCATCTTAACCTCATCAAAAATCTTGATACGGAATCCCCTGGTTCTCGAATTGCTGTGTAAAACTGATAGCATCTCAGAATTAGAGGAGGCTTGGGGTGGTAATATTCCTTAACTAAATCTGTCAACACTTGAGAGGTTTTAGTATCTGATGCCTCAGGGAAAGTTAGGCTTCTATTAAAAGAACTGCTGAACACTCTCTGCTCATTCCTGAAGAAGGGCATGTGCCCGAAACGTCGAATCTTCTGTTCCCTAGATGCTGCCTGACCTGCTGTGCTGTTCCAGCAATAAAGTTTCAGCTTCTATTAAAAGAACAAACTGTCTCAAAAAGCAGGGGAGTTGTTATTCTTGTTCGGAAGAACTTCCCTTTCAAAATCCTAAAGCAGATAAAAGACGAATCTGGACGATATATCTTGATTAAAGCCCTCATAAATGGAGAGGAATTGGGGATTTTAAATTTGTACTGCCCCCCGGCACACCCCTTTAAATTTATAACAGAAGCCTTCTCAAAATTGATGGCTTTTAATGCCCGTCATATAATTATAGGGGGAGACTTTAATTGTATTATGGATCCGGAAATAGACAGGATTCCCAAGAGTACTGCAGGAGTATCTCCCAGATCTAGACAATTGATGGATCTGAACAAAGAATTAGGATTAGTAGATGTATGGAGATGTCTTCATCCACAGGGTAGAGATTTTTATTTCTACTCTAATCCACATAAATGTCATACCAGAATTGATATGTTTTTTGCCCCCTCAATTTTTTTAAATTCCATATCATCCTGTAAAATAGGTAATATAGCAATTTCTGACCACCCTGCTGTATATATGGAAACTAAGGCGAGGAACAGTGGGACATCCCCTCGGCATTGGCGTATGGACCCCTTCTTAATGAAAGATAGTAAATTTGTAAAGTACTTCTCTCAAGAATTTAAAACTTTTTTAGAAATTAATTCAGGTACAGCTAGCAACCCGTCAATGATGTGGGAGACCATCAAAGCTGA
>NC_057719.1:48718913-48721935 GCF_004010195.1 Chiloscyllium plagiosum
CCAGAGTCTTATACAACTGCAATATGACCTCAGTACTCCGGAACTCAATTCCTCTACCAATAAAAGCCAGTATGCCGTATGCCTTCTTCACCGCACTATTTACCTGGGTGGCAACTTTCAAAGATTTGTGTACATGGACACCAAGATCCCTCTGCTCATCCACACTACCAAGTATCCGACCGTTAGCCCCGTACCCCATCTTTTTATTACTCTTACCAAAGTGAATCACCTCACACTTAGCTACATTGAACTCCATTTGCCACCTTTCTGCCCAGTTCTGCAGCTTATCTATATCCCGCTGTAACCTGCCACATCCTTCCTCACTGTCTACAACTCCTCCGACTTTCGTATCATCCGCAAACTTGCTCATCAACCTTCTAACCCCTCCTCCAGGTCATTTATAAAAATGACAAACAGCAATGGTCCCAAAACAGATCCTTGCGGAACACCGCTAGTGACGGCACTCCAAAATGAACCTTTGCCGTCAACTACTACCCTCTGTCTTCTTCCGGCCAGCCAACTCCTAATCCAAACCTCCAACTCACCCTCAATGCCATACCTCCGTATTTTTGGCAGTAGTCTACCATGGGGAACCTTATCAAATGCCTTACTAAAATCCATATACACCACATCTACCGCTTTCCCCTCGTCCACCTCCTTAGTCACCTTCTCAAAGAATTCAATAAGGTTTGTGAGGCACGACCTGCCCTTCACAAAACCATGCTGACTATCCTTGACACTCCTGTTTATAATATTTTATTAAACAAATTACAAAATAATTTACAAAAAACAGTTAACATTTACAGCTGTATACAACAGCAATTTTACAAGGGAGAGGAGCAGCAAAGCTAGGCCCCAAACCCTACTGTTCAACCAGTTTACAGGGAAATGAGGACAAACCACAAATCCCAGTTTCAAAAATAAAAAGACAGCAACAATGACCTTTATACATAAGACAATCCAGTTACATTAAAAAAAAAGTGCAGACAATACAGACCCAGCAAGCCCCCGTCCCTCCCATCTTCCGGCCACTCTAAGGCAGCCCGCCCCTACCCACCTTCCGGCTCTTGGTCCACCCCATGCCCTTTCCAGTTCTCGGTCCGCCCTGAGACACCTTTTGACCACCTCTAGGACAGCCCAACAGCGGTCAGGACGGCACTCCTGTTTATAATATTTTATTAAATAAATTACAAAATACAGTTTACAAAAAAAAGTAACATTTACAGCTGTATGCAACAGCAATTTTACAAGGGAGAGGAGCAGCAAAGCCAGGCCCCAAACCCTACCGTTCAACCAGTTTAAAGGGAGATGAGAACAAACCTCAAATTCCAGTTTCACATATAAAAAGACACAGTGACAATGACATTTGTACATAAAAGGGCAATCCAGTTACATAAAAAAGTGCATACAATACAGACCCAGCAATCCCCTGTCCCTCCCACCATTCGACCACTCTAAGGCAGCGCGCCCCTACCCACCTTCCGGCTCTTGGTCCACCCCATGCCCCTTCCAGTTCTCAGTCTGCCCTGACACACCTTTTGACCACCTCTAGGACTGCCCGCCCCGGTACCTGCCCAGGGTGACAGCGGGCAGGACGGCCTACCCACCTTCTGGCTTCACTAGCCACCCTCAGCACCTTTCGACCACCTCTAGGGCAGCCCGCCCCGGTACCTGCCCAGGGTAGCCCGCCCCGGTACCTGCCCAGGACGGCACTCCTGTTTATTTTTTTCTTTTTTGTTCTTTGTTTTTCTTTGTTGAGCAGAACCTCTGACACTCCTGTTCCTTTTTTTTAAAAAAACCCACATTACTGCCTAACTGCGGTAGTGCTTATTTTTTCCCCAGCACCCATGTTGTGTGTGTGCAGGTATGAGACACAGGCACTCCTTTTTTTTTACTACTTCTTTTTTCTTTTTTTATTTTATAGCCAGCTCTCAGAGTGAACAGGATGTTTGACACCCCTGTTTTTTTTCCACCAGCACCCATGTTGTGTGTGTGCAGGTGTGAGACACAGGCACTCTTGTTTATTATTCACATCAAAGGGCAGTGCTATGTGATCAAAACAGTGAAGGGGAGGGTAGGGACTAAATCAAAATAGAGTTGGTGGGAGAAATAATGCACTCCACACACTCCTGTTTATTTTTTTTCTCCTTTTTTATTTTTTTTATTTTTTTTCTCTTTTTTTATAATATTAACCCCCACACTACCACCTAAGTGCGGTAGTGCTGATAAACACTGTCCTTCACATCAAAGGGCAGTGCTGTGTGATCAAAACAGTGAAGGGGAGGGTAGGGACTAAATCAAAATAGAGTTGGAGGGAGAAATGATGCACTCCACTCCCTGCGGCGCCCACCTCTCCCTGAACAACTCCAGGGTGTTGGTGGACACTGTGTGCTCCTTCTCCAAGGACACCCGGGCTCTAACGTAACTGCGGAAGAGGGGCAGGCAGTCAGCACACTCCTGTTTATTTTATTTTTTTTCTTTTTCTTATTTAAACCCCACACTACCACCTAAGTGCGGTAGTGCTTATTTTATCCCCAGCACCCATGGTGTGTGTGTGTGCAGGTGTGAGATACAGTGAAAGACACAAAGTGCACGAATCTTTATTCAATTTCCACCACCAGGAAGATAGGAAAACACCCGAGTGGCCAGTGACAAACACTGCCCTTCACAGCAAAGGGCAGTGCTGTGTGATCAAAACAGTGAAGGGGAGGGGAGGGACTAAATCAAAATAGAGTTGGAGGGAGAAATAATGCACTCCACGCCCTGCAACACTCCTGTTTTTCTTTCCCCAGGGTATTGGTCGACACCGCGTGTTCCTTCTCCAAGGACACCCGGAACACTCCCCTTTATATTCTTTTTTTTTCAGTGACAAACACTGCCCTTAACACTTCTTTTTTTTTCCTTTTAACCCCCACAATACCACCTAAGTGCGGTAGTGCTTATTTTATCCCCAGCACCCATAGTGTGTGTGTGCAGGTGTGAGACACAGTGAAAGACACAAAGTGCACAAATCTTTATTCAA
>NC_057719.1:48722051-48729072 GCF_004010195.1 Chiloscyllium plagiosum
ACACCATGGGTGCTGGGGAAAAAATAAGCACTACCGCAGTGGGGTGTAGGTTTGATATCCAGACGTTTCGTTACCTGGCTGGGTAACATCATCAGTGGCGACCTCCAAGTGAAGCGCTTCACTGATGATGTTACCCAGCCAGGTAATGAAACGTCTGGATATCAAACCTACACCCCACTGCGGTAGTGCTTATTTTTTCCCCTGCACCCATGGTGTGTGTGTGCAGGTGTGGGACACAGTGGAAGACACAAAGTGCACCGATCTTTATTCAATTTCCACCACCAGGAATATAGGAAAACACCCGGGTGGCCAGTGACAAACACTGCCCTTCACATCAAAGGGCAGTGCTGTGTGATCAAAACAGTGAAGGGGAGGGTAGGGACTAAATCAAAATATAGTTGGAGGGAGAAATGATGCACTCCACTCCCTGCAGCCACACTCCTGTTTATTTATTTATTTATTTATTTATTTTCCTTTCAAATCTTTATTCAAATTCCACCACCAGGAAGATAGGAAAACACCCGGGTGAAAACTCCCCTTTTTTTTATTTTAACCCCCACACTACCATCTAAGTGCAGTAGTGCTTATTTTATCCCCAGCACCCATGGTGTGTGTGTGCAGGTGTGAGACACAGTGAAAGACACAAAGAAAGAAAGGGCAGTGCTGTGTGATCAAAACAGTGAAGGGGAGGGTAGGGACTAAATCAAAATAGAGTTGGAGGGAGAAATGATGCACTCCACTCCCTGCGGCCGCACTCCTGTTTATTTATTTATTATTTTTTAAACAGGCCCTTCGGCCCAACAAGTCCACACCGACCCGCCGAAGCGCAACCCACCCATACCCCTACATTTACCCCTTAGTATGACCTGACCCTGCACATCTTTGGATGGTGGGAGGAAACCGGAGCACCCGGAAGAAACCCACGCAGACACGGGGAGAACGTGCAAGCTCCACACAGTCAGTCGCCTGAGGCGGGAATTGAACCCAGGTCTCTGGCGCTGTGAGGCAGCAGTGCTAACCACTGTGCCACCGTGCCGCCCACACACTCCTGTTTATATCTGTCAGTCAGGACTCCCTGATTGGACCAGGTTAACTCATATTGAATGAGGTCCACCTGGCTGACCTTGTTCCAATCATTCCACTCCAACATGAGGGCTTGGAGATGGCAGTGACCATGCCATCAAGAGTGAAATTGTGGATATTGTCCCCACTACCTGTTTTAGTCCAGGGTGGAAAAGCGAGAGGGGGCCTTCCTCCCTAGAGGCCAATTGAAGCCCATAGGTGGCTATTCTATTCATTAATTTGGTTCATACAATAAGACACAGAACTGATCTTGGAGAAGTAATATTTAATAGATGGTTTCTATCAAGTTTTTAAACATATCAATTAAAATCATTATAAAGACCATCCCTTTGGAGAAGATATTACAATATCAAATAAATTAAGAAATAAAATGAGTCCATGTATCTTGTGCTGTATTTATGAAAAGGTCTGTACAGTTGCTTAACAAAAATGCAAATTCCAGCAAGCTCATGTGATGTGCTGTCTTATCTGACCAGTAGGTAAATTTGTGAGTAATTAAAATCAACTGGTCTAGCTGATCCTGCCTTTAGCTATTCCATTAGTTAATTATCTCCCCACTTGGTGTTAAAAATGCCTGTTCAGTGACACCAAGAGTCAAAGAAAGGAGCTAAATTACTTTAATTATTGAGTAATTGCACACAGCGATGTTAATTAAATCTTGATCAGTTTGACTAAGTGAATTGATTTCTCTTACTTAGAATGCAAACCACAGAGAGACAAGCCATTTCATAGTTTAATTAACATTACCTTATCACATCCCCAACATACTAAACAGACATTAAACTCAGTTAGGTCTCAGTGATATTTTTCTCTTGTTTTCATACGATGTCAGCAATATTTGCTCCATCACAGTTACAATATATATATATAAAATATGTTGTTTAACTTTAAGGTTGTATCCTTTGTCATTTCCAGAAGGTGAACATGTAGCATTATTGTGTTCACATTTTCCTCCTGTGAATGCAGGCCATTTTTCTTAACACAGAGGGCGACACTGGCTTGGCCCAAGTGATCAATCCCAAAATTAAATAAAAATGCTACTTTTTTAGAGGGGCACAACCAATAAAAACCCAAAGGAAACATTTCAAGTTGATATAAAGCATTGTTCACATTCTCCTTTAAAGGCTGCAAAAAGTGCAGCTCAGTTTTATAAAACAAAGAACTGGGGATATTGGAGATCTCAAATAAACAAAAACAGAAATTGCTTGTGAAACTCAGCAGATCTGGCATCATCTGTGAGAGTTTTAGAGTCATAGAGATGTACAGCACGGAAACAGACCCTTCGGTCCAACTTGTCCATGCCGACCAGATATCCCAAACCAATCTAGTCCCACCTGACAGCACCCGGCCCATATCCTTCCAAACCCTTCCTATTCATAAAAGATGCCTTTTAAATGTTGCAATTGTACTAGCCTCCACCACTTCCTCTGGCAGCTTATTCCATACACGTACCACCCTCTGCATGAGAAGGTTGCCTGTTTGGTCTCTTTTATATCTTTCCCCTCTCACCCTAAACCTATGCTCTCTAATTCTGGACACCCCCAACCCAGGGAAAAGACTTTGGCTATTTATCCTATCCATGCCCCTCATGATTTTATAAACCTCTATAAGGTCACCCCTCAGCCTCCGACGCTCCAGGGAAAACAGCCCTAGCTTATTCAACCTTTCCCTTTCGCTCAAATCCTTTTATGGCAACATCCTTGTAAATCTTTTCTGAACCCTTTCAAGTTTCACATCTTTCTGATTGGAAGGAGGCCAGAATTGCACACAATATTCCAACAGTGGTCTAACCAATGACCTGTACAGCCGCAACATGACCTCCCAAAGTCACTCTTTGTCAAAACAGTTCTCATAAGGGTCACTGGACTCAAAACATTCTTTTTCTCTAATGGTTCAGATCTCAAATACATTGCCAACTGCGTTACCCCCTTTTCATTTTTTTTCTAATTTCACTACTAGGTCAGAAGTAGAAAAGAAAATAGCAGAAAGTATTTATAGAAGCTGTAGCAAACAGAATTTCAGCAGGAACTGTTGAAGGATATATATATTAGAGAGAGAGAGAGAGAGGGACAGGACACACACAAAGTCCTGGAAGTTATGTGCAAGTATGGAGCACAGAAAGTGCTATAGGTGAAGCAGAGGCTGCAAACCTTAAATTTCAAAAACAGGAAATGTTGGAATTAATGGTCTTTTTCTAAAGTTCTTGAAGTTTGACTGTATCCTCTCATTCCCATTTGATGCCGTACAATGGCTCAGTGGTTAGCACTGCTGCCTCACAGCATCAAGGACCTAGGTTTGATTCCAGCCATGGGTGACTGTCCATGTAAAGTTCTCCCCATGTCTGCATGGATTTCCTCCAGGCGCTCTGCTTTCCTCCCATAGTCCAGAAATGTGCAGGTTAGGTGGATTGGACATGCTAAATTGTCCATAGTGTCCAAGGATGTACAAGCTAGCTGATGTGAAATTACAGGGATGGGGTGGGGGCTACTGGGTGTGGGTGGGATACTCTTCGGAGGATTGGTGCAGACTCAATGGCCGAATGGCCTCTTTCCACGCTTCAGGGATTTTGTTAATAGTGGTATCTAAATTAAACAAAATTTGCATTTGCATTTGCAAGTATTACTGATTGTATCTGATATAGGAAGATGGAAAAGCTAAACAAACATGTCATGATCCAGAACAACAGACAAATGTTAAAGAGTGAATTTCACTATCAGATTTTTTTTTAAAAAGCGAATAAATAAATGAACATGGTAGGGTAAATTGTATTAAAATATGTTATTTTGCAAAGTAATGGCAAGTAATTGTCTTATCAGAAATATAAATCATGGAATCATAGACTCCCTATCATATGCATGCAGGCCATACGGTCCATCGCCTCCACACTGCCCTTCCAAAGAGCATTCCTTGACCTATCCCTGGAACCCTGCATTTTCCATGGCTAATCCACCTAGCCTGCACATCCCAGAACAGTATGGGCAATTTAGCATGGCCAGTCCACCTAAACTGTACATCTTTGGAATATGGAAGGAAGCTGGACCTCCTCAAGGAAAACCATGCAGTCATCGAGAGAATGTGCAAACTTCACACAGACTGTTGCCTGAGGCTGGAAGTGAATCCAGGTTCCTGCCATTGTCAAGCATCAGTGCCAAAGGTGTTTGCTGTTTTTTTAATAGAAGGACTATCTTGTTTTGCAAAGTAGCTACCTCTGATCCTGACCGTGCTTCCCCTCCTCTGTCACTCACAACATCCCTGCCTACTGCCAGATCCGATGGCCCCTGGCTCTTGGCTTGGCTCCTCGGCTCTGGACCTGTCATACTTGCCCTGCTGCTGGATCTGACACCCCCTTACCCGCATTTGGACGTGACTCCCTTCCTCCTTCCCTGGACCAGACATTGTACCGCCTCAACAACCAACATCCCCTCAACCCACTTCTGGGACTCAACACCACCCCTACTACCTGCTGGATCCTTTATCTTCCACCAACCCCAATGTACCTTGAACACTCCATCACCTACCTGATCAACCTGCACCCTGGCATTCTACTTAACTGCTACCTTACCCAACTGGCACCCTACCCTCCAGGAACCTACCGCTATCCACTTGGTGCCATAACTATCTGATAATGGATTTACCTGGCACCTAGCCCCCAACACACCTGAGTCCTTACCCTCTTGGCACTATCCTCACTCTTTCTGTTTGACAAAGTTACTGGCTATGATTCTGGGTCTTTATATTGCAGCTGACTGCTGTGAAAAGAGGGTATAGAGTTATACAGATGTACGGCATAGAAACAGGCCCTTCGGTCCAACCCGTCCACACCGACCAGCCATCCTAACCAATCTAGTCCCACCTGCCAGCACCCGGCCCATATCCCTCCAAACCCTACTTATTCATATACCCATCCAAATGCCTCTTAAATGTTGCAATTGTACCAGCCTCCACCACATCCTCTGGCACTTCATTCCATACACGTACCACTCTCTGCATGAAAAAGTTGCCAGCCCCAGCCTGTTCAGCCACTCCCTGTAGCTCAGATCCTCCACCCCTGGCAACATCCTTATAAATCTTTACTGAACCCATTCAAGTTTCACAACACCTTTCTGATAGGAAAGAGACCAGAATTGCACGCAATATTCCTACAGTGGCCTAACCAATGTCCTAACCAACAGCCGCAACATGACCTCCCAACTCCTGTACTCAATACTCTGACCAATAAACTTCCCAAACGCTTTCTTCACTATCCTATCTACCTGCGACTCCACTTTCAAGGAGCTATGAACCTGCACTCCAAGGTCTCTTTGTTTAGCACCACTCCCTAGGACCTTACCATTAAGTGTACAAGTCCTGCTAAGATTTGCTTTCCCAAAATGCAGCACCTCGCATTTATCTGAATTAAACTCCAGCTGCCACTTCTCAGCCCATTGGCCCATCTGGTCCAGATCCTGTTGTAATCTGAGGTATTCAGATTACAATTCAGCATTTTCACTCAACCAAGCCACTTTACTCTCACATTCCCCCCTCAGCAAAATCCTTGCTGTGTGCCAAGATTGTAACTTAGTTAGTTGGATTGCCGTATAACTTTAAGTAATTGGATGATTTTTTTGAATGAGATTCAATGTAGTAGGGTTAATGTCCTCGCTTGCTTTGAGGACGTCACAACATATTTGTCTTTGTTTGCCACGCATCACGACAGTGTTCAGTAATCTGTTGTTGTAGAAGAGGCCAGTGTGCATCAGGGCTCCTCATTTCATGTGTATTTGGTCAATGAGAAATTGAAACAAAATATGAAAGGATATTAAGTCGAGGACACTGGCTTAGTGGTAATGTTCCTAGACTAGTAATCTAAAGGCCTAGAAGAATTCTCCAGAAAGATGAGTCCAACTCTCACTGTGGCAGCTGGGAAATTTAACTTCAATTAATTAATAATTTTGGCATTAAAGCTAGTCTCTGTAATGATGGGCATGAAACTAACAGATTGTTGTAAAACCCCATCTGTTTCGCTAATGTTCATCAGACGAAGATATTTGCTGTCATTATCGAGTCTGGCTGACAGATTTTGACGGTATTAGACAAGAACTTTCAAAAGCTGATCGGGGGCAGATGTTCGCAGGTAAAGGGACGGCTGGAAAGTGGGAAGCCTTCAGAAATGAGATGACAAGAATCCAGAGAAAGTATATTCCTGTCAGGGTGAAAGGAAAGGCTGGTAGGTATAGGGAATACTGGATGACTAAAGAAATTGAGGGTTTGGTTAAGAAAAAGAACGAAGCATATGTAAGGTATAGACAGGATAGATTGAGTGAATCCTTAGAAGAGTATAAAGGCAGTAAGAGTATACTTAAGAGGGAAATCAGGAGGGCAAAAAGGGGAATGAAATAGCTTTGGCAAAGAGAGTTAAGGAGAATTCAAAAGGTTTTTACAAATACATGAAGGACAAAAGGGTAACTAGAGAGAGAATAGGGCCCCTCATAGATCAGCAAGGTGGCCTTTGTGTGGAGCCGCAGAAAATGGGGGAGATACTAAACGAGTATTTTGCATCAGTATTTACAGTGGAAAAGGATATGGAACATATAGACTGTAGGGAAATAGATGGTGACACCTTGCAAAATATCTACATTACAGAGGAGGAAGTGCTGGATGTCTTAAAATGCATAAAGGTGAATAACTCCCCATGACCTGATCAGGTGTACCCAAGAACTCTGTGGGAAGCTAGAGAGGTGATTGCTGGGCCTCTTGCTGAGATATTTGTATCATCGATAGTCACAGGTGAGGTGCCGGAAGACTGGAGGTTGGCAAACGTGGTGCCACTGTTTAAGAAGGGTGGTAAGGACAAGCCAGGGAACTATAGACCAGTGAGCCTGACCTCGGTGGTGATCAAGTTGTTGGAGGGATTCCTGAGGGACAGGATGTACATGTATTTGGAAAGGCAAGGACTGAT
>NC_057719.1:48729436-48855678 GCF_004010195.1 Chiloscyllium plagiosum
ATGGGGAGCGTTGCTGAAACAAAGAGACCTTGAAGTGCAGGTTCATAGCTCCTTGAAAGTGGAGTCACAGGTAGATAGGATAGTGAAGAAGGCATTTGGGATGCTTTCTTTTGTTGGTCATAGTACTGAGTACAGGAGTTGGGAGGTCATGTTGAGGCTGTACAGGTCATTGGTTAGGCCACTGTTGGAATATTGTGTGCAATTCTGGTCTCCTTCCCATCAGAAAAATGTTGTGAAATTTGAAAGGGTTCAGAAAAGATTTACAAGGATGTCGCCAAGGTTGGAGGATTTGAGCTACAGGGTAAGGCTGAACAGGCTGGGGTTGTTTTCCCTGGAGTGTCGGATGCTGAGGGGTGACCTTATAGAGGTTTACAAAATTATGAGGGGCATGGATAGGATAAATAGACAAAGTCTCTTCCCTGGGTTGAGGGAGTCCAGAACTAGAGTGCATCGGTTTAGGATGAGAGGGGAAAGATATAAAAGAGACCTAAAGGGCAACTTTTTCACGGAGAAGGTAGTACGTGTATGGAATGAGCTGCCAGAGGAAGTGGTGGAGGCTGGTACAATTGCAACACTTAAAAGGCATTTGGATGGGTATATGAATAGGAAGGATTTGGAGGGATATGGGCTGGGTGCTGGCAGGTGGGACTAGATTGGGTTGGGATATCTGGCTGGCATGGATGGGTTGGACCGAAGGGTCTGTTTCCATGCTATACATCCCTATGACTCTATAAGTGGGTGAAGATGTTTTAGCTATGACTGAATAGATAAAAGCAGAGCAAATTAAAGAGCATTCATACTGAGCTTGGCAATGTAACAATGGTGGAGGATGTGTCATTACCAATGTTAAAAATGGAGGAGGTTGAGGAGGAATAATGCTAAATGCTCTTAGTCTCAGAGATAGGGATCATTGAATTTAATTAAAGTCTTTTCAGTGTTGTGGCGAGGATGAAAATCTGAGCAGAGAGGTTTAAACATGAAGTTGTGAGACAGATGGTCACTGGTGACAAAACATTCAAGGACTTTGTAGAGGAAAAGGAGACTGATGATTAAGAGGGGTTGAGATTGTTCGATTTTGAGGAGTGACGGATGATGCCTTTTCTGAAAGGCAATGCCTGAAGAAAGTAAATAATTTACATTATTTGCTAAGATGGTAGTCAGGAAGGGATGATAGTCAGTGATATAACAAACATGGGATCCAAGAAATAGACCTATGGATGTGATGAACTTATTGACAGCATGGACAGAGATGTGAATACAGGGGTTCATGGTAGAGCTAGGGAATGGTGGCCTTTGTTTGATTTAGGTTGGTGGAAAACCTGGTAGTCTAGTGGTTAGGATTTGGCACTCTTACTGCCAAGGCCAGGGTTCGATTCCCGGTTAATGAATAGGGGTTCAGTTCTGCTAGTTTATCGTGGTGACAAAATTGTTGACCGATTTTGGGGGCGGTACGGTGGCTCAGTGGTTAGCACTGCTGTTTCACAGTGCCAGGGACCTGGGTTCAATTCCAGCCTTGGGCAACTGTCTGTGAGGAGTTTACACATTCTCCCCGTGACTGGGTGTGTTTCCACCAGATGTTCTGGCTTTCTCCCACAGTCCAAAGATTTGCTGGTTATGTGAATTAGCCAAGCTAAATTGCCCATAGTGTTCAGGGATATGTAGGTTAGATGCATTAGTCAGGGGTAAATGTAGAGTAATAAGGCAGAGGATTGGGTCTAGGTGGGATACTCTTCAGAGGGTCGGAGTTACCTTGTTGGGCCAAATGGCCTGTTTCCATGCTGTAGGGATTCTATGATGAAAAGACAAATAATTCTAATGCTGCAGTGGTAGATAAAGACACCCTGATGGTAGATAAAGACACCCTGATTTGGGGCAAATAGTAAAGATTACAATTAGATAGGTTAGAAGATTCGATATTATGAAATTACCTTGAGAGCAAATTACTTCTGCATTAAGCAAGGCTTCTCCTCGTCTCCAGGAGTACAAACTTTGCTCTCCCCTCCTACCCTGTGACAAATCACAATCCTCATTGGACCAATGTTTGTCCTCCATCCCAATCCCCACGGTGTCCCTACTTAAAACAAATCTGGCATCCTTAAACAGCAACTCAAACGCTTAGCCAATGAGAAAGAAGGTCCCCCTTTCCTCGACATACTGATAGTCCATTTATGCCTTTTTGGCAAGATGGTGGCAGAGTAAGACACTCCAGCCAGAGCTCCCATATTCGCCAGTTCCTTTTCCTTTGTCTTTCTTTTTTTCCCCTTCTTACAGCACATTTTCTCCTCACCAACCCCCACCCCACCTCAACTTTTAACTTTTTATACTAATGGAGGTGAGACAAAGGGAGACATGTGGTGGGCCATTGCATGGAACAGGGAGCACAGCAAGTGTGGGCCAAGTCCCAGAGTGGGAGCAGAGCAAGTGTGGGCCGAGTCCCAGAGTGAGCAGCAGAGCGAGTGTGGGCCGAGTCCTGGAATGGGGAGCAGAACGAGTGTGGGCCGAGTCCCAGAGTGGGAGCAGAGCGAGTGTGGGCTGAGTCCCAGAGTGGGAGCAGAGCGAGTGTGGGCTCAGTCCTGGAATGTGGAGCAGAGCGAGTGTGCACCAAGTCCCAAAGCAGGGAACAGAGCGAGTGTGGGCTCAGTCCTGGATTGGGGAGCAGAGCGAGTGTGGGTTCAGTCCTGGATTGGGGAGCAGAGCAAGCATGGGCTGAATCCTTGAGCAGGAACACAGTGAGTGTGGGCCAAGTCCTGGAGTGGGAGCAGAGCAAGTGTGGGCCGAGTCCCGGAGCAGGGAGCAGAGCAAGCATGGGCTGAGTCCTTGAGCAGGAACACAGTGAGTGTGGGCTGAGACTTGGAGTAGGAGCAGAGTGAGTCCATGCTGGCTTGAGGGATGGATCAGGGACGGAAATCCAGGACAGAGAGGAAGGCCTCAGTAGAAAAGGTGCATAACTTGAGTACTTTAAAGACACTTTTTATTCTCATTCTAGACTTTCAAACTCTGGACTTCTAAATTTTTAAATTCCCATGCTCGTCTATATTTTCTATTTCAAATCTATGACAACATTTAAAGTATCTGTACCCTGTACCTGAGATGGCACCGAGGGGTGACATTACAAATTTTTGATTGCACTCATTTGGGTGCACATGACAATAAAGGCTATTCTATTTTATTTTTACTACTGCTTGCCAAACATAGCAACCTCCACCATGAGTCAAAAACTCAGTCTTTGTAATGCATACTAACTCTACTTATGACAATGTTTTCTCATCCATTTTTGCCTCAATACTTGTTCTTTTTTGGACCTTTCTTCATAATCCAGTCCTCTCTCTCTTTCTCTAGTATACTTTTCTCTGCCATTGATATTTCTCCTGACTCAGAGGGATATAAATTACTATTAACATTAACCTTAGTGATTTGACTATGTACTCATTGTTTACCATGATTCTACTGGTCATTAAACTATTTAAACAAATCGGTTAGTGACTTTGTTGAAAAAGCAATCAAAGGTCTGTTACCTGATTGGATGAAATGCATTACTTGATTAAACAATAATAATACATAAACCAGAAGCGAGATTGTGCTATCACACTGTCTTACGTGAGTTCTTGAAGTAAATGAAGTAGGAACTCTAAGTTTCATGAAAGAATGAACATGAATGAAGTAAAACTGAAAATGAGTTATTATTGAGAGGTGACAGAGCAGCTAACCTATGCACAGAGGAATTTGCACAGATCAATGACCCATCAATATATTCTGAAGAAAAGTCATACTGGACTTCAATTATTCACTCTGTTACTCTCCACAGCTGCTGCCTAACCTGTTGACTTTCTCCAACACTTTTGATTTTAAGCTAGATTATCAGCCCTGTTTCAGTGAGATGTGAGGAGAGCATCCCCGGACCAGGCATTACACAAAATGAAATGTTAAGCTGATAAAGCTACAACATAGGACTACTTTCATTACAAATAGCAGAAATAGCATGAGACAGAAATCGCTAAGTGATCTCACAGCCAAGAATCAAATCAAAGCTCTTCAATCCTGTTCCAGTAAGTTGTGAATGGTTGTGGACAATTCAACAACTCACCAGAGGAGGAAACTTTACAAATATCTTCATCCTTGATGATGGGGAAGGCTGGCACCACAGAACAAAAGACAAGACTTATATACCTGCAGCCATTTTAATCAGAAATGCCATGTATATGATTCATCTTAACTTCCCCTTGAGATCTCAGTTGCCAGTTGTCGAACAGTTTGATTCACTTCATGTGAAACAAAGAAATGGCTGAGGATACTGGATATTGCAACGTTTATGAACCCAGAACAACATCCCAGAAGTAATAATGAAGAGTTGTTCTCCAGAATTGGCCGTGCCCCAGGTCAAGCTATTGCTGTCCAGCTAAAACATTGTCATTCTACTCAAAAATACTTGTCTGGTATATCCTGACCACAAAAATCCAGTACAAACAATTTCCACCTATTTAGTCTACTGTCTTTTTCATTATATAGTTTGATGCTGCACTCTGTGTTTGGGTACAGGACACTCTGGTCAAAAAGAAGGCAAAGTCAAAAATAATCTTCAAGCTTAGGCCTCAATGTAACACTATTTATTTTACATTAATACTAAATACTGTTACAGATGGTATTCATAGACATAACAGGCATTGATTTTTTTTAATAGCAGTTATTAAAACAGTTTTTTAATAATAGTTATTAACTGGTCTACCTTCATGTGTGCATGTTGGCATACTTTCAAGACTCTCTCATTTTAGATTATTGATGAAAATGTATTGCTGGAAAAGCACAGCAGGTCAGGCAGCATCCAAGGAGCAGGAGAATCGACGTTTCGGGCATGAGCCCTTCTTCAGGAATCAGCCCTTCCTGAAGAAGGGCTCATGCCCGAAATGTCAATTCTCCTGCTCCTTGGATGCTGCCTGACCTGCTGCGCTTTTCCAGCAACACATTTTCAGCTCTGATCTCCAGCATCTGCAGTACGCACTTTCTCCCATTTTAGATTATTGTCTAGTCTAGTGTAGATTGGGGTAGTTTACAATTTAGTGTGTGTTAACTCTATCCACATGGTGTTATTTATGCTCAATTATTTATTGCTCTGTGTCCTCATTGCAGGGATTCTCCAGGGTCCTGAATCCCTTAAAAAAACACCCAGTTGCTGGCTTTTGTTCGATCAGAAATTCAGTTGATCTGACAAC
This sequence comes from Chiloscyllium plagiosum, assembly GCF_004010195.1. Lineage (NCBI taxonomy): Eukaryota > Metazoa > Chordata > Chondrichthyes > Orectolobiformes > Hemiscylliidae > Chiloscyllium > Chiloscyllium plagiosum. The sequence continues at coordinate 48,734,644 of NC_057719.1, forward strand.
ATGACCATTTGCCTTGAATGGGTCGTACTAATCAAACAATTTTTGATTTTTTAATTTGCAATTTATTAGCAGTTCCATCAGGGACAGCTCTGAGGAGAGCAGGGTGAAATGGTAAATGAGTTGAACTGTGAGAAACTCTGGATCTTTCATCAGCAGATTTTATACGGTCTGAATGATTCGGTGTACCTCTCCATTGGACTGAGGGTATCCAGCAAACCTATGATATGTTGAAAGCCAGGTGTCATTACTTCAAACATTTCAGTGGTCCTACTTCCAGTTTTTTTAACCTCGAACCATTTTGAGTGGTAATTGACCACAATGAGGTGAGAACAACCTTCATACATGATCAGGTCCAATCAGGCTTAGAGTTTATCAGGAAATTCTGCAGGAATGAGAAGTTCCCATCATTAATTTGTGTGGATGGCACATGTATTACAATTGAGCACAAAATCCTCTCACTGTTTTGAGATCCCTGGCCATCAAATAGCCCAATGAGCACTAGCCTTGCACTTGGATAGGCCAAACTGTCTTTGGTGAATTCTCTGAAGAATGCCATTCTGCAACAAATAGGATTTTGTTATTGAAAACCAGTAAATACTCAAGAATGGAAATTTGCTCCTTGTGTTTGAAGTAAATCTTCGTGGCATAGTCTGCAAACAGAGTTCCATCCATTCTTGGGTACAGTACTCACATACAATAATGCACTGAGAATCCTTCTTTTGTCTCTCATAAATGAGTTAAATTTGTTTCTCAAGATTGGCCAAGATAGAGAGCATGTCTGAGCATACGATTGTACTGCACCTTAAAATTGTACTTCATTCTGAAGTCATTGTTGTCAGATATGAGTACATCTGGAAAGATCATATAACAACATCTGATGCTTGCCTTGGACGTACTGAGAGTCATAATTCTAAAGTGAAAGTATTGTACTTGAGGAGGCAATTTTTACTAACTTTTTTTTAATCCAGCAAAGAAAGTAAACATTTCCAAATGGTTACAATCATGATTTTGAGGTCCAAAATCTAATCAGAAATGTTTTCACAGGCCATATGACTGTTAAAGCCTCTTTCTGGATGACTGTGACTCCAGCAACTCTTAAGAAGCTTGACGTAATCCAGGATGATGTGCCTGCTTAATTGGAACACCATCCATTACCTTAAACATTTAAGTACTCCATCACTGATGTGCACTAGTGTACCATATAAAAGTTGCAATGCAACATTTACCAAGGCTCCTTCCACAGTACCTTCCAACTCTGTGACTCCTGTCACAAAGTGTGATAAGTGCAGAAGACGTGGGCATGTCACAACTTTCAAATTCTGCTGTAACGTACACACCATTTTGATGTAGAACTATCTCTGTCCTATCATTGTCAATAAGTTAAAATCTGAAGCTCCTTTCCTGACAGTGTTGTAGGCATTCCTATATCAGATAGCTGACAGCAGTTAATGAAGATGGCTGATCATCACCTTCCCAAAGGGATGAACAACAAATGTTGACATTGCTCACAACCTTCGCAACAATAAAAAAAATAGTAAATGTCCCTCTGGGTCTTCAACTAATTGGTGCAGACACTAATTGGAAATGTCATTAGTCAATACAAATTACTACATATGTGAGACACAGATGCTATTTTATTTGCTTATTGTTGTGGAAATTCCTCATGGTAAATCCTGCATTACAATAGAAAAAAGTAAGTGCTATAATTATATTTGTCCGTCTCAGAAGATGAGTTAATATGGGTTCTGCCAATTTGGGGGCCCCATCCCTCAACAGCTTAGATCTCCTGCTTTGTCTCTTGCCCATCCATATTGTTTCAGCTCAGAGCTTACCTCATGTTTGGATCCATATTGAAACAATTATGCTAATAATGTCCAAAATGTGCCAGATCTCCCACTGGTATTTTAATGCTCCTTAACGCACAAAGATTAAATATTTGACTTCTGGTATGATTTGAGTTAGCAGAAGGGGTTGCCGTGTGGTTTAAGATTTTCCTTCATGTCCAGGACGGACCAATCAACAACACGTATTCTTTCTAATTCTTCTATATATGTTGGCTTCCGCTGGAATAATCTGAAACATGTTGTGTTACAACCAGTCCCTGGGAAGTTTCGGTTTCAGATGGAATACCTCAAACTATTAAGCTCCAGGTGAGGAGGGGTGATCAGATACCCTTGGTTGGTTGCAACAAGGTCAATTTGAAAAGGATCCCTGCCCTGTCGATACCTTTCTCCCAGAGCCAAATGAACTTATGTTTAAAAGGATCCAAATTCATTAGGCTTTCTTAAATTAACAAAAAGTGTTAAGTATATTCATTACTAAACACAAGAAGAAGTAGCAACACAACTCATATACATGGAGATTAGAAATAAGAGGTCAATCCAAAAAGGTTAAAAAAAGTTTGTGAGAAGATTTGTAGCTCGGGTGCTCGTTGCTGTGGTTCTGTTCGCCGAGCTGGAAGTTTTTGTTCAAACATTTCGTCCCCTGTCTAGGTGACATCCTCAGTGCTTGGGAGCCTCCTGTGAAGCGCTCCCAAGTGTTTCAGTTTCTGCTGTAGTTCTTTCGCCAGTTTGTGTGATGGTGTCCCTGGTAGTGATACTATGGGTCTGAGTGTAAAAAATCCCATGCAAGGACTGCACAAAACACTATATAGGACAAACAGGAAGACAGCTAACCATCCGCATCCACGAACATCAACTAGCCACGAAACGACACGACCAGCTATCCCTAGTAGCCACACACGCAGACGACAAGCAGCATGAATTTGACTGGGACAACACTACTATTATAGGGCAAGCCAAACAAAGAACAGCCAGGGAATTCCTAGAAGCTTGGCACTCATCCACAAACTCCATCAACAAACACATAGACCTGGACCCAATATACCGGCCACTACAGCAGACAGCTTAAACTGACAACCGGAAGCGGCAGGGACAGGCCACTATAAATGCCGGAGGAAACACCACAGAAGCGCTTCACAGGAGGCTCCCAAGCACTGAGGATGTCACCTAGACAGGGGATGAAACGTTTGCAACAAAAACTTCCAGCTCGGCGAACAGAACCACAGCAGGTTAAAAAAAAATTAAATCTATGGATCATACTTGGAATTGTTCATGAAGTATAGATACTTGAACACTGTGACTGTGCAGTGTAGCATTTAATAATTCAACGGTCAACATCAAGAGTCTTGGCTTTGTAGGTTGATTGAAGCTCTTTTGTTCCAGTTCCTTTGGCCGTGGCTGACTGGCAGCACTCAGCATGAGAGATATTCATTTTCTTTTTGTACCTGCAGTACAGGGGTGTTTAAATGGCTGTTCTCAGAGATTTGGCCCTCTGTGCACATGAGTTGATACACTACTCAGACATCAGGCCACTAAAACATAAGGACCAGTCTTGCAATTGATTAACTCCTTCTTTAACCCCTTGAAGGCCAAACCACAAAAATCTCCAAGACATGGTGGTTGGGAGGAGATAGGGATTAAAAGTTTTCTAGTCAGTGATGCCCATATCACATGAATGGATAATGAAAAGTACTGCCACCAATCCTTTGTTTTGGTGCCAGTCTAAGTTACTGCTGCCTGTGGAGAAGGAAGCCCATACAAACTCTTCGGCAGAAGAGAGATTCAATTCTTATAAACAATGAATAGATTTATTACACATTACTTAATAGCAACTCAAAGCACAGATGAGATACATAATTATCTCTCTTGTGACGTCAGGCTAAACTTAAGATTAAGTATACATGGCTATTTTATCTGTATACCATTAATGCTAAGAACTGAAGCTCTATACAGTGAACACATGTAGAATTCATAGGACACGCAGACTCTCCTCCCAAACTCAGTTCTTCATTTCCTGAGGGGACAGAGTTTATCTTGTGATGTCTGTTAAAGCTTTCAAGTGATGAATGTCTTATACAACACTAATCAACTGTACATTTACTTATAGAAGCTTGAAGCTGCAGCTATTGAGCAAGAATTGGTTCAAGCTAAGCTGGGCTGTGGCCTGCCTCTCACATTGAACAGTGTGCTATCTAAGTTCACTGTTGAGGAATGATCAATTAGGGAAGGTTGCTGAGGGTTGATGTTATATGTGATAATGCATAAATACTCATCACATAGCTTTCAAAGTACTTCATGAAAAGAAGTGGAGAAATGGGTAACAGGAAATTTCTTACTTTAATTGGCACTGTCACATTTGTCTAATGGAGTGTATGAGAATGATTATGGAGGTGTTCTCACCAAGGTGTTGATTGGAACATTACATTTCAGTCTGTGCTTGATGATCTTTTACTTTGTGGACTTGCTTCAGAAAGTGCAAAGGCATCATCTAGTGGTAGAAAACTGGCTATACAGAGTAAATATGGGTCTGCCTTGGGCCTCAGCTGTGGATTTTTTAAAAAACTTGATGATGTTTAGCTCAACCAAACCAAACAGTTAGCTTGAGGTTGGCTCAACCCCTACCAGATTTATTTTCCATATGCTTGGTTTGTCTCTTTGACTGGTAAACTTTTAATCATGACTTCATTCAGTTTGCCTTGACTTGCATTGATCTCTTGTGACAAAATAGCATTACATATTTGAAATGCCATTGTATGAGGTAATTCTAAAAGCATGGAGAATAAGATATTGGGTAATTGATATCAATCATTCAAAAACAGTTAGGTGTTATCCAGCTGAGCTGAAATTATGGACTGAAGATATTGTACCAACAACTGGTCGCTTGGTGTTGATTAGAAAAGCTTACACTCTCTCAACATGTTATCTCCACTGCACTGTTGTGAGTTTGTTTAATGAAACATTGCACTGACCTGGTATTCATTGTTTTTGGAAATATTTGCTACAATTCAATAAGACAGTGTAGATATCAAAACATTTGAAATCTTATTTGAATAAATTATTCCCTGAACAATTTTTGCCATTATCTGCTTTTGTTGTGGTTATTTGTGAAAATCCTGAATTGAATCTCACATACTGATTTTAGAGGCACTTTCATAGTATAGCATTGGCACTTCAGCTCTTTAAATCTCTCTTTCGAAACCCCATTTGCTGATACAGTGTAGTGTTGACCACCTGTCGTACAGCACAGTGACAGATGAACTAAGCCTTATCCTCTGTCAATGCAGATGGACTCTGAGTACGTCATCAAGCAAATTATTGATCCCAAGTGATTAAACCTTACGGAACTAAAGAATCCTTGTTTGGAAAATGCTTTGCTGCAGAAATTTCACTGAAAATGGGTGCCTGAGCTCCTCCTTTCAGTTTGTTGTCAATATTGTATGAAATCTGGTACTAACCAAACTCACGAAACTCTTTCTCTCTGGCACTTGACTGCTTAATGTTAACTTATTCTCAAAATTAAAAATGCAAATGTTACCCGAAACCTAATTCAGTGACCTTTGCACAGATGTATTGAATGATGTGCTATAATGTTTGACCCTAATAGAAATCTTTTCATGGTCTTATTTTCATTGATTATAAAATCAATGTGAATGCTTAGATAAATGTAACTGTGTTTTAGTTCTGGACTCTTAACCTACTTGATAAGTGACAAATCACCTTTACAGGCAACACTGGCCAGAAACTTTGAAACCATGAATATTGAGAGTTGCTGTGCATGTATTTCTGTTGTATAGCTTACACCTCTGGATTAGCAGAATCAGGGATTTTGGTCTGAGGCTGATGAAACAACTTGATGTCTCTCAACAGCCATTTCTGACTGCCCTGACATAGCTGGCATAATGTTGTCCATGATGTGCATGAAGCAACATTGCAGTTCTACTGTACAATTGCTGAAAGGCAATCAGAGAATATTGCCGGATTCATATTCTGTTAAAATTGAAGGACAGGTGGCCTCTGATGAACAATGGATGCAGTATTCACGATATATTATTGACATCTGAGAAAATTCCACATTTACACCTTCACTCAGGGTCAGAATTTGCTCTGACAAACAATTATTATCAATTTCCAGCTGTAACAAACTTTTCCTGTGGTTTCTGAATAATGTGCCATTATAATTAGCAGACTACTTATAAATCTCTGCAAGATGATTTTGTGATATTGAAGCTTGATGGCTGATCACTTTAGTTTGTCTTCAAAAGGCTAACCTGACCTCAGTGGACTGCTCCTGGTAATTCTAATTAAGGAAAAATGGCTTGTTGCCTGTACTGTACCAGAGAATTAAAGATGGGCCAATTGTAGGATGAAGCCACAGCACAGGTGGAGTACATTATTGCTATTTGATCACAACATCACTTACTTTGAAGGAATTTTTTTTTTACCAACCGCTTGGTTTCTGCATCCATCTGTCACTAGCGGCAACATTATGTTCTTGCATTGCCAACAAAAAGAAGTGGGGGAGGAGTTAGTCTGCTATTAGTGAGGGCATTGAGATTTCAGAGAAAATGAATTATGAAATATAAACTCTTCTCTGCCTCAACAATAGTTGTCAAAATAATTATGTCTATGTTAGTGTCTCCTAGACAGCCCTAACTAGATAATTTGTGCAGAATTTCTAATTCGCTAGGCCCAGCTGTGTGTGCTATGATAGGCCTGTCGTTTTGAGAATTGTGTGAATATATTTTTGCAGCTTTTGAAACATTGTGATTTGAATGCTGAACTCTTCATGAATATGAGATGCCCACAAATCATGTCACTTGGTTAACATAATCAAGCCACATGTATGAGCTTATTACTGGAAACCTTTTATTGATATCACTCATAATGAGCTCCACCCTCTGCTATACTTGGATGAGTGGATGCCATATAATGACTCATTCCTCTGCTGACCAGCCAATATCTTTGAATTCCCACACCCTTAAAACTCAATACAAATTGATGCAGTTGATTCAAGGCAGTTAAACACATTCATATGTTAACTGCAATACAGAGTGTCCTTCTCCATCTACCTGATTGCCAGTTCCTGATGCAACTAGAGTCACTAGTGATTGTATATGGCTGGGAGGGAATTGTGCTGGGAATCCTCGGTGTTGACTATGGGACCATGATATCTCTTGGATTCAATTCAAATATGGGCAAGGAAGTCTTCCACTGAGTAACACTCATCATGTTCTTTTTGATGTACCACAACCAGGAAGAAGCACTGAAGGTAGCCAGAGAAGAGAATATACTCTGGATGTGGAACTTCAATGCCCATCACAGGAAGTGGTTTGGTGGACTTATTGTCAGGCGAGCCCAGTCCTGAAGGATGCATCTACCAAACTGGCCTTGTAGCAGATAGACAAGGGACACATACAGAGCAAAATCTACTTGACCTCATCTGCAGATATCTATCCATCTGTCACAGATGCATCTCTCTCAGGTAATGTTGCTAGAAGTGATCATTGTACAGTCCTTGTCAAGAAGAAATTCTATCTTCACACTGAGGACATCTTGAATTGTGTTTTGTGGCACTACAACTTCATTAAATGGGACAAATTCATACAGATCTATCAGCTCAAAACTAAACGTTCATGAAGCTCTGTGGATCATTGTATCAGCAGATTTTATTCAATATAATTTGTAATCTAATGGCCTTGTTTTACCATTGCCATCAAGCCAGGATATCACCATTGGTTTAACTATGAACATTGGACAACATGCAAGGAGCAGCACCAAGCATACCCAAAACTGAGGTATCAAGATTGGTCTAGCTTCAACACAGGACTACAAGCATGCTAAAATAATGTCATAGATAGGGCAATGTCATCTCAGAATAAACAGATCAGATCAAAACTTGCAGTTCTGAAACATCCAGACATAAATTTAACAGGAACTGCAAGCTTCATGACATTCCTCACTTTGATGATGATGAAGTATAATAGGTTTGTGCGATAAACAAGGATGAAGTGTTTGAAATCATCTTTCATCAAAATTGCCATGTTGTTGATTTATCCCAGTCTCCATCTGCAAATCCCAGATGCCATTCTTCAGGCAACTTGATGCATTCCATATGATATCAGGAATGAGCATAGTGCATTGGATGCTGCAAATGTCTTAGAAGTATATTGCTGGTCTTTCATTATCACTGAGTCAACTTTCTTGAGATCCCTACCTAACGACAAGTAAATATTCCTACACCAAAGGATTGCAGTGTTCACAGAAAACTGTGCCACCACCTTCTGAAGGGTAATTAGAGATAAGCAACAAATGCTCACCAGAAATGTCTCACATCTCCAAAATGAATGAAGAAACGTCTATCACCATATTTGACACTCACCACAGTCATACCAAATTATTTAACCACTGGGCGGAATGTTTCCCACTGTTGGTATGGTGGGAGAAAAGTCTGAAAATAAGGTGAGAACTTTAAAAAGTCAGAGTCTGCTGTTAACCACTTATTCCCCCACCAGTCATGGTCTTTTCAAACAAGGTTGGGAGTGGGGATAGTTGTGGGTGGTGGTAATTGATTGAATTGGAAGCTGATGTATGAACAGTTAATGGTGATGCAGTAGCAGAAGTAATGGTGAGGTGTCCCTGGTGAGCAAGTTAGAAGCGCTGAGGGCAGGAAGGGTAGTGGATCAGAAAGATGAGATAGCTGAGATTCATTGAATGAGCATGATGCATAGTTCATGTGGTCCACGAACCTTGAGGAGATGTGTGTGCAGGGACTGAGTTAGAGTGAGTGTGAGGTGGAATTTACCCTTGAGAGCGCTGCAATTAATTGACCCTTTTGAGGCACTGCTGGGCACCACTTTTGATGTGAGTCACAGCACTGACTTGTGTTGCTATTTGAGACCAGGCTAACTGATTTTACATGGAAAACACAAAAATATGCAGGAAGACAAGTGGTGAGGATGATACAAAGAGTCTGCAGAGGGATATAGAGATTAGGTGAGTGTGCAAAGACTTGTCAGGTGGAATATAATGTGGGGAAATGTGAGGTTTTGCACTTTCGCAGGAAGAATAAATAAACTTGAAAGTTATTTCAATGGAGAAAAACTGAAGAAAGCTACAGTACAGGAGGATTTGTGAGTCCCCAGATGTAGATCACAAAAAGCTCGCATCCAAATTCAGCAGGAATAGAGAAGGCAAATAGAATGTTGGCCTTTATTTCAGATGGAGTATATAAATAAGGAAGGGTCTTTCTAAAACTATACAAGGCACGAGTTAGACCACACTTAGAATACTGTGAACAGTTTTTGTTTCCTTATCTAAGGAAACATATACTGCCATTGGAGGCAGTCCAGAGAAGGTTCACTAAGCTCCCTTATGAGCAGAGAGATTGAATAACCTGGACTTGTACACATTAGAGTTTAGAAGAATGAAAGGAGACCTTATTAAAACATATAAGATTCTTAGGGGGCTTGATAGGATAGGTGTGGATTTTGATGTATGAGGGCAGAATCTCACAGTGAGAGGTCACCCAGTTAGATCAGGAATAAAGAAGAATTTCTTCTCTCAGAGAATAATGAATTAGTGGATTGCTTTACTGCAGAGGGCTGTGGAGACTGGATTGTTAAATATATTCAAGGTTGAAATAGACAGATTTTAAATCAGTAAGAAAATCATGGGAATATTGGGAAAGTGAAGTTTCAGACTAATGCGTTTGGTATTACTTAATTGAACATCAGAACAGACTCGACAGGCTAAATGGCCTAACTCTACTATTATGTGTTGTCATCTTATAGGCTTATAGTGTGGTGGCATACTGTCTTTAGGCTGCCAGCAAATGAAAGGACTGCTATCCTTACACCACCTCCCACCAGTACTTCCAGATCCTACTCCTGCTGACGCTCTACACTGTGATACCTTTAAAATTCAGCGTCAAGCACTACCTCTTGAGAGGTAGTTCTTGGCTTGCTGTTTTGAAGTGATTCTGGATTAGTGGTCCAGAATCTGGTTTCCAGCATCTGCAGTCATTGTTTTTACCCTGTATTTGAAGTGATATACAGCTGGGTTTTAAATATAATGTCAAAGGTGTGTAAGTTGGAAGTCTCACCAGTAGCAAGGGCCTCCACCACATTGGAAAAAGCAGAAGATTGTGTGAGAAAATTCACCCCAAGCCAAGGTGGACAGGACATCCAATAATTACAAGAAGGAAAACTTAGCCCTGATGTTTCCAAAGAATAAATAATGGCTCAACAAGTGGTTAGCTCAGTTCTTTCAACCGACCACAATACAAAATACATTTTACCAAAGAAATGTTTCAGCCTCTTGAACCCCATGATTTTTAAGAGCAGACATGAGACAGACTTTGAGTTTTGAGTTAAAAGATAGAATTAAGGTTTACACTCTAAATGTAAATGCAATAGCACTCACTCTCCATGCAAGATTCACACACACAAGCTGTTTGCAAAAGATGCATTTAAATTACTTAAATCAAAAATCTCACTTTTATCATCACTTATCAAGGTTGTTGCAATATAACATTTCAAGTTGGATAGATTATTTGTTAGTTCACCTAAAAAAATTGTACTTGGAAGCTTCTGGCTTTTCTAATTGAGGTTGTGGTTGAACCCCTATAATGAAGGTCTGATTCTTTGGTAAAATAAACTTGCTCCATTTCTGTAAGTGGGTGAGTTTCTAGGCAGCATTCTCCCTTTTTCTGGGTAAGATGGCAAGTCTGGGAAACCAGTTCTCCCAGTTTCTGTGGATATATGGACATCAATAACTGTTAACTTCATAAATAATCTGTTGCATTCTGATATCTCTTGCATGTAAAGTTATGGAGTCATAGAGTCATAGAGATATCCAGCATGGAAATAGACCCTTTGGTTCAACTCGTCCATGCTGACCAGATATCCCAACCCAATCTAGTCCCACCTGCTAGATATCCCTCCAAACCCTTCCTATTCATATACCCATCCAGATGCCTTTTAAATGTTGCAATTGTACGAGCCTCCACCACTTCCTCTGGAAACTCATTCCATACATGTACCACCCTCTGTGTGAAAAAGTTGCCCCTTAGGTCTCTTTTATATCTTTCCCCTCTCACCCCAAACCAATGCCCTTGAGTTCTGGACTCCCCCACCCCAGGGAAAAGACTTTGTCTATTTATCCTATCCATGCCCCTCATAATTTTATAAACCTCTATAAGGTCACCCCTCAGCCTCGGACTCTCCAGGGAAAACAGCCCGAGCCAATTCAACCTCTCCCTATAGCTCGAATCCCCAAAAGGTGACATTTTATTGACTTCCCAGAGTCATAGCCAGACATTAATTGATCTCTGTTTGTACAGAAAACACAAAAACGATCATTTCAAATACCAGTGCCTTCCCCAAACATGCTCTGAGTCCATCTTGTCAAGGTAAATTGTCCATATTCCATGCTTTTTTTAAAACATAAATTTGTCTATCTTCTGCATATGTTCATGAGCAAATAACAGACTAGAAAATCCATAAAACACTACAGAAAAAAACTCTTGCCTTTTCATCTTTCCATTTCTCTTCTTTCTTTATCAAAGTTTAACTTTATTTTATTTCTGTTGAATATACTGTTAATGGTATCAAGGACTCATATCTGAGACATCAGTCCAGGGAGTCAACCAAAAGTGAAACTGAGATTTATTCAAGAATAGAAGACAACTCATCATTTAACATTACACAAGTATCTGAAGAAAGCCACATGATTAGCTTCATGTGCCTCATTTTAATATTTAATATTTATGAAAGATATATCTAGGAATCCTTAGTACAGAACGTTTTTCTCCTGCATTGCAACATTCCATGAAAACATAGAAGCTATGAAAACTAAGGGAAGTAGATCAGGAAAATTCTGGGTTTTTGATGCCTGATTGCTTTGTGTTATCTATACTCAGCAGGTTTGGTGCTGAGGATTGTTAAACAATACCTTAGGAAGGAAAATGTTAGCTCTCTTCTCTCCTCCTATTCAGTGATAATTGCTGGAAGTTGTGTGTACTATTATGTTTGTGTCTGTAAGGATTCTCAGTGAGGACAGGTTGTCGTTTTGTTGTCATTTTTGCTGTGCTTGAACAGCTGGCTGATACTGTCTAAGCTTAGACATCAAATTGGCATTTATATGAGATACTGGAGCCAATAGGCAGACAAGGATCAATTCCTTCTGAACAGGAGGGGGGAAATATGAAGAACAATTCCTAAATATATTTTCTACCACCCCAGGAATCCAACATTGATACTTGAAAAGCAATGGCTGTCGCCTTGTTCGATGTGTGGAATGAAGCCTGATTGCATTTAGTTGCCAATTGTTTTACAGAATTCTGAAGTGAAATCCCAGATATCAACATGTATTTTAATTTCAGTATTTGTTAAAATAATAATATAATCTATTAATTACTGAAAACAAAATTGCATTTTTAAAAATTGTTTGATCTTTTATCCCACCCAGTGCGAGTAATTTTATTCTAGAAATCCAGCTAAGTCCCCAGCAAGCCTGGATGTGGATTATAATTATGTGTAGATCAGTGACGACTTGAGATCTCACTTAGGTAAAAGGCTTTTTTTCTCCCTAATGTGTGCCTCAGAGATTATACAGTGATTAATGTACAAAGGAAACAGATTTTCATGTCTCTACAAACCATTTGCTTTTAATATACCATCAGTTAATGGTGTTTGTTTAGATGAAATTGTAAGGAATTAGAATTTACAAATCCTCTCATTTTGCTCTCCATCTTTTTGAGTTTGTACTTCACATAATAGATTTGCACATGAGCCATTTAGTCGAGTTTAAATTAAAATCTTTGAAAAGAGCTAATGAGCTGGTTGAACAAAAACAGAAAGAACGAGAGACATTCAGCATCTGGAGAGCGAGAGTGAACACACGCATGTGTAACACTCCTTGAGATATACAGAATATTGCAGATAAACAAAATTTGTAATGGCCCAGAAAGGCAAGTTAGCTCCTTGGTTAGCCAATAGGGACCTGGAAATATGAGTGAATGAGGTGGTCGAAAGATAGGGAGCAGTGTTTTTTTTATGCTGACCAGTAAAGGAGGTCACATCACCAGACCCAGCTAACCTGGGTCGAGATAACAACCCGGGTCAGTGCAGAAGCCTGGGTGAAACAAAGCAAAGCAACGCAGGAAGAAGGTTAATGTCTTTCTGTGCATCCCAGGATTATGTTTTCTAACATTCACTCATGGGATGTGGGCATCACTGGTTGGACCGGCACTTAATGTTATTCTTGAGAAAGTGCTGTGTTCTTGAATCACTGTGGTCCATGTACATATGCTGTAGGTAAGTAGTGCCAACATCTTTTCTCTGAGACCTCACACTCACAGAGTTACGACTCACTCTAACTCTGCCCACTGCTCTTACCAAGGCTCGAGGGCTTTAATTCTCAGTATTGCATGTATCATGTTCATTCAGCAGCCCTCAGCCATGTCTTTCTGCCAAACTCAAACCCATTCTGTCCTCAGTGCTTCTTACTCACTCAATGGGAGACAGTATCATCTCTCCTGATTGTGCATCACCACCAACAGCTATTCCATCCACTGTCATCACACTCACTCCCTCACCTTTGGCCCACCCTCTGAGCTGATGTCTCCACAGTACCCTGAATGACCTACTTTTAATCTCAGACTGGTTATGTCTGACCTGTGAGACAGATTGTGGTCAACCCCTGGACTGAAATGATATGAGTCCCTCTGCTAACTCTGAGGATGCCTCCTGATTGAACGCTCTTGACTTCAATAAAGATTGGTTGATGGCCATTTGGTTGAAGGACAGGGCAGTATGTTTGTTACACAAGCCGCTGCTTCATTGTACAGCTGTAAGATTGACATGGTTTGGAGCTGCATAGCAACATGTCCACCCCAATAAATAAAAACAAAATACCTAGGCACTTTGCAGCCTTTAGATTCAATATTGAATTTTACACTTCATGGTGGCTCAGTGGTTAGCACAGCTATCTCACAGTGCTAGGGACCGGGGTACAATTCCAACCTGAGGTGACTGTCTGTGTGGAGTTTCCAAGTTATCTGTATGGGTGCTCTGGTTTCTTCCCATAATCCAAAGACGTGCAATTAGTTGTGCTAAATTGCCAATAGTGTTAAGGGATGTGTAAGTTTGGTGCATTAGTCAGAAGGGAATGGACATGGGTGGGTTACTCCTTTGTGGGCTGAATGGCCTGTTTCCACTCTGTAGGGGTTCTGTGATTTTCTTACATTTACCCATTTCCACATCCTCGAAATGTCTTTTTTGTGTCTTGTGAACATTGCTCGCAGCAGAACAGACCCATTTTCTTTTTTTCACACCTTTATTTACACACATTTTTCATGTATATCCTTCCTTTCCCACCATTAGCACTCCCTTTGTCCTTTGCTGCAGGCACCCTCACAATCTGTTCTATCTGTTCCTTCCCCAGCATAAAAACTACCATTTCCCAGCCTGTTTCAGTTTGGGAGACGAGTCATATCAAAATGTTATTTGTTTCTCTCTCCACATGCTGCCATACCTACTGAGTTTCTTCACACTTTCTGTTTTTATGTCCAACCTCTTAACTGTTCACTGCTGCCTCACCCTGGGCATTAATGAACATTGCAGCCACAGAATTTACATTGTCATTGAAAAATGAGCAAGCACTAAGAAATGAAGCTAAATCTAAAAATGGATTCTGCGTATTTTCATGAGATGCATGTATGTTCCTGTGAGCAAAGTGAGCTGGCAAAAGAATGTGTATCCTAAATGCCCATGAGCTTTAAAACGAGGTTCTGAAAGCTGATGTGATTTGGTTCAAGAGCAGAAATGATGACGCTTTGCAGCTGATGGTTTGTTCATGCTCACTTGTGTGGATAAAGGACGAAAGAGAACAGTGTCCATGGAGCATGCAGGAATGTTATAACGAGGGCCGGGCTGGATGATTAAAGCTCTGATTTTCATGCCCAGAATTGGCTCTGCCTGGTTTCTCAGGGAAGGAGAGAAGAATTCAAAGCTATTGTGTTATTTATAAGATGCAAATGCATGGAAAGGAAACCATCTCTGTTCATTAGCAAGATTCTGACTTTACTGCTAAACCTTGAGGGAAAAATCAGAAACAGTTTGCTTGACGTCACAAAAAAATGATGTTTTAAATTTTCACTGTGTTTTCCAACTTTCTCTGCATTTCCCTTGACCTACACGGGAATGGAGAATTCCACACGCCATGTTAATTGAGCTACATGAAATCTATCACACTTAAGTTGAATAAAAACAGATGCTGTTTGCTGTGGATTTCACCAAAACAAATGTTCCGTTCAAACAGTTCAGAAGTATAACAAAGGTATTTAATGATAACTGGAAACTTCAGTCAATGGAGAATCATAATCACTATAGCCATGATGTTCTGGTCCATGTTGGTGATGAGATTTTGGCCAGTAGGACAATGCAATTGCAGAAGGTATTGAGAGGAAAGAAAGCAAGGGACATCAGAGTGTTGAGATCACTTGGACTTGCAGAGGACCAGGCTACAGTTGAGAAACCAGAAGTCAGCTAGTAGGAGCAGAAATGAATGGCAAGGAAAGCCACGCAAATTGATGACCTCAATCTGTCACAATAGCTAACAAAACATATGTCTGATCCATTTAAAAAAAAGACAGAGAAGGTTCTAACAATCTCCAATGTCTGGCCAGCAAGTGACAGAAGGAGGTAATGACAGTGTCCCAGATAAAGTCCAAAAAGGATGTTACAATATGCCTCCCTAACTGCTCTGTGGGGAGTGACAGGCATGTACTGGCTCCTGGGAATCCTGTTTCATGATATTAGGTACAGGGGAAAAGTATTTTTTGTAAATATGAATTAGAATTCACATGAGGGATCAAACAGGAATAGTGACATAATGTGTGCCAATAGCTGACAGAAATCTGGAAAGTAAGCTCCCAAAAAACTGTTTGAAAAGTAAAACAATTCATATACGAGGTTCAGGAGGGAGAACAGTCTTTAGGGAGAAATAATATACATTATTTATTACAAACCATAAAGAAAGTTATGGCTAAATTCATTTTGCTTTGAATTCTATCAGTATATACTCTAAACATGTTTGTAAAAACCAAACAATTTGATTATTTTTCTGGTCATTGTTAATAGCTGATTGATCATTTTTTGTTATCTACTTTGTAATTGAAGCTCATTTCCAATTGGTTCATGTTTAAATCTCATTAAGTTTGTGACACAATGCTACTTTTTGTGTCAATGCAATTTCTGCCCCATTGTTATGAAATCCCTTTTAAGAATAACGTTCTGAACCCAAGACTTTTATTTTTGTGGCAAGGCAATTGACACTGAAACTGTCAGCACAGAGTTCAAGTAAAACGCAGGGCTAAAATCTGGTCAATAACCAGTAGGTGACACTGTAGTACCACAAACTGTAACACAGTTCCTAATAATACTTGCAAGATTGGTTCAGTGTGAACAGGCATTTGACCATTAAGAAATAAAGTGTTTATAAATTATAGAGAAAAAGACGTGATTTTATAAAATGGGGTCTGTTTAGTGTCCTGTATTGTATAGGTATTCCACCCATTGAGCAACAGCAAAATTAAAATATATCTGTACTCGGTTCACTTTGGGATGGATTTCTGTTTAGATAACACATGTAAAACATTATAGGTGAACGAGGCTTACATATTATTTTTCCAGTCAAGATTTGGAGTTGAACCTGTAGACTCTTGTAGAATCTTTTCAAAGTATTATTTTGTCCAATTGTTTTTAGATCAGCCATGTATCAGTACACAAGCAGCAAATCTATTTTTATACTTATATTTAGATGAGAAATACCAAAAGGCAGTACATTTTAGAACTCGCTCAGCGGTTATATTAGTTTTACCTTTTCAGTGGATGTGAACATTGTCAGCAATGTCAGCATTTGTTCGCCATCCCCAGATACACTCGACAGCAATTAAGACTCTGCCATGTGCTATGAGTCAAGAGACACATGTAGGCCAGCATCATCTGATTTCCTTCCTTAAAGTACCTAAAATCATTAGATTTTTACAATAATATGTAATAGTTTCATGGTTGCCATTACTGAAAGTAGTTTTATATTCCATAATGTGTTCCAGCTGCTGTGTTGGAATTTGCACCCACCAGTCCCTACATTCAGTGATGTTACGCTAACAACTCCCTTTGTAAAATCAGGTAGAGCACGTACATAAAAAACTATCAAGCAACTAAACAATTCAAGGCTTTTAACAGGAATGATCATTAATTACTGGAGTTTTGAAGATGATCTTCAACTTCCCTTTTGGTACATTTTTAAGGTGTTTAAATTGCTATTCAAATTGATCAATTACTGCTTGTTTCTTGAAGAGTTGTACTAAATATTAAGACTTGTTAGTAGATTGTTATAATTTCCTCATATTGTGTTTTTTTTTGCTGATGTGATGAATGTATTTTATTTGGGAGTGATTACAAAACTGTAAACTAATGTAGATTAATGTAAGCGAGATAGTAATCTAATGTAGGTGAGATTATACACTGGCAGCTCTAAACATTTTAGTTTTCAGGATTAAGTCATGGTTCAAAATCAGTCTAGGCAGTCCATGTTTTTCTATTCAGTTTTACCTGTTGCTTTTAACCCTTTGGATCTTTTACTGTACTGACTCTGGTTCCCACTCCTAACATTCTTCAATTCAAAAACTATTGGGCACACTGAAAAATGTAGAGATCATTTCCAGTTACAATGATTAAAATTCAGATTTTGCAAATTTTCAGTAGAAACATGAGTTTCACTACTAAGCATGGTTGACTCTCAAGTGGTACATTCCCAATCTTGGATAACTTAGTCAAACCACATTCGAATGTTTTCCTGAAAAAGGAAGAGAAAATTGTAGAACAAGTTCAGAATGTTCTCGCATTATTTCACAGCTAGCTGTAGGGTGTTATTGGCAGTTGTTCTGGAATGGGTTCCATACCTATTCCTGGGGCATGATGGTGGGACAAAATGCAGAGGAATCTCCATTCTGTGAATATCGTCTATAACAGGGTATAGTTAGTCTGAACTCAGATCACTATGAAGACAGACTGACAACACTAATGGTCCCAAATTGGTACTAAATTGTACAAATAGACAATCACATTCAACATACAAGATATTGCAGATACTGGAGATCTGAAATAAAACAGAAAATTCTGGAAGTATTCAAGTGGTCTAGGTCTCAAGTCACAGGTCAACTTTTACACAAGATTGGCTTTTGCACAGGGATGTACGGTAGATTGATTTTGTTTCTCATTGCTGAACTGAATTGAGACATTGTTTGATGGCTGTATTATAAATCTGTCACAATAAGCCTTTTCTGCTGATTGTTTGGTGCACTACATTCTGTAATCTCATGCTTGTGTTTTACAATCCTGAGGGAGCCATAATGACACAATACATGCTTAATACAATTATATCATGGTAATGTTATGTGGTTCATGATCTCATTATGATGACTTTTATATACCTTATTCATTGAATTTGAGAAAATAATCATATAGCAGATTCTGCTATTTGTTTTAGCACCAAATAATTCACATTTATATCATTTCTTTGAGGTAGAACTTGTCAGAGCATTTCACAAAGAGAAAAAACTGCATTGTTAGAAGAATTGACCAGAAAGTTAGAAAGAGAAGTAGCAAAATGGGAGGGAGGGGGTTTAAAGGAAAACCTGAGAATAGGCTTCAGATGATCAGATTAACTCAATACAAGAATTTTCCTGATTGGCCAACTGCCATGGTAAAAAGTATTCTAAATTAAAAGATATTTCACTCGGCTATACTGATATCAGTGGTTGATTATGAATCACAGAGCAAAAAAGACTAAGAATTTCTTTGGAAATACTCCTGCTTCATCTTCATAACTTTGCTATGAACACATGTAAATGGAAACTGCTCAGTGCCTACTGTCTATTGGGAACAATTCTAATAGCATTCCTGCTCCTAGTGTGTTGAGGCATAAGGTTGAAACTCATTTCCTCCTTTTGTGCACTTCTAGAGACAGCACTGATTGTAGCATGCATAGAAATAGTTGAAGAAGATACATGTAATTGGTAGTGGTGTGGGCATTTGCCCAGACTCGCAGGAACTCTACGACTACCAATATTAGTACAGCCAATTTCATTCATTCAACAGTAACACTAATTTTTTAAGGATATCCACCATGTTTTGTTTTAAATAATATTTGTTTCTTCTTAACTAATTAACATGGTAGGTACCTTACACGTTAAAAGAAATTGTGTTATCTAAAACATATATTCCAATAGAAACCCACAAAAATGTTTGGGCTACATTCCTGAAATGCCAAACAAGTACCATAATATGAACACATTTTAATATAAAACGCCAAAATAGATGTGGAAATATGCAATAGAATATATAGCAATGTTTTTTCACTCAAATACAAAATTGTTTTTCTGGAGGTGGAAAGTTGTGGATGTTCTTCCAAATCATCCAGATGTTAAAGTTGAGGGACTCTGCTTTGGAGGTGGAAGATTGATTTCGATTTTCAATCCTAATTCTAAGACTCTTTCCAGATCCTCCAATATGTTGGGTCATGTATGGGCAATTGAGTTGCTACTCAGTTTAGTTTTATCAGCATTGCATTGAATTCAACACAGAGTCCAATCAGTGAGATCCAAAGCTCCTTGGATATCCAGTCTGCAAAAATCATAATTCCTGAAACCCACTTATGGTAGATATTGGATGAATTGGCATGATATATGTAAGAGCAAAGAATAGCGGGTGGGAGACATGGGGCAAAACGTAACATCATTTTAATGAGTGGCATAGAGGATACAAAGAGTCCCTAGAGTATTGGTGGAGGGATATAAGGTGGCATGTGTTAGTATGAATTCGGAATGGTGAGTGTCATGGTGAGGGAATATGAGAATTGAAGGCTGAGGGGGTGCATTTTATATTTTGCACTTCTTCAAAAATTTGAACCCTGAATGGAGCTCTGAAGCTAGTCTTCACACCCAGAATCCTCTTCATTCCTGGCCCAGCCTTGCTCCCCAAGAACCCCACTACCTGGGAATCAAAATCCAACTTCCAGGTCACTTTCTCCTGTATTGGATTTGCAGATCTGAGAAATATGTGTTATAGATCATCCCTGTGTATGAACTTGATCGAGTTTTTTGAAGAAGTAACAAAGAGAATTTTTGAGGGCAGAGCAGTAGACATGATCTATATGGACATCAGTCAGGTGTTCAACAAGATTCCCCATGGGAGATTGGTTAGCAAGGTTAGATCTCATGGAATAAGAGGAGAACCAGCCATTTGGATACAGAACTGGCTCGAAGGTAGAAGACAGAGGGTGGTGGTGGAGGCAGAGGGTGGTGGTGGAGGGTTGTTTTCCAGACTGGAGGCCTGTGACCAGTGGAGTGCCACAAAGGTCGGTGCTGGGTCCACTGTTTTCTGTCATTTATATAAATGATTTGGATGTGAGTGTAAGAGGTATAGTTAGTACATTTGCAGGTCTCACTAAAATTGGAGGTGTAGTGGACAGTGAAGAAGGTTACTTCAGATTACAACGGGATCTTAATCAGATGGGGTATTGGGCTGAAGAATGGCAGATGGAGTTTAATTTAGATAAATGCGAGGTGCTACATTTTGGGATCGCAAATCTTAGCAGGAATTATACACTTAATGGTAAGGTCCGAGGGAATGTTGCTGAACAGAGACCTTGGAGTGCAGGTTCATAGCTCTTGAAAGTGGAGTTGCAGGTAGATAGTATAATAAAGAAGGCATTTGGTATGCTTTCCTTGGTTAGTCAGAATATTGAGTACAGGAGTTGGGAGGTCATGTTGCAGCTGTACAGAACATTGATTAGGCCACTTTTGGAATATTGCATGCAATTCTGGTCTCCTTTCTATTGGAAGAATGTTGTGAAACTCGAAAGGGCTCAGAAAAGATTTACGAAGATGTTGCCAGGTTTGGAGGATTTGAGCTATAGGAAGAGGTTGAATAGGCTGGGGCTGTTTTCTCTGGAGCATCGGTGGCTGAGGGGTGACCTTATAGAGGTTTATAAAATCATGAGGGGCATGGACAGGATAAATAGACAAAGTCTATCTGGGGTGGGGGAGTTCAGAACTGGAGGGCATATGTTTAGGGTGAGAGGGGAAAGATATAAAAGAGACCTAACTTTTTCATGCAGAGGGTGGTACGTGTATGGAATGAGCTGTCAGAGGAAGTGGTGGAGGCTAGTACAATTGCAACATTTAAAAGACATCTGGATGGATATATGAATAGGAAGGGTTTGGATGGATACGGGTTGTGTGCTGGCAAGTGGGACTAGATTAGGTTGGGGTATCTGGTCAGCATGGACAAGTTGGAACGAAGGGTCTGTTTCCGTGCTGTAAATCTCTATGACTGCATTACTGTATGACTAGAGTGCCAAAAGGGTGTCAGCCTCAAGAACAGCTACCTTCAACACTCTGGCACTGCAAATGAAATGAAAGAAGAAATTTTCTCTCATTCTGAATGCTGGAGTTCAGTTATTGTTTGAGGGAATTAGAAACATGAAATTTCAGCTAATCTTCAATCACAAGAATCTCAAAATAACAGCTCAATTGCCAACATCAGTACTACCAGTACCATCACCAACAGCTGCAATACTATCTTATCTGCTTTCATAAACAATGCAGACAGATACTTTTAAAAAAACGTTTGCCTTTCTAGACTCACTACTTATTTCAATTCTAGGTGTGTGTTGCACTAATATTTCTTCTCATATCTAGTAATTAGTAAGCTCACTATTTCTGACAATTCAAGAAAGCCTAGTTAACTTCATAGAATCCCTACAGTGTGGAAGCAGGCTATTCTATTGAACAGTATCCCTCCTAGACCTACTCTATCCCTGTAACCCAGCATTTCCCATGGGTAACCCACCAAGTCAACACATCCCTGGACACTTTGGGCAATTTAGCATGGCCAATCCACTTAACCTGCACACCTTTAGATTGTGGGAGGAAACCGGAGCACCCAGAAGAAACCCATGCAGACATAGGGAGAATGTGCAAACTCCTCACAGTCACCTGAGTTTGAAATCGAACCCAGGTCTCTGGTGCTGTGAGGCAGCAGAGCTGACCACTGATCCATGGTGCCACACATTCATGGCTTCTTGAAACAATCTAAAAGGTCAACTTACCTCTGCCAAAGGATCGCTAACCTCACTTAAAGTGTATTTCGCCCAAAGGGCAACAGACCTCCTCTGCCATGTCCTAGAACCAGATTCAAGGTGATATTATGTCTCTTCAAAAAGATGCCCTGCTATCCAGGAAGTGCAGACCTTCTCCTTCCACGTGCAATCTGTATATATTGTGTTCCACGCACCAAAATCAGGTGAGAATGAAAGCATCTGATGATTTATATGGCGAGGTGACAGTCTAGTGGTATTAATGCTGGATTGCTAATCCAGAAACCCAGGTAATGTTCTGGGGTCTTGGGTTCGAATCCCACCATGGCAGATGGTGGAATTTGAATTCAATATAAACCTGGAATTAAGAGTCTAACATTCAACTATGAGGAAAACCCATCTAGTTACTAGTGTCCTTTAGAGAAGGAAATCTGTCATCCTTAGCTGTTCTGGCCTAAATATGACTCCAGATTCCCCAGTAATGTGGTTGATTCTTCACTGTTCTCTGGGCAATTAGGCATGGGCAAAAAATGCTAGCCTAGCCAGCAATGCTGTCATCCTGTGAATCAGTATTAAAAAAGGGCAGTTCCTTCCCCAAAACATATGTGTAGAAAAAGAGAGCACTCATTTTACCAATCTACTGAATTGCTTTAAGGAGGTAACTTGCTGTGGATAAAGGGGAATTTATGGATTTACTTAGATTTCCGGAAGGCACTTGATGTTATTGTGGAAAAACTCATGATGTAAGAAGTAAGATTTTGGCATAGATAGAAGATTGGTGGCTAACAGGAAGCATAGAATACGTATAAATGAGTATTTTTGGTTTGGTGTAACAAGATGTGATAAGTGGTATGTCACAAGAATCAGTACTCAGACCTCAATTGTTTACAATTTGTATAAATGATCTTGATGAAGGGACGGAATATATAGTTGCCAAATTTGCCTGTTAACTCAAAGATACATAGGAAAGTACATTGTGATGCAGACAAAGAAGGTTACAAAAATGTATTGATAGGTTACATGAGAGGGCAAAGATCTGGAAAATGAAGCGTGATGTGGAAAATGTGAAATTATCCATTTTGCAAAAAGAATTAAATCAAAGTGTATAATAAAAATGATAAGGGAATGCACAATTCTGAGATACAAAGTGATCTGGATGTCTTCATACAATGAATCACAGAAGATTAGTATGCAGGTACAGTAAGTGATTAAGAAAGCTAATACAATGTTGCAATTTATTGCATTATAAAATACCTTCTGAAATATATATCACTGCTAATCCACTGACATTCTTCTTAGAATGCTTTCCCAACCTGCTTTAGACAACCCTTTTCTTCATCCCTCTATCAATTATCAAGTCATAGAGATGTACAACATGGAAACCACGCCAACCAGATATCCCAACCCAATCTAGTCCCACCTGCCAGCAACCGGCCCATATCCCTCCAAACCCTTCCTATTCATATACCCATCAAAATGCCTCTTAAATGTTGCAATTGTACCAGCCTCCACCACATCCGTTAGCAACTCATTCCATACACGTACCACCCTCTGCGTGAAAAGGTTGCCCCTTAGGTCTCCTTTATATCTTTCCCCTCTCACCTTAAATCTATGCCCTCTAGTTTTGGACTCCCCGATCCAAGGGAAAAGACTTTGTCTATTTATCCTATCCATGCTCCTCATAATTTTATAAAGTCTATAAGGTCACCCCTCAGCCTCCGACGCTCCAGGGAAAACAGCCCCAGCCTGTTCAGCCTCTCCTTGTAGCTCAAATCCTCCAACCCTGGTAACATCCTTGTAAATCTTTTCTGGAACCTTTCAAGTTTCACAACATCCTTCCGATAGGAAGGAGACCAGAATTGCACGCAATATTCCAATAGTGGCCTAACCAATGTCCTATACAGTCGCACCATGACCTCCCAACTCCTGTATTCAATACTCTGACCAATAAAGGAAAGCATACCAAACACCTTCTTCACTATCCTATCTACCTGCGAAATTGCCATTATTTAAGTTGAGAACACTGGTTTGAGACCCCGTTCCCCCACCCCCACACAGAGAATCCTTAACTAGCTCTGAGACCTCCCAATAATCTTACATCATTACACATTATTAGATGTAAAATAACCTGTTCCAGCACTGATGGCTTCTTTTATTAATAATGTTAACCCACCTCTTTGTCCTTTCTGCAATTCTTCCAGAATGCCAATCATCTTTGAAGGTTCAGTTCCCAGTCTCTCCAGGTGGGTACTCTTATGAGGGAAGGTTGAACAGGCTAGGTTTGTGTCCATTAGAGTTTACAACAGTAAGAGGTGACTTGATTGAAATATATAAAATCCTGAGGAGTCTTGATGGGGTAGATGTGGAGATGTTCTTTCTTATGGGCGAATCTATAACTTGAGGTCACTGTTTAAAAATCAGGGCTCATTACTTAAAACAGAGATTGGACAGCATTTATTCTTAGCAGGCTGCGAGTATTTGGAAATCCTGAAAGAAAAAAGAACAAAGAGAACAAAGAACAATACGACACAGAAATAAGCCATTCGGTCCTCGAAGCCAGCGCTGACACATTTTGCCTTCAGTATTAAAACTGTCTTCACTACAGGATCCATATCCCTCTATTTCCTTGCTATTCATGTAATCGTCCAGGTGCCTCTTCAATGATGTTATTGTGTCTGTTTCCACCATCCCCTTTGGCAGCACGTTCCAGGCACTCACCACCTTTTGTGTGAAACACTTGCCTCACATAAGTCTTTTAAACCTCACCCCCCACCATCTCCACCACACCTTGAACCTGTGTTCCCTAGTAATTGATCCCTCTACCCTGGGAAAAAAAACCCTTCCATTCTATCCATGCCATTTACAATCTTATAAACTTCTATCAGGTCGCCCCTCAACCTCCTGCATTCCAGTGAAAATAAACCCCAGTCTAGCCAAGCTTTCTTCATAGCTAAAATTCCTCATACCAGGCAATACCCTGGTAAACCCTTTCTGTAACCTCTCTAAAGCATCACATCTATCTGGTAGTGTAGTGACCAGAAGTGTACACATATTCCAAATGTGGCCTAACTGAAGGTGTATAAAGCTGCAGTATTACTTACCTGTCTTTATACTCAGTGCCCCTTCAAATGAAGGCAAGCATGCCATAGACCTTTTTCTAACTACCTTATCTGCCTGCACTGCCACCTTCAGTGATCTGTGTACCTGTACACCCAGATCTCTCTGCATATCAATACTCCTAAGGGTTCTGACATTCACTGTAAAGTTTCCACATGTGCTTGATCTTCCAAAATGCACAACCTCATATTTATCATAGAATCCCTAGTGTGGAAACAGGTCCTGGATGAAATGCCATCTGCCATTTTTCTGCCCATGCTTCCAACTGACTAATGTCCTACTGTATCCTCCGACAATCTTCCTCACTAACCACAACTCAACCAATCTTTGTATCATCCACAAACTTCCTAATTAGACCAACCAGGTTTTCCTCCAAATCATTTATGTAGATCATGAACAGTAGAGGTTCCAGCGCTGATCCATGTGGAACATCACTAGTCACAGCCCTCCATTCTAAAAAGCATCCTTCCACTGCTACCCTCTGTCTCCTATGACTAAGCCAGTTCTGTATCCATCTTGCCAGCTTACCCCGATACCATGTGGCTTTACCTTTTGTACCAGTCTGCTATGAGGGATCTCCTCAAAGACTTTACTGATGTCCATATAGACAACATGAACAACGTTTCCTTCATCAATCATCTTTGTTACCTCCTCAAAAAACCCAAGCAAGTTACTGAGGCACAACCTCCCCCATCCAAAACCATACAGTTTATCGCTATTCAGTCCATTTGCTTTTAAATGCTTATAGATCGTGTCCCTGAGAATCTTTTCCAATAATTTCCATACCACTGACATGAGACTCACAGGACTGTAATTTCGTGGATTATCCCTGTTATTGCTTTAAACAATGGGACAACATTAGTTATTGTTCAGTCTTCTGGGACCTCACACCTGTGGCCAAAGAGGATACAAAGAACAAGGAACAATACCCTCCACCACATTTTCTTCTTCCCTACTAAAACTGTCTTCACTTCCAGGATCTGTGTCCTTCTGTTCTCTTTATATTCATGTGTTCGTCCAGGTGCTTCTTGATTGCTGTTATTATGTCTGTTTCCACCAACCCCTCTGGTAGCACGTTCCAGGCACTCATCACTCTTTGTGTGAAAAACTTGCCTCACACATCTCTTTCAAACACACCTTGAACCTGTGTCCCCCAGTAATTGACTTTTCCAATCTGGGAAGAAGCCTCATTCTTTCCATTCTATCTATGCTATTCACAATCTTAGAAACTTCTATCAGGTCATCCCTCAAACCCCAGCATTCCAGTGAAAACAAATCCAACCTATCCTTTCTTCATAGCTAACATCCCCAGTACAAGGCAACAGCCCTGTAAACCTTTTTTGTACCCTCTCCAAAACATCCACATTCTTCTGTATACAATATTCCAAGTATGACCTAACTAATGTTCTATAAAGCTGCAGCATAACTTGGCTATTCTTATGCTCAATGCCCCTTTCAATGAAGGCAAGCATGCCATCAGCCTTTTTTACTAACATATCTACCCAAAGATGTCTGTCAATGCTCCATCATTTGTTCTCTTGCTTTCTTCAATATTCTGGGATAAATCCCATCAGGACCCAGGAACTTACCTATCTTAATACTTTTTAAGATGCACAACACCTCTTCCTTTTTAACAGTAACTTGGCTTAGAAATGCAATACTCCCTTTCTTGAGATTATCCTCCACCAATTCCTTCTCTTTGGTGAATACCAATACAAAATATTCATCTAAGACCTCACCTACCTCTTATGGCTCCACACATGCATTCCTTCACTTCTCCTTGAGTGGCCCAACCTTTTCCCTGCGTTCCCTCTTCCTTTTTATGTAGGTATAAAAAAACCTTAGGATTCTCCTTTATCCTGTTTGCTAACAAAGGTTGAGGAAGCAGAGCCCCTTAAATATTTTTAAGGCAGAAGTAAGTAGATTCTTGTTAAGCAATGGGGTGAAAGGTTACTGGGGTAGGTGGGAACATGGATTTGAGGTTAGAATGAGATCAGTCATGATCTTATTGAATCGAGCAACAAGCTTGAGAGCTGTGTGGCTTTTACCCGCTCTGAATTCATCTGATTGTATGTATCCATGAAAATGGTATGCACATATTCTGGGGTGTGGCTTTGGATTGTCAGGTTCATCTGTGACTTTTACTCTTGCAAAAGTTCTGGTCATAGAACTTTTTTACTGCATCTCAGCATGGATCTGGAGATCTGGATGTATGGATATTATTATGGTGGCATGGTAGGTGTAGGGATAAAATATGGTGAATGGAGAATATTGGTTGGCATGAGTTGATACTAAGTTGGCATAAGGGCTGGAAAAGACTATGGGATGGGCAGAGATACATAAGTTGGCATGGAGGGAACGAGGGACCATGGATGTGGGTGGCAGAGGTGAGGGAGAGTGAGGGAGGAAGAACTGGGTTAGTAGGACATGGGCAGGTTGGGGAAATATTCTCTGGTTTTTCTTCATGAATTTTGGACATAGTGCCAGATCTGACAGTCAAATGTTCTTCTCAGTTCAGCTTACCCCTGGAACCTTCTTCACAATTTCTGGGCTGCCAGAGAACTTGACCACCACTGGAACAAAAATTCAAACTTCCATGCCACCTTTTCCTGCAACCTTCCAAAATTTCCAGGTTTATCCAAGCTCCAGGATTGATTACACTTCCAATGGAATTTTCCCAGCCTCTGAGCAACATGAGCAACATTAGCAACTTCAGAATATGTCCACTGAGATGTCCACTGAGGACACCTTGATGGTGGACTCAATGAATGCCATTTTCCAGCCGAAGTGTTGGTCAGCAAGTTGAGATCTATATGGGAACATGTGGGGGATCAATGATGATGTGCTGTCCAAGGACTACAAGGTGGAAACAGTCATGGAAGTTTAGTGGAGCCATCTGATGGCCAGGATGAGCCTGTGACTACTGGTGCCAAGTGTGACAGTGTTCCCTTCCATGTTCTCTAAACTCCTAAATGTGACCAATGAATGGAAAATGGATGCAACTGCATCCAGAGTGGTCAGAAGTAGAGTCTGTTTTATGTCCTAAAGAACTAACTTCACTTTTGAAAGAAGAGTGACCCTTCAAGGGAAAGTAGCATCAATCAGACACTGTCAGAGTACAGGCTGAAGACATCTGTAATCATTGTACCTTGCATGTGAAATACACGTAGTATTCAACTATGTGGGATACAAATCCAGGTCACAAACAATCGTGATAATTGAAGATAGTTATCTCTATGAACCAGAAATCTTAAAAGTAACACCCATAGGACACAAAACAAAGAAAAATTAATGCAAGACTTCACAGGCTGTCAAAGGAATTGGAACTAATATCCTTTCACCTTGAACTGCAATTATAATGCAACAACATGCTCTTATTCACAATAATGCCTTTTTTTGGGTGATGAGGGACTGGGAGGACAAGGTCTCAGTACTCATGCAGGACTTACAATCTCCAACTGTCTCTTTGCAACATTACCGCTGATGCATTCATCGGAATGAGGTGCAATGTTGAAGTATCATGTCGAGGTATTCCATGGCCTTCCTTGTTGGAGTACTGCATGTCCAACTGCATGGGGGAATATGTTAACCTGGCATTTGTGTATGATGCAAATGCTGATAGTTCGCATTAGTAAAGATCTGCTCTGTTTCTGATATTCTCCACACAAGGTCATTGGAAGCGTGACTGATGGATCCAGCAGCTGAAGGAGCAGAAAAGTTTATGAGGAACAGATGCTTTAGCAAGCCCAGGAGCACCACTAACATCAAGCATCTGCCAACAGTATCCACATGAATGGCTGAAGTCTTCGTCAGAGGAGAAAATGAGGTCTGCAGATGCTGGAGATCAGAGATGGAAATGTGTTGCTGGAAAAGCGCAGCAGGTCAGGCAGCTGAAGAAGGGCTAATGCCCGAAACGTCGATTCTCCTGTTCCCTAGATGCTGCCTGACCTGCTGCGCTTTTCCAGCAACACATTTCCATCTCTGAAGTCTTCGTCAGGAGTACAGGAGGCCCACAGTCTATCATTGTCAATGTCATTTTCTCCAGATAATAAGGCACAGTGTTGCTGCAGATTGGAATACCCCAGGATACTGGTACTGATATGCCAACTCCAGGAGCTGAAGAAGTGGGTGGCCATCCTATCCCGGTGGCTATCAAGGTGACAGTTGAGTTGAACTTTTATGCAACTGGCTCCTTCCAACAATTTTGAGGAGACCTGTGTGGCATCTCTTAATCATCTACCCACAAATATACCAAGGATGTTATCGATGTAATTTGGGCCGGATCACATTGCTTTATTTCATTTCCCCGTGATGAGGTCAGTATTGCAGACTGGACAGGTAGGTTTTGACAACATAGCTGGCTTCCCTCATGCATAGAACTCTGTAGGCTGTACAAATATTATGCTGAGAGGGGAGTGCCTTTATACAGCCACATTCACCAATAGAAAATGATTCCATTCCAAGTCATCCATGATCATTGGCGTCACGTCTTACAAGCCAGCACTAAGTAACCTGAGATGCCTCTAACCCTGAGAACTCTCATTAACTGGTTGTTTGAGGAGCCAGATTCTTTACAAGGATGATTACTGAGAGATTAGGGCTATCCCCTGTGACCATGACTGATAGCACACAATCTCCTGACTGAGGCCAAGTGTTGATACAATGCAGCCCTTTATTCAATGTGGGCCCTAATGGAGTGGACGAGTGGTGTCCTGAAGTTGAGGTTCTGATGTTTGGATTGGTCTGGAGGATCTTTAGAGTACACTCCAGACAGAGTGGGCCTTGTAATCCTCGCATTCTATGCTCTGCACAACGAGTGCAGGCAAAGAGGGGGTGTTATTGAGGCTGACAAGCTGGGGTTGTCTTCCAAGAAAGAGAATTAGAATATTGATTTGGAGGAACAGTATTTTCTGCATGTTGGGGTCTGCAATATTAGATACTACAATCCACATAGGACTTAATTAATACTCAGTTTCAATAGATGAGAGAGCTGGCTGCAGCGATTGTTCATTGACTGAAAAATAGTTGCTTGACCAGGAAGCTATCATTTCTGTTCTGAGAGACAAATGCAACTTCACTTTGTTTGTTTTCTGTTAGCTTTAGTTGCTTTTGAATAAAGCTGGCTGTTTTGAACTACTTGAAGCATTTAGTTGTTGCTGGTCCTTGACTTGCTTTGCATCTATTGAGTAAGAGTGACTGGTTTTATTTGTTCAAAATCTTTCCTGCATGTATTGGATCCACTTTGATCAATGATAAAATATTGCAGTGATCAGTGGGGAATGAACAGCAGTGACTTCAAGAGGGATGTAAGGTGGAATGTAGCTGAGGACAGATAAGATGTGTGGCTTGGTGCTTAAGCATTGATTGTTGCAGTTACATGATGTTGCATGTGCAGTGAAGTGTCAGCCATGCCACCCATGTGTGCTGAGAAGCACTGTTTTAGATTAGATTACATTATATTACATTTCAGTGTGGAAACAGGCCCTTCGGCCCAACAAGTCCACACCGACCCGCCGAAGCGAAACCCACCCATACCCCTACATTTACCCCTTACCTAACACTACGGGCAATTTAGCATGGTCAATTCACCTGACCTGCACATCTTTGTGACTGTGGGAGGAAACCGGAGCACCCGGAGGAAACCCACGCAAACACGGGGAGAACGTGCAAACTCCACACAGTCGCCTGAGGCGGGAATTGAACCTGGGTCTCTGGCACTGTGAGGTAACAGTGCTAACCACTGTGCCACCGTGCCGCCCACAGTTTTGTAGATACTGATCAACTAATGTACAGGATAAGGGCAACTCTGGGCTGCCAACTTTAGATGAATGCACAGCTAGGGTTCAAAGATGGCACCGGCACCAAGAATCCTGGGATTTCACAACAATGGTGGATAGGTCTGCTTATGGCGAATGGGAGAATTGGACTAGAATCAGATCAGTCGGGTGCAATAATTAATGAAGTGAATTTTGGATGGTAGCTTGAGAAAACTCACAATAACCCATGGAGAGAAGCTGACCTCCTGATGAAAATTACATAGAACTGACTTAGAGTCATACAGTCAGAGCGTCCTACAACCTGGAGACAGGCCCTTCACCCCAAACTGGTCCATGTTGACCAAA
This sequence comes from Chiloscyllium plagiosum, assembly GCF_004010195.1. Taxonomy (NCBI): domain Eukaryota; kingdom Metazoa; phylum Chordata; class Chondrichthyes; order Orectolobiformes; family Hemiscylliidae; genus Chiloscyllium; species Chiloscyllium plagiosum. Next base: position 48,765,890 of record NC_057719.1, read on the forward strand.
ATGTCCATCCGTGATAACCCGTTTCCCTGCACTTGGCTCACATCCTTCTAACTTTTCCTATCCATATATTTATCCAAATGTCTTTTAAATGTTGTTAATGAACCTGCCTCAACCACTTCTGCTGGCAGCTCATTCAATACGCTTACCACCGTCTCTGTAAAAGAGTTGCCCCTCAGCTTCCCTTTTATTCTTTCCCCTCTAACCTTAAAGTGATGCCCTCTAGTCCTGGATTCCCCAACCCAGGAAAGAAGACTGAGTGTACTCACCCTACCCATGCCTCTCATGAGCTTATACACTTTTACAAGATCCGCCCTCAGTCTCCTAAGCTCTAAAGAACAAAATCCTAGCTTGTCCAAACTTTCCCTATAACTCAGAACATTGAATCCTGGCAAAATGCTTGTAAATTGCTCCTGCATTCTTTCCAGTTAAATAACATTCTTCCTATAGCAAGATGATCAAAACTGAACACAATACTCCAAGTGCGTCCTGTACACATCAACGTCCTGTACAACTACAACATAACTTCCCAACTTCTACATTCACGTCCTTGTCTAAATGTGACAACTTTCAGAGAACTGTGCACCTGAACTCTGAGGTACCTGTCCCATTACACTCCTTAAGGCCCTACCATTCAACATGAAACTCCTACCTTGATTTGACTTTCCAGAATGCAAGACCTCACACTTTTCTATATTAATCTTTATTTGCCATTTCTTGGCCAACTTCCCCAGTTGCTCCAGATCCTGCTGTATTTTCTGATAACCTTCTTCACTGTCCACGATACCACCAATGTTAGTGTCATCTGCAAACTTATTAATCATGCCTTGTACATTCTCATCCAAATCATTGATATAGGTAACAAACAGCAATGAGCCCAGCACTGACCCCTGAGGTGCACCATTAGTCACAGGCCTCCAGTCCGACAAGCATCCTTCTACTATTTTCCTCTGCTTTCCACCACCAAGCCAATTGTGTATCCAATTTGCCAGTTCTCTCTGGGTTCCATGCAATCTAACCTTCGAGAGCAGCGGACTACCATGTGGAACCGTATTGAAGGCCTTATTGAAATCCATATAGACTACGTCTACCATTCTACCCTCATCAACCTTCCTGGTCACTTCATCAAAGAACTCTAACAAATTTGTGAGACATGATCTCCCATGCTGATTTTTTCTAATCAAGCCCTGTGTTTCCAAATGCATGTATATCTTATCCTTGAGAATTTTCTCAAATAAATTACCTACTACAGATATTAGGTTTACTGGTCTATAGTTCCTAGGTTTTTCTTTGCAGCCCTTCTTGAAGAAGGGCACAACATTCACTACCCTCCAGTCTTCCAGGACCTTATCCATGGCTAATGATGATGCAAGTATACCAGCAAGGTCCCCTGCAATTTCTTCTCTAGCCTCTTGCAGGATTCTTGGATATATCTGGTCAGGACCAGGAGATTTATCTACCTTCATACATTCTAATACATCCAACACCTCCTCTATGGTGATATGGACTGTCCTCAAGATATCACCACTAACTTCCCCAAGTAAGACTGCTGGTAAGACTGAGCCCTTTGTCTTCAGGATCTGCTTGCAGTCCCAATAGTGGCCTCTATTCACTTGGCTTGCTGTGTTCTTCCAACCTCCTTATTGCCTACTTTGAATTCCAGCACCTGCAGGTTTTTTGTCTCTATTCACCCCTGGAACTGTTGGGGTAACAAAGCTGCCAACCAATCTAGGGCAGGACTTCCTGTTTTTGAGGAGCAGTATACCACTCATAACAAATTGACACAGCCCTCAACACATTATCTTTGTAGGGCAATTCGACTTTTCTCTGGGTAATCTGTCTCTGTAAAATTCATATGCTGATGCCTGAAAGCATTGGAAACATAAATAAGTACCACTAAACTAAAAGTTGGAGGCGTTTGTGTTATGAATTTCCAACTTTGCCACCTGAATTAATGTTTTTTCAGGCTTTGAGCTGACTACAAGCTCTGCTGTAGCACTTTGCTTTGATTCTGTTTAGCTTGTAAATGGTTGCTTTTCTTCTTGATCCTCCTGTGTGCTTCAACAAATAGCTATTCTATTTTGAAGCAATAAGTATAGATTTTGTTTACTTTGTTTAATTGTTTTGTTTGATTTTGTACATAAATGCATAAGAAAACAATGCAATGTGAAAACTTTTCAATTCTGAAATAAATATAAAAGCTTATAAATTTAATCAAAGACGAGAAAAACATCTTACAAAATCAGTAGACTTGAAACTATGATAAGTGAAGTACTGTTCTAATTCAGATAGTCTAATTCTTTCTGTACTCTGCTCCTTAATAACAATTGTGAAAAATGACCCTGTGCCTGGCATCCTCCAGTATTTTGGTCTAATTTTAAATCCGTTCAAATGGGTGAGGTTGACTGAATTAAAATCAAGTCTGTTGAGTCTGTTAAGTTTGTAGACAGTGCTATTTAAAGTATGAAGATGGTCTGTATATCTGTAAAACACTAGCTATTGTACAACAGCACCATTTATAGTCCTAAAAATAAGAAAGCTTCAGAGGTCTATTTGATTCTTCTTTTGTGTGCGAGGATGTGAATTTTTAAGTGTGGTCATCTTGACAAAAAGATAATACCTGAATGTGTCATCATCCCCAAACAATTGTTGCAAAAACTCTACTGCATGGAACTCAAAACCTTTGAGTTTCAGTAAAAATGACAGTAATAACTGCTTATAATTGGAAGTAAAGTTGAAAAAATAAATCAGGCCTTTGAAATATTACCAACAGTTGTGTTCCCCACAAATCTGTTTAGATTTTGATTTAGAAGTCTCAGGCTTAGGTTGTGCTGGCCCTTTAATTTTTTTGTGACAAGATGTGAAACATTTAAAATATACTTAGAGCATTTCCTGCTGCTAAATCCTGGCAGATTACTTGTAGTCTTATCCACCAAAGCAAAAATGCATTGCAAGTATTTGGATATTAAACCTTTGGAGGACTGTCTTTTCAGGAGAGTAATCATTGGTATTAACATTCATGATTTTAACAGGGGAACTGATCACAGCTGCATTTGAGCTTGGGGTAAGTATTACTGTATTGTTTAAGAAATGCGCTCATTTAAGGTATTAGTGAAGATTAATTAGGCATGGACTAATATGGATTAATATAGTTTCCAATCACAAATTTCACTTACTTTTATTCAGTAAAATATGCTAAGATTTATTTAATTTTATTAATCCAATTAAATAGAATTATAAGGAAATAGCTTTCTAATGTATATACAGCTTATTATGTGGACATATTTTCACAAAGCTGGAATGAATGAAATAAATCAGGTTAACAGTTTTATTATGAGTTTTATGATTTAATGAACTTTAGATGTTGGTGCTATGGGGAACCTCCTTTATAACTCCCAGACATTGTCACCATGGTGGTAGTGGACAGCCTCAGAACATGGACTCAACATAGATGAGCAGATTTTTCTTTCTTTTGACAGATATGTTTTGTTTGTTTTGCTTTATTCCAAACCTGCTCTTTAATTTCAACTATTGTTTCAAAATAATGTGATAACCCTTTAATAACTTTATACGCTTCCATGGCAGATTTAAAAAGATCAAACTCCTCAATGCATTTTGTTATTCATGAAAATATTCTAAATTAAGCAAGACAATACAGATCAGTGCCAATTACAAAAGAAAAGTAATTTTATGCTATTTATCCATTCAAATTTAAAGAATGTGGTTGTTTGCTAGTGCAGTATGAAAACCCTGATCTCCACATTCTGAAAGTTGGAAAAGTCTTTCAGTACTGTAAGAGTTAAGTAATTGAATGGATTGTGTCATCCTATGGGATGGTGAGGTGCTGCAGTGCCAGTGACAGATTAAAAGTGGTTAACCTGTATCCTAATCGCATTGCTACCTTCATTCCAGAATGAAACTGGGAATGTATAATTTTAGTGTCAACCTTTTTTACTATAGGTACTTCCTAGCATTTTTCTGTTGCTCAGGGATCAAGAGCATTACAACAAGTCAGTCTGCACTATGCAAAATCTTCCCAAGCTGCATTCTTCAAACTCATTCAGCATCCCATTATGCTACATCAGGCATAGGCCTCAAACTACTGAGAAGTTAACTGAGTTGCTACATGAATCCCAAAGCAGTTCTTACTTAGTACAGATAATATTTGGATGACATTTATACAAAGTGACTTCTATTTTGCTTCATCAAAATAACTGCCCTCACCTCAATCACAAGATATGATCAAATGAACCAGTGTCTGTAAATAATAATCAAATTGTAGAAAGAAAATATAGCAACAAAATGCAGAAATTCAGTGACTGTCTTGCATTCTTCTGTAAATAGCATGCTGTCAGCTTCAAACATAAATAACAGATGTGTGATGCAAATGGGAAGAAAATGAAGCATGAAAATATGCGAGTGGAAAGAGGGAGAATATTTTTACTACATTGTCAATAATTTTTTATTTGGGTTTAAATAAATATGTATAATTTTAGTGTCAACCTTTTTTACTATAGGTACTTCCTAGCATTTTTCTGTTGCTCAGGGATCAAGAGAAAGAGGAAAATTACTGAATGGTTGCAGATTTGTGCAGCTGAGAGCTTAAAATGGAGATGAGAGAGTAATTCCACTCACTTCAGCATTGGAAACTTGATTTCTGAGCCTGGATTAATTGTGAACATGACAATAGCGATGGAGTCTATTTGATGTATTACACAGTGTCAAATGTCGACAGCCAGTGAAATCAAAGTCAGCACAGAAAGCTTAAGTCTGTTAGCGTTCTTATACTGAAGAGTGGAGTTTAGTTGGTGACATTCAAAACAAAGTTTAAATGCTTATATTTACATTAGCACTTGCAAACTGTCTTCAGTGTGAAAAATGCAGAAGACATCTAATTTCCCATGAAAAAAAATGAACAGTAAAAATTATGAGGTCAATTGAGAAGTATATTGTGTAGAAACCATTTTCCATTGCATAATCTTTTGAGAAATCTGATTTTCTCTATTTTTATTCAATTTCATGCAAACCCTTTCAGTTGGGAACAAGGAATATTAATGTCACAGTGTCTCTATCAGCAGCACAAGGGTTTGATAACAATTATGCTTTTATTGGAACTAGATAGTCAATGTCAATTCCCCTATGTCGGGGAACGGAATGCTCCATTATTATGAAGCTTCTTAACTACCAACACTGTTGAAAAATTCTGAAGCTCATCCCAAATATGGAAAGTACTTAAGTTGCTAACCAGATCACCAATTTAACTCTTCTGCTACTGCACTGACATGACACAAATTACAAATAGTATTTGCAAACTGATTTTTGCGAAAAATGGAATTATATTTAGGTAGCGCTCTTCATGACCTCAGGATATCCTCAACTGCTTTATGCCTAAATAAAAGTACTGTTGAAGTATGTTCACATTTGTGGGAATGTAGGAAATGTGACAGCCAATTTATTTCCAGTAAGTTTCAATAAAGAACATAGTTCAGATGACCAGATAATCTGCATTTGTGATCCTGATTGAGAAATAAATATTGGCCAAGATATTGGAAAGAATCCTCTGCTCTTCTTCAAAATGAATGCTTTGAGATCTTTTAAATTTCCTGTTGCTCAAACATTTGCGGTACCTTCCTGGATAATCTGAGGCAGTCTAGACACTTTTCATGACTGAAGTGACAGCTTCAGGCTCAATGTTCAGTGAGAAATTATCAAACCAAGGTAGACATTATCAGCATCAAGCTTGCATGGTGAACAAATGATTTGAGCCATACCCAACTATCCCACGTTTGAAAAACACGCAACCTGTTGTTCAACACCAGATATAATTTTGTAAGTGGCCAACATTTGCTGAATAACCCTGAGCGTGCAAAGAATTATGTTGACAACCAATATAGTATTGTCAATTGGGCTTGTAGTGTAGCACACTTGCAAGTATTGGAAGCTACATATATTAATATATAGGATCTTCTCCTTTCAGACACATGCATATTGCGCCAAGTTCAACTCAACGAAACAATAATAGCTATTCACTGACCAATCAGAGTCAACCCGCCTGGTTTAAAATGTAAACAAAACATGGAGCCTAACTGTCAGTCATTATTAACTGATGAATTCTCCATGGCAACACCTTTATCAATCTGAGTTCCCCTGTCAACAAATCACCAATTTCTTTTCATACCGTATAAATGTTGATTTCCCCTTACACTGGTATTCATGAATTATCCTCATGAGCGTAAGATAAAAGCTTTAACAGAACAATCTTTTATTCAGTTATACTCAGTTTTGAGTAACAAATGAGAAGAAAATTGAATGTTGAAGTGCGACAATTAGGAAATGAGAAAATGTAACTGAAAAGACAAAGTTTGAGGTTTTAAAGTCAGCAGAGGAAATGGTAGGATGAAAAAGTTTATAGAAGTGGCTTTTCATAGCTTTTAAGTGCTCCAATCACCAGGAGGCAGGAATGGTGGAGTTATTATGATATGCTAAATTGAGACAAACTTGTATCTATGAGGGGATGAGGCTAGAAAATACAAACCAGACCAGTCTGATCACCAAAGATGACACCACTGCTCATTGCGTTAGCAAGAATAAAAGACACAGATTCAGCTCTACATTTTTCGGGAATAGATGCAACTCCATTAGCCTGATACAGAAAATGTAAATAATCACATAGTAACATTAGGGGTTAAACGTCTCTCTCAAATCATCATCATCTATTGCCACCATTACTGAACCTAGACAACCAGTTAAAATGGATACATAATTAATTTGCCAGATAATTATTTTCTGGGAGACAAATAAAACAAAATAGACTTCTATCTGGTTTTATATCCATTTTGTGGTTTTTAAATGGTTTTTAAATAGTTGGCCTTCCCCTACATGACAGGTGGGTGAGACAAGTATCCTTCAGGCAGATGCTCAGCCTTAGCTGGAGTAGCTGGGAGCTGTCTGACAGTGAGTGTAAAATTTGGTAAGATGCAAGTGTCATGCCTAATTGACACAAGAGTAGAGATATCAAACTGCTTGATTAGATTCCCTACAGTGGAAACAGGTCCTTCGGCCCAACAGGTCCACGCCTACCCTCCGAAGAGTAACCAATCCACCTCTGACTAATGCACCTAACACTATGGACAATTTAGCACGGCCAATTCACCTGACCTGCACATCTTTGGAACGTGGGAGGAAACCGGTGCACCCAGAGGAAATCCACGCAGACACAGGGAGAATGTGCAAACTCCACACAGACAGTTGCCCAAGGCTGGAATTGAACCTGGTGCTGTGAGGCAGCAATGCTAACCACTGATCCACCGTGCCACCACTGTTATTCAACAGTTTTTCCATAAATATCTTACTAAGAGATGTGAACTGATTGATGTCTCTTCCTTCATCTTGACCGTGGCTTTGCAGACTTTGGGCATCCCCTACCATGGTTACATTGAGCTCTCCCTCAATCACACTTATCATTTCCAGGTGTTTCTGGGTATTTGTGACCTGATTAGTACTCGAGTAGAAGTAAGGAAATGAAGGGGTTGAGTTCAATGTTTTAAGGGATATCCAGCCATTGTTGGAAAGCAGGTTTGGTGGCTGCTGTTGATTACACATTAGAAGGGGCACAGAGTCTTTGATCTGGCTCTGCATGCTCCAGGTGTATCATCCTGTAAAGGATCCAGAGTTGTTCTATACAAGATAATCAGACCATTATTTTACCTGCCCAAACCAACACTCTTCTTGAAGGCTGTAACTGGTCAATATTAGGCCTTGCTGCACAGTCATGTGTCACATGTAGCAGAGCTGTCATTTGATGTAGGTCTGGGAGCCACCCTCATCACTGTGAGATAAATAGGTAAGATACCCATGCAAGTCAATAATATTAATGACAAAGATGTTTACCTTCAAGAATGTCCATAGGTGTCCTTAAACCTGCCACATTCATGGACAGTGGACAGACTGGAGGAGACATCTCTAATCTCATTTCAAAAGAAGACATTGATAAGTTGGAGGAGATCCACAGGAGGCAGCTTATTTCTATTTTCACAAAGTACAAGACAATCTTCAGTGAATATAATGATGATGATAGGTATTGTGACCAGGTAAGCCTCAGGATTGTGACCATAATTGTTTGCTTAGTGGATGAGTATGGGTCTGAACATTTGAGCCAGCGTGGCACAATTGAACCCACTAATCATGCACGCAGGCACTTCGGGCTGTGTGGAGCTTCTGGAACAGCAAGTTTTAAGCAGTGGGTGATAACCATGATGAAAGGCACTTAGCATGGGAGCTAAGCAGTTCTCCAGGACCTCTCACAGTAGGTGGTGATGGTGACAGATGGCAGCTACAGCAGTTGATCAGATTCTCAATGGAAAGTAAGGTAATGTTTGTTGGGAAGTGAACTGATGGAAAGGCACAACAGACAGACAGAAAAATTCCTCACCCGTTGGAACCTACTGTTATATTTGAAAAGTGTAGTATAAATAATTCCTTGTCTTTCCTTGATTTCCCTTAGTGTTGGTAATGACCTGAACCCAGAGGAATAAAGAATTACTGCTCCATGATCCTTGGACCTTCCACTTATTCAAATCTTTGTTGTCCAAACTAAATTATGTGAACTAAAAAGTCCTTTTAATTTCTGAAACAATGGTATTTATCAGTGGCTCCGTTCACTGATTAGCAGTTGGGAATCTTTAGCTGGAAAGTAATGGTATAATATGCCCAGGAATTAGATGTATTCAGAACAGAGTGCATGATTACATATGACCAAATATTAAAAGAATAAGTGAAAGAACACGCATATTCACAATCAAATGAAATGGACAAAATGTTGCTCATAAATTAACCACGCTTGAAAAAAATCAAATTCACTCATGAGCTTGGTAATACTGCTAACATTCAAAATTTTTCAACGATATTCAGTGGGCCAGCGAGGCAAGTGCAGTTAAGCCACAAACAAATCATTAATGATCTTATTGAATGATGGCGCAGCCTCTATATGTGAAAGGACCTACTTTTTACAATTCATTCACAAGATGTGGGCATTCAGTTATTTTGAAAGTGCTCAGGAAGATTACTTTCAAGTTGTCTTCTTGAACTGTTGCAGTTCATGTAGCATAGGTATGCCCACAGGGTTATTTGGGAGGGAGTTTAAGGATATTGATTAGCAGTAATGAAGGAACAGTGTCTATGTCAGAATGGTGGGTGGCTTGGAGGGGAGATTACATATGGTGGTGTTCCAAAGAATCTGCTGTCTTTGCCTTTCTAAGTAGTAGAATTTGCAGTTTCGAAGGTGCTGTTTCAGGAGACTAGGAGCACTGCCGTAGTGTATTTTATAGATGGTGTGCAGTGCTGCCACTGTGAGTTGGTGGTGAAAGGAATTAGTGTCAAAGGTGGTGGATGGGATGCAAATCGAGTTTTGGGCTGTTTTGTCCTGGATGGTGTTCAGCTTCTTGAATATTGTTGGAGCTGCACCTATCCTGGCAACTGGACAGTATTCTATCACACTCCTAACTTGTACCTTGTAGATGGTGAACAGGCTTTGGGAGGTTGGAGACTCTTGCTTTTATTTCATTTTTATCCAGCGTTTGATTATTCAATATTCTAAATTCAAATCCCCAAATTTAAAATGACAGTGCAATGCGATACAACTCATTTCCTCATGAGTTTGAAATTAGGTAGAGTTTCTGCTTGCTTTGGCTTAATGGTGAAGCTCTTGACTTTGAGTCAGAAGGTCATGGGTTTAAACTACTGCAGAAACTTGAGCACATAATTGAAGTTGATAGTTTAACATAGTGCTGAGGGAATTCTGCACTGTCAAAAGGTGTGCTCTAAAAGAAGCATTGAACCTGTTTCCTACAGTGGACTTACGAAATCCCATGATAATATTTAAACAGTAATAAGGGAGTTGTCCTAGCCAATTTTTATCAACGGCACTAAAGCAGATTGTCTAGACATTTATCTTGCTGTTTTTAGAACTTCACTGCAAGGGTATGATTGCACAATGACAATGTTATTAAACTAGTAATCCAGAGATGTAACCTCACATCCTACAATGGCAGCTCAGTAAATGATACAAACCTGGTATAAAAATCTAGTAATGAGAATTGTGGGCAGAATTTTCCCAGGCACTGACTGTTGTGGACAATAACAGCTATTGTCTCTTATTGTGAACAATAAGCTAGTTAGAAAATATGGCAAGATAAAAAATAATGAGATTCTCAACTTCAAGAAAAAGAAGTCTGATATTCCACCTGATGTTTTGGATGAGAATCTAGCTAGTGAGTGGCGAGAATCTATTTGTATGTATTAATATCACATTATTGCCTTATGTCACCTCATTGATATGACGCTTGTTATTTTATCAGGCAGTGCAGAGAAGTGGGATGGCACCAGTTCCTGACGTGAAAGTCTGAGCAGGTACCTGGCTGCTGTTGCCCTTCAATACCTTATCTGGGCCTCCTTGTTGGCCAGCATTCCCCAATACCCGAGGACATATTCCATGGGCAGTGCATTACTGGCTCACTCAGAACTTGAAGCCTTACAGTACTTCTGTTTTGTATTGCCTTTTGGCTCAGGCACAAAGCCAGGCAGCTTGTCATGGTTTTTAGCAGCAAGCAGTCAAGGGGGTGGACATGCTGCTGTTCAGCACCACGTTACATCAATGTCACACCTACAGCATGTGCCAGCTCCTTGTGTGGCAGATCCACTAAATATGCTTCAAAGTAATAGTCATGTCTCAGAGTATAAGGGTATAATCCTCAGACAAATCCAGGGTTGTTAGTCAGAGAGTGTTGCCAATCAGCCAAGAACATTACCTTATCTCAGTTCAGGCACTTGGTGTATTCACAGTCCAGAATTCTGTACCATTGCAGTCCAGGGAGTGGGCCACAGTCAATCCTGCAGTTCCAGTGCAACCAGTCTGGGGATTAGTGTTAATTATTAGGGAAGATTCACTGATATCAGTCAATGGTCTGGTCACTTCTCAGGGATTGGGGCCATGGTCAGTTCTGGAGTCAGTGCACTGCTGTGCCTGGATCTATTGGTCCTGGTTCCAATGAGCCCATGTGGAGCATATCAGAAAAAAAAAACTACTCCTTTGAAATGTGAGCAATCACAGCATGCACAAATGACAGTTTGTGTGGTCATTGGGACATATCCAGTAGAACATGGAGTACACTGATGAGGAGGGTTATGGGATATCTGTACATTGACCTTTGAGATAGTAGACCTTCCAATACAGCACAGGCCATGTTGTGCAAATACAGAAGGAGATTATAGGTCTGGTAGGATTGCAGAAATGTTGATCCTCTCCAATTCCTCAACTTCCACATCACCCAAGAAAGACAGGAATGCATGCATGCACTTATCGGCAAATACATACAATTCAAGGTGAGAGGAAACCAGCTCTGTGCCCTATGAGATTTGGATTGTCTTTGTGAATTGTGACCAGAGGATGAAACTGCAAAAGTCTCCTGTAATGACTTCTGCCTCACAGAGAAGACTATGACTAATTTGTAATGACTAATGACTTGGCCAAGTTTGTTTGTGTTTGATGTAGTCACAGCCATAACTCTGTGATTACAGATGTCATAAGCCTGTAAGTACTTGATCAACAGAATTGCCCCTTGAAGGCCCTCATATCGCTCACAAATAGAGCCCATGCCTTCAGACTGAATAAAGCACTTACGCCATGCACTCTGGGTTTGGTGGCAACTAATTATAATTTCCTTTGCAGAAGAGGATGGAAGAGAACTCAGGCAATGCTTCACAGAGTGAGCTGTAGGCTCAGCCTGTTAATCCAGGTGGACCCCTTGCCCCCACCAAAGCTTAATGTTCCTATCTGCCTTGTATCCTGGTTGATCCCATTACATTTGAGATTCTATGCATTCACACTCAATTCTTTTATGCAATTTTATGCAACTAGCTGCTTCCAAGGATCCATTGGGTACCTATGTTGAATCGCTCAACTCCTAACTTAACAATGCTTGGAGGCTGTTTCTGATTAATGTATGAAAGATGATACGACTTTACTTTATTTCTCTGTGATGAAATCACTGTTACAGTTTGACAGTAGCTTTGCATTATAGTTGACTTCTCTCAGGTGCAGGGTGCTATAAACTATACAGACATCACAACAGAATGTCATAGCATCAGACAGCAGTGTTCATCAATGAGGAAGGATTGCATTCAATCAATGCACAAGTCATCTGTAATCATTAGTTGCACAGCTTGGAGGTCTGTGCCTGATACCCTGGAAAATGCCATGATGCCTCTATTCTTGATAAACTTCAGGTCCCTTGTGTGTTTCAAGATCCGAATGCCTTACAAGGATGATTGCTGGGAGACAAGGGCTCCCTCCGCTACCATGGCCAATGACTCTGTTACAGAAATACCTGTCTGAGGCTGAATATGGATATAGAGCTCCCATTCTCTAACTAGGGCCATGGTGGAGCAGGCTATGCTTGGATCAGGCAGGATGAACCTTGCAGTGCAGTCTCGACACACAAACTGTACACAACTGGAGCAGGCAAAGAGGATGTGATGGACACCAAAGAGTTGGGACAACAAACATTTGTATTCCAAAGTATTTTAAAGTTTTAATAGTTTTTTTAACACCTTTGATAGTTCTGGCTTTCCCAATTTACTTTGCTGAAACTGATCTGTTGTGGTCCCATCTGTTCCATACATTCCAAATTCTGGACAGTAGGGGGAGCAGAATAGGATTTAATGGAGATAGCTGACCGGCTGACTCCATGAACTGCATTAGCATGAAGCCTGGGCTGTCCCCAACTCATCCTCTGCAAAAATTGGAAATGACACAATTGGGATCAGACGCCTGATTTTCAGAGGAATTTGTCATTTTCATGACAAGTTTAGACCGATGTATTTAACACACAACTCTTAACACTCAGTATTTTTAATTCTTTGTGAGCAGATAGTGGTTTAGTGATTAGTAATCCAAAGGCTAAAGCTCTAGTGCAATGGGTTCAGATTCCATCACTGTAACTGATTGAAATTAAATACAATGAATAAGAATTCTGGAATTGAATGCTAGTCTCAGTAATTATGACTATGCTAACTAAACCAACTGGTTCACTAATCTCCTTTAGGGAAGGAAACTGCCATTCTTACCTGCTCTCCAGATCAATAGCAGTTTGGTTATTCTTAACTGCCTTCTGCAATGATCCAACAAGCCATTCAGTTCAAAGTTCAGGCAACAAATGATGGCTTTGCTTATGGCAAAAAACAAAATGCCCTCTGACATGTCCTAGCCACTCATTTATATCAAAACTGTGATGATGGACTGCAATAGTGCAATAAATTATTTTACTATCTCCTTCTCAAGGGCAATTAGGGTTAAGCAATAAATGCGGCACTTGACATGCTGCACACATCTTACAAATATGAAAATATGAAAGAAATTCACTAAACCCCAGTTCATCTTATTTGAATGCAACTAGAATTCACATTTTTAAAAAAACTCATTAAAAATTTGTTTAATTATGTAGACTATGATACTTTTGGTCAGAATTCACTTGCTGCCCTTTGATGATAGGCTAGTAATGACACAATTCCATTGAGATCAGTTACTTTTCATGTACATGTATTGAATAGCTTCTTTGAATCTTTACAGAGCAATTATTGTGGATTAGCTGTGATGTACTCAAGACCAATATTCAGCCTGCAGTACAAGCTACCAAACCCATGTTATCCAAAGCAGATTTTTTATTTTTATCATTCCTACCTCTAATACCAAAAATATTTTGCTATGTCATGTAACCTCAAAAAATATTTTGACTAAAATAAGATTGTCTAGATATTTACTTGATTCACATTTACATCACAAGAGCACAATATTAGAGGAAACATGCAGCCCATAAATAAGAGAAAGCATTCCCCCATGCATTTTTAAATAAAAATGGTCAATTTATATTGAAACCCATTATATTTAAAGGTTTCCCAATTTTAGTTACATTTTCTCTCTTTTTTCCAATCTCCAGTACACTGGATTGATTGCTAATATGCATCACTGACAGACCAAGAAAAATTTATTCTTGGAATATCCAGCTGTCAGAAACATTTTAAAAAACATTTGATACCTTGCATGTTTGGCAGAATTTTGAATAGCATGACAACTTTTTTAATCTACCAGCATTCAAATTTTTCAGTAAGCTTTTGTAAAACAGAATAAATTTAAGGGAGATTTCCTTGTCAGGTAGTGAATACATAAACACAAATAGCTATTGAAAGGTCATTGCTTTGGGAAATTCTGCTCTATCAATGCAATAAATCTTACTCTCTGTGAATGCCAGTGCATCATTAATTCTGTACAGCTTCTGAAGGGTTAATGTTTTTTAATATATGTTGGTCCCCAGAGTTGCTTTAATATCCTTCCCTTGTGCTTCCATTAAGGGCATTGGATGCCAAAAAATGTGATGCTGTTACTAATAAGGAGTAAAAGACAGCATTGACAAATTGTACCAATCGTATGATACTATGCAAATTTTAGTATAACATTACTGCTCATGCTTATTATTGGGTTTCTGTAAATTTTGGGCTCCTATTTCAAACAAAAAGCTTTTGGTGCCACTGTTCTGAATCCTTAGGCTCATAATACTCATAGTATGTGGAGTGGTACTTCTACCTATACATTAGATGGTCACCTTTGTTCGGTTAATCCGCTGCTAATACTATTGTGGCTAATAATCACATTTTATTAATAAACTCTATTTCAACTTGTCCGTTTGGAGCTGAGTGAAAAGTTCAGAATGAAACATCCGGCACTTCCAAAATTTTACTTTCACAATTTCCATTACTGGATTTTTACTTCATAAAAATATTTTTGGAAATGTAGGAATTGAAATGAAGTTATATTTTTATTATTTCATCATTGTAATATTATGTTTCTTTGAGTTGCTATAAGCAATGGTAAATATTTCTTCTAATGTTAGACTCTTTTATCACTGGAATTTAATTTTAAAAAGCAGTTCCAAGCTTCCTCCGAATGAATGCACTGTTTGTTTGTATACAGTAGTGCCACACTGGCCTTATTCCAGAAAATGCCTTGTGATCAATTTTTAGTAAAAAGATGCTTTAGTCTATGCAATACTAAACACATTGTTCAAAAATGTTGCTTGCTAAAGATATTATCTCTTAACATAAGCAGTGTAAAATTACGTATTTAAAATGACAATTATTTTAAAGCTGTTGAATATGTATAATCACAAATTTCTTTCAGCTTAAATTGATGTAATGTTGTGACATTTTGGTGCCTTTTGATCCAATTTCAAATATACTTATTCCCTATGTGGGAAAGATTTAAATATGAACATGCCTGAATACAAATAATGTACATAATTTATGAAGTACATGTCTCTCGGGAACATGACAGTTCAAGTGTCAGATTCATCCTGCTGACAATACATACTCACGAGCAGTATACAAAGTGAACCCTGTCTATGGTAATGGACTGAACATTGACCTATTGATTGAGTGGTACAAGACATCATACAATATCAGCTGGGTCTTTCAAATTTCATTTGGTGCGTGACATGAATTAACCTCAGGAACCTTGCATGTGCATTTCTATTTCTGATGGTTAAGTTCTAGATAATGTTCAGACACGTTAGTTTGCTAGTCAAAGTAAAAATTATTTTCAGAGCAGCAAACTGTGCCAAGTTTAAATAACTATAGCTGTCAATTAATAAAGCACAACTATGTCAGCTTTATTAGTGTGGTGTGATAATAGTTGCACAGCCAACTTTTCATAATTTTTTAGTTATGCTTTTAATAGAAATACATATGAAGTAAAAACTAAATCACTTGAGTTTTTTTCATATTTACAGTAATAGTGTTAGTGCAGCTTCAAGTGCTTACAAAATTATATTCAAATTCTCAACGCTCTTGGATAAATTACTATTAGATTATTAACAGATTAGTATGTGTAATTGTAAAGGAAGACAATGAGCTGAAAAACAATGCACTCAAAATAAAATTGTAATTATTATGTGCATAATAAATGACACTTGCATAAAAAAAATAAAATCACACATTTGGACTACAATGCAAAGGAGCCATCAAAATAAAACAAAAAAAAATCAAAGTCAATTCAATAACACAACATGCTAGTTGTGTGTGCTGTTTCTATGAATTGAGAGACTTGGATCAATTGTCAGCCTCCTTGATTGTCATTACTGCGCTACAGATGGCATTTTCATTTCTTATTTAAGCCATTAATTGCCGCTTTGAATGGAGTCTAGGTATCTGGTCAACAGAAGGAAAATGTATGAATTGAGCAAAAAGGACTCCAGCTCATAATTTGAGCATTGTTTGATGCTGAATGAGGTTGCCAGATTTACATTGTCTGGTATGTAAGATGAATTAATGCAAAGATATGCAATGTTAAAAAGTATACTACTAAAAATGATGACAATCTTGACATAAACATATTTCTGGTCTTTTAAGGATTATAATGTATTGAATAAAAAGTTAAGTCATGAATAAAATTCATTTGGAAATAATGCAGTGAAGTGGGAAGAAATCTGTAATTTTGTTGAATTTACTTTATTGTCGTAAAATGTAAGACAAATTAATAGTACAAAACCATATGTCAACTAGTTACATTGACTTTTTAATGGGATTCCTATACAGAGTTCTTTTTATACATTAATATATATCTGAATAAAAATAAACTGAGATATTTTGTGCCGATGGTTTACTCATATTTGTATTCAAACATATTTATGTTTTAGTCCTTGTGCTCTGATTCAAGGATTAGACCATATTTTTCAAATCTATTTTAGATAATATTTTGTTAAAGTTGTAGATGTTAATTTAGTGTGTGCCTTTTCTACAGAAAAGTTGGTTATGAATTTTACATTAATTATATCATTCTGAATGTACAAATTAAGCTTGAGTGCTAAATATTTAGACAATACATTCTTACATGTGATAAATGGAGCCTGTGCAATCAAAAGGTTTACTCAATCATTTCTAAATTTAGGTAATTCACACTGATAGCTCCTTTACTGAAAGTTGAAGTTATTAATAATAAAAAAGGGTTTCTGTTACCAGCAATCACTTTTTCAAAGAATGTTAATTATTCAGACGAAACTGAAGTTCATGGTGAATTAAAAATAAGCACACCAAAGTGCTTTTTAAAGCGTCTACAGTTGCACACTTGACACATAAAATAAAATGTGATATAATCTTACTTTAGGTCATTGGGTTATGCTGTTGATTCAAAATATATTATGACAACTTTCTTAAGAGCTGGCTGCTAATAATTTTGGGGAGATGTTTTGCTCTGTATTGAAAGTTAAAAAACGTATTACTTTGCTAAGGTGTAATTTATTCACAATAATGGTAAAATAATTTTTCTTTGACATTTACAATGAAAATCATAACCATTTGTCTGATTAAATGAATGTTTGGTAAAATCCATACAAATACATAATCTTAAGCAGAACTTTGTCTTATCAGACTTGCTCTGTGAAGGACCCTGTACATAAACGGTATTCTGAAATTGTGCACTTTAAAATAGCACTGTTTCATTCATGCGTTTGAAATATACATAACTGGCATACTTAATGTGCTTGGATGTACCATACTTGGTTTATTAGCTAACAGTAAAGAGAAATTCCTTAATAAAATGGAGGACCTTATATGACAACTGCATTTTTCATTAGTTCAAGAAAATGTTAATCATGCAATTCCAAGTCTAATCCTTTTGATATCGTCAGGTACCTCCTGTTCATGGGTTAATTGCTTTAAAAGCGGAGGCAATATTCTGAGCGTTGGGCTGTGTCACCTTTTCACAGCTGTTACCATTGAGTGACAACTAAATCCCATGTGTAAGATGTGGAAAAGCTCAGTCTCCAATTGGGAGAAAATTTATGTAAACTGCAATCCCTTCAGTATGTGCGGAAGTCATAGACTTTCTTGATTTACCCTGCTTTTCCCAGAAAGCTCTATTGTTTGCCTTCCTAAGTCTCATCAACCCTTTGTAGCAGAATATCACAGCAGCAGCAGATAGCTTGAAAAATATAAATGCTATCATAGTGCTGATTAATAGCAGTGCTTATGAGTCAAGTCAGATAACAGTGCAGCTCTCCACTCAATTTCAGATACTGCTAATGGAATCTGTCTTCTCCAATTGTAATATGAGAAGGGCTAATTTGCTATGGAGCTTGGAGCTGTCACCAGCAGGGGATTGTGGGGTCAGATGGGAGCTGCCAGGTTTTTGCCCTGCAGCTTGTATCTCTAGCTTTGAATAGAGCAGCCCCCTGCCTGCCAGTTAGCTGATAGGCCGCTATGGGGTTTATGCCACCTCATACAATAGGAAAGGGTTGCGCAGACTGACTTTTGTAATTGTGAAGCTGGCTCATATTTCGGGAGCTACTGTGCTGCGTAATTTCTAATAACTGGTTTTAACAAATGTCAGATTATTAAAAGTTTTCTCAATTACAAAAACTCATAAAACATTTGAATTGATAAATCTGTCTCTTGTTGAGTTTTGCCACTGGAAATAGAGCTTTTTTTTTCATGTGTGGCATTATACATTCACTTCAAAACTTGAATGCTTTTAGTTTTCTCTGATTTCAGGCAAGAAATAGGGCCATATTTACTTGGTAATACACTCAATTAAACAGTGTCTGAATTCAGAAATGCCACACAAGTTTTTTTTAACTTGTTAAGAACTACATTCTACTATTAACATGCAGGATAGAAACTTGGTTTCCTAATGTCTCTGAAAATAATGTTAATCAGTGACGACCTAATAACATAGGTGATAGATCTGAGCAGCTGCCTCTCAACAGGATGGCTGTAAGCTTAAGTCCCAGGTTACCTGTCACTTGAGCCTGCCTGCTTTTGTTGGGAATTGGCTTGGTGTTTCTTTGCTCCACTGTTAGTTGGAGTACAACATGGACATTCAAGTCTTTTAACTTAATGAGGCCCATTAGTCTCAACCAAAGAGCCATAGAGACCACATGATTGAAACTAAATTCTCATTAATTTACCTACATCTTGAGATTCTGCTATTAGCAGACCATAGCTTGTTGATTCAAGATTTATAATCAACAACTTATGTTTAGAAAATTTTCAGAGCTGAAAAACATGGCAAGGCATTTCAGAGGGATAATCGAAAACATGGATGCAAAGCTAAAAAGGAAGATATCAAAAGGAGAACCAAAAGCTTTGTCAAAAAGGTACCATTTAATGTGGAATTTAAAGGATGAGGGGATGTGAGGGCAGAGTGATTTTAGGAAATAATTTCAGAGAGTGAGGTCTTGGCAATGATAAGGGCATTGATTGAGTGAGCTTTTGCATTGGAAATGATAATGGACATTTAAGATATTGAAAGATGGAATGTTGAACATGAAAGCATTAGATTAATCAAATGTGGAGGTGACAAAAGTATTGAGAAGTGTTTCAGCCACTCATGGACTGAGATAGAGTGGAGATGGATGTTATTTGTCTTTGTGATAATTCAGAGATGGGAAGTAAGTGTTCTTTGTGATGGACAGGTTGTGTGGTTGAGCTTTAGCCCAGTGTCAAATAGAATGAGTTGTAATCAATCTGGTTCACCAGAAAAGTGGTCAGACCTGAGATAAAATCAATATTAATCATATGGAGTTCGTGGCAAAGGTTAAAGACAATAATGCATCATGGTCACAACCTGAGAGGGTTTGAGACTATCATTTGAGACATTGTGATGCTCCAACATGAGCCAAAAACATGTCACATTTAATAGTGTGGTGTGGGAAATATTGTCATGGATCTGGTAGGTGATAACACTTTCAATTACTTTGGAAAGGTAAAGCATATTGGAAATGAACAATATTTTGGCAGGAGAACCATGGTTGACATTTTTGAGAAGAGACGATGAGATGATGATTTTGAAAGGAAGAAGCTGGAATGGCCATTGGTTTAGAGGGAAATTGATTGTGGTAGTGTAGAAATAAGAAAGATGTGCATTTCCATAGCACTTTCGGCAACTACCAGGCACTGCAAAGCACTTGACAGACTATAAAGTATTTCTTGAAGTGTTGTCACTACTATAATAGGAAACACATTAGGTAATCTGTAGAGAGCAAATTCCCACAAATAGTAATGAGGTAGATTATCTGGGCACTGTAATTTGTGATTTTGATTGAGTAATGGTTATTAGGCAGGAAGCTAGTGGTAAAACCTATGTTCCTCCTTGAAATAGTGCCAAAAGATCTTTCACATCCAGACAAGTAGGCAGGTAGCACCTCTGAAAGTGCAGCCTTGCACTGAAGAGTCAACTTTGACTTTAGTGCTCAAGCACTGGAGTGGGTTTTGATCCCAGAGCCTGAGGACTCAAAGGAGTGTGTGCTAACCAACTGAGGCAGGTAATTTCTAGGCACTGTTTTTATTTGCTGGTTTGTGGATGCTTTTACCTAAATTCTATGTTCATATTCTAATATATTTGGGGTTTTTGTTTCCTCACCTTGCCTTTCATGCTAATATAAAGAATGTGGTTGTTACATAACCTACAATGGCAGGAATTGAAATTACCTGATTTGTTTTTTCACAGCCACATCCCGTGATCAAGGACAGTCAAATACATTTTCATTGAGTTATTTTCCATGCTCTCTTTATTCACAGAGGCTGCATGAACAACATAATCCATCGTGAAAGCAGCTTTTTCAGTTCTCCTTATCTATTCCTTTCTTAAGTTCTTCCCAGGCTATATGCAGCATTCCTCTGCCAAAACTATAAAATGTGATCTTCTGGCTTTTTAGCTTTGAATTAACTGCAAGGAAGTACCTGATGATAACTTGTCTCTGATATTATCTTCCTCTGAGGGAGTGGCTTGGATGACAAATAGTGTCTCTTTTGATGACAAGAGCAAGGAAGTTGGTGGAAGCACTGACAGTGGCATGGGTACAGCATGTACTTTGGGTGGAGAATTTCAATGTCAATCATCAAACGTGGTTCAGCAGTAGCACTACTAATCGAGCTCGTTAAATCCTAAAGGAAAAATCTGCTAGACTGGAGCTGCGGCATGTGATGAGGGAAACAACTGGAGGGAAAAGAATATTTGGCCTCATCCTTACCAATCTGCTTGACAGAAATGGGTCTGTCCATGACACTATCAGTAAGAGTGATCTCCACTCAGTCCTTATGGAGACAAAGTCCTGCCTTCACATTGAGAATACCTTATGTTGTGTTGGGTGGCACTATTACCGTGCGAATGGGACAAACTTTGAACAGTTCTGGCAACTCAAGACTGGGCATACACGAAGCAATGTGGGCCATCATCAGCAACAGATCTGTACACCAACACAATCTGTAACCTCATAGCCCACCACATTCCCTACTTAACCATTGCCATCAAGCCAGGGGATCAAACCTGAGTCCATGGAGAGTGCAGGAGAGACATGCCAGGAGCAGCACCAGACATACCTAAAAATGAGGTGTCAACCTGGTGAAGCTATCTAACAGGAGTACATGCATGCTAAACAGTATAAGCAGCAAATGGTAGAGAAATAAAGATAAGCAATTCCAGAACCAATGGATCAGATTTAAACTCTGCATTCCTAGTTATGGGTGCTGGTGGGCATTTAATCAACTCATTGGAGGATGAGGTTCCACAAATGCTCCTATTGTCAATGATGAGGGAATCCCAGTTCATCAAGCAAAAGAATAAGGTCAAAGCATCCATAACAATCTCCTCCAGAAGTCCTCAGCATCACTCAAGCCAGTCTTCAGCCAATTTGACTCACTCCATGTGATATCAACAAATGGCTGGAGGCATTTGATAATGAAAAGGCTGTTGTCCGTCACTATATTCTGCCATTTCAGAATAATGCTCCAGAACTTGCTGTTTCAATACAACTACAATACTGGCATCTACCTGACAATGTGGAAAATTGCCCAGGTATGTCCTGTAAACAAAAAGCAGGATAAATGCACCCCAGCCAATTTTCACCCCATCAGTCTTCTCTCAATAATTGTAAAGTAATGGAAAGTGTCATGACCAGTGCTGTCAAGCAGCACTTATCTATCTAGAACCTGCTCACTGATGCTCCGTTTGGGTTTTGCCAGGACCACTCATCTCCTGGCCTTATTACAGCTTTGTTGGAGTCATGCATGGCACAATAGTAGAGAATTGTGGTTATTGGAGATCAATCATCTCAGCTCCAGGACATCAATGCAGGAATTCCTGAGAGTAATATCTTTGGCCCAACCATCTTCAGCTGCTCATTAATGAACCTCCATCTATCATAAGGTCAGAAGTGGGATCTTTGCACCATTCACAATTCCTAAGACATTAAAGCAGTCCATGTCCAAATGCATCAAGACCTGGACAATATTTAGGTTTGGACTGAAAAGTGACAAGTTACATTCACACCTCACTAATGTCAGGTCCTGACCATCTCTAACAAGAGAAAATCCAACCCACGTCATGTGACATTCAATAGCATTACCATCACTGAATCCCCGACTATCAAAATCCTCGAGGTTACTATTGACCAGAAACTGTACTGGATTAGCCATATAAATACAATGGCTGCAAGAACGAGGAATCCTGCAGTGAGTAACTCACCTCCTGATTTCTCAAAGTCTGCCTGCCACCTACACATCACAAGTCATGAGTGTGATGGAATAGTTCCCACTTGCCTGGACAAATGCAGCTTCAACAACATTCAAGGAGCTCAACACAATCCAAGACAAAGCAGCTTATCGTCGTTGTAGCTGAGGACCAACTTCAGAGTACTACCATGGCTTTCTCATTGGCCACCTGCTACAGTATAAGTCAATTAAACCACCATGTAACTGTTTCTGTGTGCTATAAGGTGGAAAGATGATTTTGTTATAGAGTGTAGAGATAAGCATCTCTATCACACGCTCATCTGCAATTAATGTTTGTCATTTTATTACACTCACCCATGTCGTACTACTTGTGGCACAGTGCTACTGCCTCTCTCTCATCTGTCAACATTTGCACTAAAACTGGAAAATGAGCAATGAAACTCATTAGCTGATGCACCACCATCTCATTGGCCTTTCAGCACACTAGCAGAACCTATGTGTCTCATCACTTTTTACTAAAGACTTGCATGGGGCAAAGTCATCACCATCAAATGTAATTTTGGAATGATCACCTCACGTAAATATCAGGCACACACATCAGGATAAACTTTATTGATCACAAGCAACTCTAGCTCTTTCACCACACTGAGCAACCTTTAAAATTCAGGTTCTTTTAATGCTGAACTCCCTCCATACTGCATTCTTCCTGCAAGCAATAGATGATCACAGCTTTAGGAAATCCCATCTCTATGTGTACCTAGCATAGAGAAATGTACGGTCAAGGGGCTGCTGTTTGATATAAAGCTTGTCAACTCTTCAAACGACAGGCCACTGTGCAAGGGGGATATGCTTATACTGAAGGTCAGATTGGATATTTCCAGCCATTTAATGGAAAAGCTTTCCATAAGCTAATAACAGCTACCCATCAAGATCTTAATGGAACTTTGGGCAAAGAAGGTGTGTCATGACACAAACAAATCATTATGTTAATCTCTGCAGCCAGGCACAGAGCCACGCAAGGGCCAGAAGAGGAAATTGGTCAACCCCCAAGCCTATCTATAGTGTAGTAGAAGATACCTCTGAGGAGGAACAGCCTGGAACCTCAAAGAGTTCAATATCAAGGTATTCTACCACACCATTCACCAGCACAGGACATCCACCAGTAATATGTCTAGAGTAGGCTTTTGGTCATCTACTGGTTAACACAGCATTGGTATGGGCCTACAGCTTGAAGAGGAAAAACTGTCAAGGTCTCCAACTCTAAATCATTGTCAGAGAACAGGGACCTTCTGAGTATGGTACAGATGAAGGTCCACTAATCTCAGCCATTAATGAGCTAACGGTGATGCAGACACAACCACTGGAATGTCTGGCAGAGTTGTCAGAGATTATGTACATTCTGGAGTGAACAGCAGTGGAGTCTGTCCATGTTCTGTCTGACATGGCTCTGACAAGCAAAAGCATGCCTGTTCCCATGGAGTGGGTGCTGGCTGCTGTTGCAAGTCAGCTTCAGCCGAACTGTTGGTATCTGCTGGATAGGCACACAGATCTTCAATCCACTGCTTGAGATGTATTCATTTAATGGCTCATCAAAAGTGAACCTAGGGATCTTGAATTTCCTCCAGGTGCCCCATATCCTCAAAGGTTGAGGAGGAGGAACAACAGCAAGGTACCCATCAACTGACATCTCAGGACACTCAGGAGTGCCCTCCACCCTTTCCCCTCTGTCAGGGACCCAATGCCCGCATCATCTCTGGCCTGCAACCTTGGAGCCTCCAAGCCCTAGGCCATGAGAAGGATGTCACTAATTTGAAAGAAAGTGGAAGAGAATCCACCAGGCTTTCACATGCTCAGCTATGGCTGCCAAAGTGGAATTACATTGCTGCGCAAGGCAAAGAAAGATGACTCTTCTGGAGACCCTGTCTGCTCCAGCTGAGCAGTTCAGGGAATGAAGGCACATCTTTAGAAGACCAACCAGATCAATGATGACCCAGGTGAATGTAGGTCATCCATCAATCTAAAAGTTTTGCATTGAGATCATCAGCTAGGCCTTTTTGGGGTACGTTTTGGTACCCATGAGCCAGCACTGGAGATGATGTTGAAGGTAGGGATTGACCATTTGGGGAACCTGGGAGTTGTTCAGAATGTTCCCTTAATAATGGATGTACACCTGCGGGAATCTGTTGGGTGGGAAAACTTCAGAAGGACATTAGATGATTTTATATAAATAGAAGCAATGTAAGGGGTGATGGAGAAAAAACAGGAGAATAGCTCTAAGTCATGATATTCATTTCAAGAGTCAGTGGAGACACCACAGGCCAAACAATCTCTTGCAATTCTCATTTCCATGATTCCATTAATTGTCTCTGAGACTGAAGGAATGAAATCCAGTTTTTTTCTTTAAATCACAGGATGAGACTCGCTAGCCGAATCAGCGTTTATTGCCCATCCCTAATTGCCCAGAGGGCAGTCAAGAGTTCACTGCATTGCTGTGGGTCCGGAGTCACATGTAGGCCAGACCAGGTGAAGATGGCAGTTTCCTTCCCTCAAGTATGTTAGTGAACCAGATGGGCTTTTCCAACAATTGACTTATAGTCACCATTAAAATCTTGATTCTAAATTTTTATTGAATTCAAATTCCACCATCTGCCGTGACAGGATTTGAACCCAGGTCCCCAGAATATTATTCTGGATTAGTAGGCCATTGACTACCCTAATGGATGATATGCAAATGATACAAGGCAGATCTGAGTAGCTTATGTATGCAATTGATAGCCCCTTGTACCTGTGGGAATCAAGCAAGAACTGGAAATTTAATTGTTGGGCAGCTTGGTGGATCCATGTGAAATGGACAAATGTTACTGCTTTTCTATAAAGTGTTTAGGTAACTTCACAAATGCTCTTGTGTAATGCTGGTTCGGTGATGCCACACAGATCTCCAATTCATAGAGTCATGGAGGTGTACAGCACAGAAACAGACACTTCAGTCTTGGACTCTGCTAACCTGGAAAAAAGACCTTGGCTAATCACCCTATGCATGTCCCTCTATAAAGTAACCCAAATCAGCCTCTGACAATCCAGGAAAATATCACATTTCATTCAGCCTCTCCCTATAGCTCAAACCCTCCAACCCTGGCACATCGTTGTAAATCTTTTCTGAACCCTTT
This sequence comes from Chiloscyllium plagiosum, assembly GCF_004010195.1. Lineage (NCBI taxonomy): Eukaryota > Metazoa > Chordata > Chondrichthyes > Orectolobiformes > Hemiscylliidae > Chiloscyllium > Chiloscyllium plagiosum. The sequence continues at coordinate 48,791,608 of NC_057719.1, forward strand.
CAAGTTTCAGAACATCTTTCCTATATCCTACACCAGAATTGAATGCAGTATTCTTAAAGTGGCCTAATGCATGTATTGTACAGCTGCAATGTGACTTCCCAACTCCTATCCTAAATACTTGGTGGTCCATGAAGGGGTGCATACTCCATACCCCAAGACTAGTTCTCCCTTCCCTGATGCTTCCCTATGCAAGACATTTATGTTTTTTTATCTTCATGTTACTTGGCATACAAGTGCCAAATAGAACAATGTGAATTTTAAAGGTTTGCCCTTCGTTATCTACTGTGATGCAGTCCTTAAATATTAAGATATTAGATAGCCAAACAGTTCAGTCACTGTGTTGCTAACTTGCATATGCAGAGGCCTGAATGACCAACCACCAACATGAGTACTACTGGTAAATCTTAGTTTCACTTCTTGTGAAGGGTTAGTGATTGACTGGACATGATGGGAGATAACTTTATATGTTTACACCTTATCGTTTTCCTTCAATACAAACTCATTCACACTGTACTTGCACAACCTACATTTCCAGTTTTGGACTCAATTACTTCTTTTGTCAGAGGGCGGGAGGTGTTATTCACTTCACTTCCTTGCAAACAAACCTGGAGCTCCTTCCGTTTATGTTTTGGATTCTCAGAATCACTTTTATGGAATTTGTGCATTACTTTATTTGACTACAGTATTTCCCACTCTACCCTTATTCTTTTAAGCATCATCTCTCTATGGCTGGCTTTACCAGTTCCAATTTTTTTCTGCTCTTTCTTCAATCTCCCTATCATAAAATCAGCCCTTTTAGTATTTTCCTTGAATTCCCTGCTCTCTCCAGGATGCTACTTTCTTAGAGACCCAGATGTCTGGATATTCAGCCTCACTCCTCTGCTCATTCAACTCCACTGCCTTTTCTCCCTCCCATGTTGCATCTCACTTAATATCCAGCCTCACACCGTTGACTGTGCCAATTGCCTGTATTAGTTTGATTTTGTCCTTTTAATCCCAGTTTAATTTTTTGCCTCCATTCCCCAGGATCCTTCAAATATCCCTTGACAGCAATACCATTTAAGTTGCTTTCCCTTCTTCTCCTTTGTACCCAACCTACCCCACCTTTCTGTAAACATCTTTTATTGATGCCCCTTTTTGATTTCACCCCCATTTAAGCTAATGCTCCATTTAAGCCCATCCCCCTCTTAAACTCAGGCACATTTGTCTCCCCCAATCAGATTCATTTGAATGAATCAATCTGACTGTCTTGATTGTACAAGCTAATGCACCCAATCAACCTTCATCTCTAACTGTAATAATCCTATTACTGTAAATCCAATGACCATTGAATGTGCTTTCTCCTCAATTGTTAAACATGGAGAGCAATCACCCCAACACTGGAAGCATTTAAAGAAGCCAGAATGTGTATGAATATGCCTTCTCATGATTGTTGAACCTTGAGAGCCTTCAATGCTAACACTGAAATGTTTGTGAAATAAACAGCTTATTAGCAAGTTTTGAGATTTGTAGCTCAGGTTGGGGTTCTGGATGTAAGTTTGCTCACTGAGCTGGAAGGTTTACTTTCAGATATTTCATCACATATTAGGTAACATCATCACTGAGCCTCTGGTGAAGCACTGGTGGTATGGCCCACTTTTTATTTATGTGTTTAGGCTTCCTTGGGTTGGTCCTGTAGTGATGTCATTTCCTCTGGTGTTGCCATTTCTTGTTCTTTTTCTCAGGGGTTGGTAAATGGGATCCGAGTCAATGTGTTTGTTGATAGAGTTCCAGTTGGACAAAAAGAGACACGCATGAGAATTCCCAGAAGCATGGCAATCGCACTGGAGTTCTATCAACAAACACATTGACGAGGATCCCATTTACCACCCCTGAGAAAAAGAACAGAAAATGACATCACCACAGGACACTACCTCACCAACCCAAGGAAACCTAAACACATAAATAAAAAGTGGGCCATACCACCAGTGCTTCAGCGGAGGCTCACTGATGATGTTACTTAGTATGGTGATGAAATGTTTGAAAACAAACCTAGCTCAGCAAGGAAACTTACATCCTGAAACAGCTTATTTCTGAAGCAGCTGAATAATGGATTAATGGTTTGTTCAACAGAGCTGGGAGGAAGCAATATACCCTGGCTTGCGTATTTAGAGGTGGGCTTGTGAACATGTTCATTTTTGCATCCCCCGTGAATATAATTCCAAAGGTGTTGGGTCTTAATGAGTATTCATGATTTTCTAATAAATACAAAGCATCATCGCTACTATGGAAGTTGGAAAAGCTGACCTGCCTGAAAACCTTTGAGAAGTTTAATTCACTGCTGGGAAAATTGAAATTTTGACTTCTTCTCAAATAAGTTCCCCTCACATCTTTCTAAAAGTCCTATGCATGCCCTGGAAATTGTGTCCCAGATATCTGCCAGGGACAAAAGTCTTTGGAACCTGCTTTACTTTAAAAAGTATTTAGTCTCAACTGTTCATGATTGACTTTAATTATGTTTTAGTGTAGAAAAGATAGCATTGCAATTCACAATTCCGGCCAAATCCCATTTTTAACAATTAAGCAAATTATGAAATGTTCGCAATAACTACTGATTTCATATACTTGGATTTTTCTCCAAGCCACACCAGCAAAGTTGTTACCTTTTTAATTGTTACCTATTTGTTGCACTAATTAGTTTATTTCTAATTTCATTAAAAGTAATATCTCCTGGTATTGGTTATTCCATTTCCACTTCAGCTCAGAATCATGGATTCACTGATGCTGGATTGATTAATTTAATGTTGGATAAGGAATGCTGGAAATACAATATTTTGGGTCCTTTGTTAATCCTCAATTAATTAGATATCTTGTACTGAAACTGAAAGGTGGAGGGATTAAGTTTGTGTATAACTTAAGTGATATAGCAAAGAACTTTTCAGACTTGATGAATATCTCAGTTACTATGGTGTAGCTGCCATTGCAACAATCTATTAACCCTATGTGTACTGAATTGTTTTGTATTTTCACATATTTTCTAATATGCTCCTACTTATTCCTGGATCATAATGTATTTTGTACATAAAAGCTCCTGAATGCTTATTATGAAAGATCTGTGTTGGATGGCATTGTAGATTACATCACTTTTCTCTGAGAACTAACTTTATATGCAACTTATACTGCACAGTGCCAAAATAGTCTTTTGGTACTTTCAATTTGGCTCCTGTTTCATACATGATCACAGAGTAGAGGGTATTCATAATTCACATTCCTTTAAAGAGACCAATTGTATTCATACATAGCAGTGACATGCTATGAGCATCCTAAAGAGCTCCATCAACAATTTTTAAGAATCATAGAATAGCATCCCTATGAAGCAGGTCATCCAGCCCATACTGACCTCCAAACAGCATCCCACCCAGACCTACTCCTATATTTCCCATGGCTAACTCACCTAGCCTGCACATCCCTGGACACTAGGGACAATTTAGGATGGCCAATCCCCTTAATGTGCACAGCTTTGGACTGTGTTGAATTGTGATTTTTTTGTTTTAACCTGGACAGACAGTATGGTTGTCATTGATATGAAAATGGCATTTCTGCTTTGAATTAAAACAAAACCTCCAAGATTGTATTCTAACCCTGGTGAGCACTGGGGAGTTATATGTTGAGAATGCTGATCAGTCACATCTGGTAATAACCAGATCCAGCTGCTGGCTTTGTTCTGATCTTGAATGACTCCAGGACAACTTAGACATTGTTCATTCTGCAAGAAGGTGTCATACGAAGTTTGTGGTAGCAGGAAAGCTCAATTAGTCTCTGACCATTCACATTTAACTTCCACAGTCCATGATGTCTGAGGCAGGAGGGATGTGATTCATGGTCTGTATTCAGTCTCACACTGACATCCCCCAGGGGGCAAAGATTTTCTGACTTTGGGATTCTGTGTCATTGAAGTTGTCTTTTGCCTCTGCAGGGGACCACAGAGTTGAGATCACTGAGATTAATTGGCCCTTATTGAGTTGACACATGGATAAAGACAACAGATTATGAACTATTTATTTTTTCTGTCATTGACAGGAACGAGGTCTTAACAGTGAAGCCTGCATTTTTCTAACACATTTCCTTATACTGCCAGATGAATGCATAATTTATTTCTTTCAGGGATTCGCACTTACATGCAAACATGAAAAAAGAGCATTCAGCCCCTCCACCATTCAGTGAAATCATGGCTGCCTTGATTACAATCTCAAATTGCATTCCAACCAAACCCTGATAATCCTTTATTCCCTTGCTTAACAAACAATTATCAACATTTGCCTTAAAAATACTCAAGAACACCGTTTTCTGCGTGTTTTCAGGAAGGCAGCTCCAAAGGCTCCCAGCCATCTGAGATAAACATATTGCCTCTTTCCTGTTTTAAATAGTGATCTCTGACCTTTAGAAGAACTGGTGACCCCTAGTGCTGGTTTCTTTCACAGGAGAAAACATGTCCACATTTACCCTGTTGAGAGCCCTCAGGATTTTATATGTTTCCATCAAGTCACCTCTTACTCTTTTGAACTCCAGTAGATACATACATAGTCTGTCCAACCTTTCTTCATGAAACAACCCACATATTCCAGGCATTTGGCAGATAAATCCTCTCTGAGCTGTCTCTAATGTATTTAGGTCCTCCCTTGAATGAAGTGACCAGTAGTACACGCAGTACTCCAGATACAATGTCACCAATGCCTTCTATAACTGAGGCGTAATCCTCCCACTTTTATTTTCAACTCCCCTCACAACACATGATAATATTTCCTAATTACTTGATGTATTTGGATATTAGTCTTTTGCGATTCATGTGCAAAGACACTCATCCTTCTGCATTTCAGAGTTCTCTTAGCCTTGACCATTTAGATAATGTGCCTCTTTTTATTTTTCCTGCCAAAATAGACAATTTCATATTTTCCCACATTATACTCTATTTGCCAGATCTTTTCATACTCATTTAACCTATCCATATATTTTTGTAGCCTCCTTATGCTCTTCACAACTTAATTTCCTACCTCTCATTCCATCATCGGCAAATTTGGCAACTATACCATCCCTTCATCCAAGTCATTTATGTAATTTGTAAACAGTTTAGGTCCAAGCACCACTCCATGTGCCACACCATTCATTGTATCTTGCCAACCTGAAAAAGACACATTTATACTTATTCTCTGCTTCCTGCTAGCCAGTGAATCTTCTATTCATGTCAGCATCCTAAACCAGAACTTTTATTTAGCTTTATTACAGCACCTTTGCAAATGCTTTCTGGAAATGTAAGTATAGTACATCCAGCAGTTCCCCTTTATCTACAATACACATTACCTCCTCAAAGATGTTCGATAGTTTGGTTAACATGATTTTCCTTTTACAAAACCATATTATTCTGCTCAATTATCTTGGATTTATCTATATGCCCCACTATAAATTCTTTAATGATAGTTTCCTCTTTGAATAAAGGAGTTACATTTGTTATCTTCCGATATCATGAGACTGTCTCCCGATCAAGGGAGTTTTGAAAAATTAAAATCAATGATCTCATTAGCCACTTCTTTTCAGATCCTATGTTGAACTGGCCACTTGACAGCCCACAGTTGCCACAATTCACTTATTATCACTTCGCTGCTGATTTTATTTTTACTAAGTTCCTCCCCCCATTCCCTGTATTATCTCTGCTTCTGGGATGTTACTTGTACCCTTTATATTAGATTTTAGATTAGATTCCGCCTGTCCTTGCTTCTGCAACTCCTGAGACCCTTCAACTTGCAACCCTCATCCTGCAATGCAACAACCACCTCCCACCCCCGGCTACTCATCCCTTGTCTGCTGCTCCAGGACTTTGGCATTACTGTGCAGACAGCAGCCATTGAAGACTGATGTAAAGTAACTTCAATTCATATGCCATTACCCTTGGTGAGTCAAGTCCCTTGTAGATTAGCTATGTTCAGCCATTAAGTTCAATGCTGAGTAGTTCTGAAGAAGATTCATATATAGGTTGTATCATTAACTATGACACAGTCTTCCCTGAAGAAGGATGAGGGAGGTAAAGATAATCAGAAAGGCTAGCAGTGGATAAATGCCCACTGCCTTCCTGCCATCTCAGAAATTCAGTTCTGAGTGGAACAGTCCACGTTTGACTTTTCCAACCTGCTGCCAATTTAGAGCTTTATGCAGTGATTCCCGATTGGTAAAATGAAGAGACCTTCCATGCTTGCTCGGTGGGGACCTCAGCCTGCTGTAATCTGAGGGTGACTGAGAACACCGATGGGATAGGGCAGGAGTAGTTGCTGAAAGCCATCCGCCTGTCCTTGCTTCTGCAACTCCTGAGACCCTTCAACTTGCAACCCTCATCCTGCAATGCAACAACCATCTCCCACCCTTGGCTACTCATCCCTTGTCTGCTGCTCCAGGACTTTGGCATTACTGTGCAGACAGCAGCCTCAACATCTGAGGCAGTGCTACGGCAGCTGCATGCCTCGAATTTGACAGTTCATGTGAGTTAGTACATTAATCTTGCACAAATTGATGCAACAAACCTCCCACCAGCTGACAATTTGGGGCTCTGATAGGCGCAAGGTTGGCTGGGCTTTCCCATTGGCGGTAGTGGGGTGTAGGGTGTTGGGGTATTCTGCATGTTGATACCTGCCATGCATTTCAAAATTTGATCAGACATTCATAGCCATTGTTTCCTTCTCCAAAGATAGTACCAGACCTGCTGAGTGTTTCAAGAATGCTTTTTTATATTCTGTGCCAATCACAGTTGACTGATAGGCATTATTGCCCTGTTAAGGATCTTCTGTGAATCCAATGCACATAGTCCTGATGTTCCAGCTTGTTAATTAAATAGCAAGTTTGAGAAGATTTGTAGCTCTGGTTGAGGTTCTGGATGTAGGTTTGCTCACTGAGCTGGAAGGTTCGTTTTCAGATGTTTTGTCACCCTACTAGGTAACATCTTCAGTGAGCCTCCGGATGAAGCACTGCTCATGGTTCTTGCTTTCTATTTATATGTTTGGATTTCTTTGGGTTGGTGATGTCATTTCCTGTGGTGATGTCATTTCCTGTTCATTTTCTCAAGGGGTGGTAAATGGGGTCAAAGTCAATCTGTTTGTTGATAGAGTTCCGGTTGGAATGCCATGCTTCTAGAAATTCTCATGCATGTCTCTGTTTGGCTTGTCCTAGGATGGATATATTGTCCCAGTCGAAGTGGTGTCCTTCCGCATCTGTATGTAAAGATGCTAGTGAGAGAGGGACATGTTGTTAATTAAATAGCTGGCAATGTTTAATTAATTTGTTTGCCTGATGCAATGGATTCTGTCCTCTTGAGCAAACACTCTGAACCTGCAAGAACTCATTGAGCAGGTGCATTTGGTTGTGCCTTCCTAGTCAAATGCTGCCCAACTGTGGTGGGCAGTGACTGACCACTGAGACATGCTGGTCCCTTGCTGTGACATCCTGCTTCACCCACTCTCTACACCAATCTAGTTCAGCATATCACTCATGATTTAGTTTCCTGTGTTGGCTTAATGCTCTGCCACAAAACTGGAGTGTCCTCAAAAAGAACAAGCCTGAGGAAAATGTGTGGAGACACTGACCTGTCACAAAGCCCGTTAACGATTTCCCTGATTGAGTCGAAAGGAATTCAAAACTTAACATTTGACAGACTTGGTTGCAGGTGTTGCCACAGAGATAACATGTTCAGGTATCAGTCCGCCTATTCATTTGACTCTAAATGTTTTAGCAAGATTTACTTCCATAGGCTGTAACTCTGTGAGTATCCACAAGGCAATGAAGATATCTGCCCATAGCTTGTAGGTTGGTACCTCAACGCCTGGGCCTACATACTGCATGTACTGAACTTCTAAATGACAATGAATACTGTCTAAGAATTTAGTCTAACAATTTCTCAATTATTGAGCCTTCACTCTCCAATATTAACAATCTACTATCATCCCACACCATGTCTGTAAGTAGAGTGGATTCACAGACATTGGTCAGTGCTTCCATTAGATTAGATTCTCTACAGGCCCTTAGGCCCAACAAGTCCACACCAACCCTCTGAAGTAGCCCACCTAGACCCATTCCCCAACCCTATATTTACCCCTGACTAATTCACCTAACACTATGGGCAATTTAGCCTGATCTGCACATATTTGGATTGTGGGAGGAAACCAGAGCACCCGCTCAGACAGTCACCCGAGGCAGGGATTGAACCCAGGTCTCTGGCACTGTGAGGCTGCAGTACTAACCACTGAGCCACCATGCCACCCCTATGCTGCGCTAGGTGTTTGCTGCCTTATTTGCTGCTTTGCTTATGCTAGCAGCCTGGAATACATTTCACCTGGATGTGGTAATGTATCCATTTTGAAGCATAGTAAACTGTTAAAATTTCCTCTCTCATTACGTTTAAACATTTTGAACTCCTTTTTTTAAACTAGTAGGATGCAACTAAATCAATGCAACTGAACTGAACAATTGAGACGAAATATAGAAGGATGATGCAATCTATCTTGTCAAGCACTGTGCATATGTTGAAGATGGTAACCAAAGCTAACAAATGATAGTCTTAGTCACAGTGGAAGTCATATTAGATTTTGACTAGTGCCACTTTGATGCTTGGAAGAGGATGGACATTAGAATGAAGGGAGGCAAGTTGGATGTTTGATAATATGGGAACACCATGAAAGGACTAAATAATTCTAAGGACCATAGCCTCTCTAAAACCACGTAGAACAGAGTCCCCATAACAAATGTCCAAGGTTTGGAGCTCTACATGCACTTGCCAGACAGACCTTTGGCTAGTTTCAACATGGAAAGGATTGAGAACTTAAAACAGGCTTTAGGACCTTTTGCTACAGAGCAGTCTGTTTCCACACCAATACTTCTATATACTGAAGGAATGCACCAGCAAGGGAATGACAACCATTAGCTCAGATGATAGATCTGACTCTTGTTTTTCTGTATGGCATGTAGATATCTCTGGCTGGACCAATATTTATTGCCATCCTTCAATACTGTGAAGAAAGAGGTGAAAAGCTACCTTTTTGACCCATCAAAGTCCCTGTAGTGTATTTATGACCACAATGGTTGTTGGAAGAAAGTTCCAGGATTTTGATCTAGCATCAGGAAGGAACGGCAATATATTTCCAAGTCAGGATGGTATGTGGTTTGGAAAAGAACTTGTAGCTGGTTGTGCTCCGATGCATCTGCTGCCCTTATTGTTCTCAGTAGCACAGGTCATGGGTTTGCAAGATGCTTTTAAAGGATTTGTTGCAGTGTATCTTGGCCATGGGTATGCACTGCTGTTAATGTGTGTTGGTGGTGAGGGGACTGAGTGTTTTAGATGATAAAACAAGTGTCAATCAAGCGACACTTTTTCACAGATGTTATTAACCTTCTTAAGTGTTATTAGAGCTACATTCACCCAGACAAGTGGAGATTATTCCATCAAACTGCTGACTTATGCCTTGTAGATGGTGGACAGGCTTAGGGAGAAAGGAAGTAAGCTTCCTGTCACAGAATTCCTAGCTTCTGGCCGGTATATTTAAGGTTTATGGTTAATGGTAACAACAGGATATTGATATTGGGTGATTCAGCAATGGCTATTCCATTGAATGACATGGATCGATGGTTACGTTCTTTCTTGTTTGAGATGTCATTGCCTGGCACTTGTGTGGTGCAAATGTTACTTGTGACTGATTAGCTCAAGACTGGACTTTGTTCTGTTTTGCTACAATACCTGATGTGTCCCCAATGGTGCTAAACAACCATCAGTGACATCCCCATTTCTGACCTTATGATGGAGGAAAGCCATTGACAAAACAGCTGAAAGTAGTTGGACTAAGGACACTACCCTGAGGAGCTCCTGCTGTTGTCTCCTTGGGCTGAGGTGACTGACCTCGATTAATCAATAGCATTTTACTTTTCGTTATGCATGACTCCAGCCAGTGGGGAGTCCCCAAATCCACCCAATCCCCACTCCCCACCAACCACCCCCTCCACCACCCCGATTCTAAATGACTCTTGTTTTGCTTGAATTCCTTTATGCCACACTTAGTCAAATGCTGCCTTAATGTCACCCTCATCACAAATTTCTCACTGAGGCTATAGATTTCCCACCTAGTCACGCTGCTTTTACATTCCAACCCTCTTAAGATAAATGACAACATTACATTTGCTTTCTTAAACACGGACTCAACCTGCAAGTCAACCTTTAGAGAATCCTGGACTAGCACTCCGAGATCCCTTTGTACTTTGACCTTAGGAATTTTCTCACCATTTAGAAAATAGCCTGTCCTTGTATTATTTTTTCCAAAGTTCAAGACCTCCCATTTGTTCACTTTGAATTTCATCAGCCGTTTCCTGGACCACTCTCCTAAACTGTCTAAATCTTTCTGCAGCTTCTCCACCTCCTCAGTACTACCTGCCTGTCCACCTAACTTCATATCATTGGCGAACTTCACCAGAATGCCCCCAGTCCCTTCATCCAGATCATTAATGTATAAATATGTTAATGTCGCCGTGGGCAGCACGGTGGCACAGTGGTTAGCACTGCTGCCTTACAGCACCTGAGACCCGGGTTCAATTCCCGCCTCAGGCGACTGACTGTGTGGAGTTTGCACATTCTCCCCGTGTCTGTGTGGGTTTCCTCCGGGTGCTCCGGTTTCCTCCCACAATCCAAAGATGTGCAGGTCAAGTGAATTGGCCATGCTAAATTGCCCGTAGTGTTAGGTAATGGGTAAATGTAGGGGTATGGGTGGGTTGCGCTTCGGATGGTCGATGTGGACTTGTTGGGCCGAAGGGCCTGTTTCCACACTGTAATGTAATGTAATCTAATCTAAAGTGAACAGCTGCAGCCCCAACACTGAACCCTGCGGGACACCGCTTGTCACTGGCTGCCATTCCGAAAAAGAACCTTTTATCTCAACTCTCTGCCTTCTGTCAGTTAGCCAATCCTCAATCCATGCCAGTAACTTACCTCGAAACCCTGGGCCCTCACCTTACTCAGCAGCCTTCCATGAGGCACCTTATCAAAGGCCTTTTGGAAGTCCAGGTAGATAACATCCACTAGGTTTCCCTGGGCTAACCTACTTGTTACCTCTTCAAAGAATTCTAACAGGTTTGTCAGGCATGATCTCCCCTTTCCAAATCCATGCTGACTTATTCTAATCTGACACTGTACTTCCAAGAATTTAGAAATCTCATCCTTAGCGATGGATTCTAGAATTTTACCTACAACCGAGGTTAGACTAATTGGCCTATAATTTTCCATCTTTTGTCTTGAGTCTTTCTTGAACAAGGGGGTTACAACAGTGATTTTCCAAACATCTGGGACTTTCCCCGACTCCAGTGATTTTTGAACGATTACAACCAACGCCTCTGCTATTTCTTTAGCCACCTTCCTCAGAACTCTAGGATGTAGCCCATCAGGGTCAGGAGATTTATCAATTTTTAGACCTTTAGGCTTTTCTAGCGCTTTCTCTTTTGTAATGGCTACCATGCTCAACTCTGCCCCTTGACTCTCCTTAATTGTTGGGATATTACTCATGTCTTCCACTGTGGAGACTGACACAAAGTATTTATTAAGTTCTTCAGCTATTTCCTTATCTCCCATCAATAGCCTTCCTGCATCGATTTGAAGCAGCCCAATTTCTACTTTTGCCTCTTGTTGATTTCTTATGTATTGAAAGAAACTGTTATTATCATTTCTAATACTACTGGCTAGCTTACCTTCATATTTGATCCTCTCCTTCCTTATGTCTCTCTTTGTTATCCTCTGTTTTTGTAGTCTTCCCAATCTTCTGATTTCACAGAGCTCTTAGCCACTTTATAGGTTATCTCTTTTCAATGAAGCATTTCCTGACTTCCTTTGTCAGCCATGGCTGTATAATACCCCCACCACCCGCCCCCTGCCACCCACCCACCCCAGATGTGGCTGTGTGGAATTTGCATATTTTCCCCATATCTATATAGATTTCCCTGGGGTGCTCCGGTTTCCGCTCACTGTCCAGGGAAATACAGGCTCCATGGATTTGCCATGGTAAATATAGGATCACAGAGATAAAGTAGGGAGCTAGGTCTGGGTGGGATACTCTTCGGAGGGTTGGTGTGACTTGATGGGCTGAATGGCCTGCCTCCACACTGTCGGGATTCTACTCTGCTTGACATTGCCAAGTATTCATAATTACACAAGACCAATCCCTAGGAAATGCAAAAAAGGAATTCCTGTGGAACAGGTGATCATATTATTTTTCTCACCTGCACTAGATCATCTATCAATCAAAACGATCCTGCGGTTCGTACTTGTAACTCTCATGATTAGCTTCTTCAAAAGGCCTCAATACCTTTTCATCTACTTCACTAAAATGTATTACTTGCACGGTGCATGTTAAGGCCCTTGCAACAGCCAAATTTGGTTTTGTTTAAACTCAGCATTAGGCTAAAATTGTCCTGCAAAGTTTGGATTTTGCACCTGTATGAATCTCCCCCATGCTGACAAAAATTGGCCCCTTGTAAAATGGGGCTAGGATTTCCACATTTGTGTACTGATATCATTTTTAAAACTCTTCCTGACACTGCAAATTTCTGGCCTTTATTCCTTTTAAGCTTGGGTATCAAAACTTAAAGTGAACGATTTGCAAAGGATGTGGATGAGCCACATCGATGGGAGTTCTGCCAATTATAGATCTTGGCTAAGAGAACCCCCAAAGAAATTCCTGACATCAATTCCTTTGAAGTAAGTTTAGATAATGTACAGAAACTAGAAATATTGCCAGTTAAAAAAGACACAGTCCATTTGGCTATCTTCCCACTGAGGGAAAGCAAATATAAGTCATACCTTCATGGTTATGCAGAAGATTATTAAAAATGTGTTTGTTGTAGCTGTCATGAGGCAACAAATTTTAATGGCTATCCTTTATTTCAATATGAAAATGATAGTGCTATTTGTTCTCATTTGGTTGCTAGGACACCTGTGCACATTCATAGATTAATATTGTGGGGCAAATGTAAAAATGTGTTTATTGAAAGCCATTAAGAGGATTACAGACTAAAATGGCTTTTTAGCTGTATGTATATAATTAAAAGTCTTGCATCTAGTGCATGTCTGTACTGCATAAAAAATGCATCATACTTGAAACTATCACATATGCAATTTATATGATACACTTGGTTTAACTATCAAATTCATTAAAAGGGATAAATAATTTAATTAAATAGTGTTGATTGCCTGACATGCGACTAAGTGCTTCAGATGTAATAAGAAGCAAAAATTTCAGAAAGCAAATAGGACAGAGGAAATCAATGAAATTGCAAAAACCTTACAGAAATTTCACTAAAATATGTACATACATAGAATACAAGGAAGAAAATTGGGGCCAGTCAAAGCGCAAAATGCTGCATCTGTTGTAAATCTGAAATAAGTACATCTGCAGAATTTAAAGATTTTATTTGATGTATTACTGCTGTGTGCTTCCAGCAATTCCAGCAAAATAAAAACTGGAGTAATTGATCAAAAGTATGTAACAGCAACATCTAAAACATGGCAGCTGATGGGTGTCGCACCTTCGAGTAGAGTATATGAGAGAGACAATGGTCCAGATTTTGCAGTTGGAATGACAGCACAATTGTCAGTATTTGGCATCATAATCGGGTGAAACTGACAGCAAGTTGGGATATCTGCAGTTTAACATGGAAATCCAGAAGCTGCTGTCTGTAATTCTGTATTGCTCCAAGAGTGTATTATTGAAGTCCTTTTAAATGGAAATCTCAGAAATCACTGGTTTTAATGTGAAACTTCCATTTCTTATGTTTTAGTTTCTCTGCAACAACCTTTGAAAAACTTGCAATTGTGATTGTAATTTAAAGTTACAATCTGTGGCCTGTGCAGATGAACAGTCATGCAATAACCTGTGAGGACCAGTGCGGGCCTAGTTTTGTAATTTATAGCATGTATGAATGGTCAGCAAAATATTTTAAAGGAACCAAGTACTGAGAAAACTGGTCAAACAAAACAACTACATTTCAAAGGGAACATCAAACATAATTAGTATTAGACAATCTCTCAGATCCTGAAACAATAGTTTTATATTTTTTAAATGTCAAATTTATTCATTATATTTTTTTAAAATAATAATTTATAATACAAACATATGAAGATATAAGTTGAAAATGGGTGTAGGCCACTCCACCCCTCAAACCTACTCCACCATTAAATAAAATCATGATTGACCTGAATGCAGATCTCCTATCTTGAACAAGCTTCCCTCCCATCCATCCAACCCAAACTTTGGGTCAGTTACATGGGTGACACCTTTGTCATCACAAAACGGAACAAATTAGAGGAAACATACAACACAATCAACAATATCCTGACAGATATAAAATTCACAAAAGAGGACGAGAACGACAACAGATGTGACTGTCCTAGATATGACAGTTAAATGTAAGGTTAACTGAGAGATTCAAACCAGCGTCTACAGAAAAACAACAAACACAGACCCCTCATTTAATCATGACAAAGTTTCCCACTACTAAGGGTGTTACAGAAAGAATAGCCACTCTTCAGATAGGGTTAGAAAATCATGTGGACATATGGACAGTTAGTCTGTCTACCTTCATTGTAGTAGCTGGAGTTAAAATACTTAACTTCAGAAGCAATCATCCCAACACCCACAAACAGAGCTGCATCAAGACATTATTTCAATGAGCTACATCACACTGCAGTACTCAAGAACTACAAAAAGCAGAAGGGAAGTTCTATATAATGTTTTCAAGAAAAATGGACAAACTGCCAATTCCTCAGAAACAAACCCAAACAAGCGGACACTACCAACCAAAACTATAGCCACATTACCTTACATCAAAGACATATCAGAAATGACTTCCAGACTACTCAGTATTATGGTATTATGGTAGCGAGTTAACTTACATACTCACCATCAATCTGAACTACAAACCTTCTCAAAATTCGCAAATGTACAGCTCTCAATCAGGGGTCAGGGTGATCACGTTCAGAGATGGCCTTGCAGGTCTGTCAGCTTTGAGGGACAGTCAATCCTGGGTGTCTGTTCACTGAACTTTAACAGGGGTTTTCAGGGACCACTGGTGTGCTGGACAGAGTTGGGGAAGTCAGTCATGGGATTGAAGGCAGATAAGGAGGGGACTGTATTTGTGAAAGGAGGCATCTCAACATATGAGTTCCTAATGCTCTTAGAATCTCCAAACTGTGTGCCAAATGGCTTGGGCAGCATACATCTAAATTAGTTTAAGGCATGTAGGATCCATATAGAAACATCCCATTGCCCCCTCCCTGAACTTGTTGGGGGGGGGCTTCATATGTCTGAATGTTTTGCTGACAATATTTAAATGTGGTGTGTATGTACTGTGACTGCTAAATAGTCACATTACTGAGGAGTTACTTTGTTGGTCACATTACCCACATATGGGCTCATTGGAACCATCTCCAATGGATCCAGGCAAGAAGTTATTGTCATCTCTGTGGCCGTTGCATTAAAAGCATCCACAGAAATGGATGAGGAACACATGCATCTGGAAGTCCCAGACCAACTTCAACCTATAGTGCCTGTGTAACAGTCTCTGAATGTAGCAATTCCAGCTGAAGGTGCTATCATAATACGCAGAAGACCCTCAATTAATACGCAGAAGACCCTGAGTCATAGTCATAGAGATGTACAGCACAGAAACAGACCCTTCGGTCCAACCCATCTCTGCTGACCAGATCCTTCATCTTTCTTGTAAAAATCCGCAGATGAGAGAGGCACCCTGACGTTATAGTCTATAGAGAAGTAGGAATCAAAATGCCATGTCTTTACACCCAATGTATCTCCACCTTCTCCTGTGACCAACAAGAGTCCTCAGCATAAGCTTCCCATCCTGGTGAAGTCTAGGGTGGTTCCTTGCAGTACAATACAGAAAAAAGGCATGAATTAATCCTTAGATGCTTTGCTCCAGAGAACTAGAGGATACAATGAGGCCATGTGATGGACAATGAGGATCTATGAGAAACGCTGCATTGTATCGAATAGGAAAATGAGGACATTCATCAGAAATAACATCAGCTTCGCCATTCTACAACACAGTATTGTTGGTCAGGCAGGGCTCATTTGGCAATTGCTTTTGATGGATTTGAGTTGCAAGATGTCAGCTTTCACTGGCTGTAAATGTTTTGAAGCTGCAAAGGTCAGAATACATGTTTAATCCCAATTACAAATATGATTTTTTCTCTCTTTGCTTTTCCTGTTATTTAACAAAAGTTATGGTTGCAAACCATTGGAAGCCTTCACTACATCTGCTAACCCATCATTCAATCATGACAAAGTTTCCTGCAACTAAGGGTGTTACAGAAAGAATAGCCACTCTTCAGATAGGGTTAGAAAATCATGTGGCCATGTGGATGGGTAGCCTTTATACCTTCATTGTAGTAGCTGGAGTTAAAATAACAACACAGCTGATAATGAAAAATGAACAGATATTTACAGAACAATTCCAATTTGGATGACCTTTCACCCTTGCCAGCTATCTGCCTTCTTTCACCTTTCCTCCCATTCTGTTTAGGTTCGGTCTCAGAGTCTGCAGCTGGGGAGGAGGGAGACTGTCTTAACATGGAGCCGTTGGCCTTGGAGCTTTCAGCAGGTGAACCCAGGAGCATTTGTGGTTTGAAAGTCGAGACAAGAATCCTGGCCAGAAACAGGCTCACCTTCTGTTGCTTGAACATCCACAATGGCAATGGTCACATGTAGGGTGGTGGTGGAGTGGCTAGGTCTGGAGTGGCCTGACAGGAGGTTTCTGAGAGCCTTGTATATGGTTCCCCTTCCACTGGTGCCACTACTTTGTCTCCATGTGAGGAAGGGGCACCAGGATTGAGGTCAAGGTCCCTCAAACCCCTGTTGCCTTCCAGTTGGTGCTGAGCATATCCAGCAGACGATGAGAGTGCTGGGCTTGGCTTTCCATAGCACCCACCCAACTGTCCATGGAGACAGCCAGATGCATGCGTGCAAGTGCCAAAACAGTACAGATGGCATCGATGGACTCCTCCAATCTTCAATTCAGTTTCCAAAGTTTCTCAGACAACTTCCAGTTGGTGCTGAGCATATCCAGCAGACGATGAGAGTGCTGGGCTTGGCTTTCCATAGCACCCACCCAACTGTCCATGGAGACAGCCAGATGCATGCGTGCCAGTGCCAAAACAGTACAGATGGCATCGATGGACTCCTCCAATCTTCATTTCAGTTTCCAAAGTTTCTCAGACAAACCTGCATGCTGATTCTGTGTCAGCCTATGCAGTTTATTAATGGTTGACACTATGGGGTCATCTCCTGCCTGAGATTGATTAGATGTCTGGTTTCTGGCAATCTTCTGATTGCCTGCAACCTGGGGCATCTCTTCCTCAGCCACCTGTGGAGACATGGCAGCGATGTGGTCACCAAAATACTCTGAAGTCTAATTGAGCTAAAGCGCCCAACAAGGTGTCAGTATCTGAGCTGGTTGAGGTTACAGGAGATAGCCTTGTTGGTGCTACTTCTGAGAGATTGGTGTCTTCTTCCTCAGACATGAAGGAGGAGGTGTTGGCTGCTCTCTTCAGAATGGCTCTGTGCAGATACTGCTTGAGACAAGAGACAGACTGAGTTGTGGAATAGGGGTAGAAACTTAGCCATGTTACATATGCATTCACAGCAGTGATAATAGGAGAACAACACGGCACCTGACAATGAACTCTACTTGTTTCCAGGACATAAAAGTCTCAGCATCACCACAAGTGGTCTTTATCCTCTCCCACAAGCTTCTGGATCAGATGAACACTAGGCACCCCACCACCTATCCTGTCCCTCTCAATTGTTTTATGAGCCATTTTCTCCTAAAGTAAGAGACTACAAGGATTAAGTAAAATGATAATGGCTGGCACAACTGTTAGTGTTGGTGCAAGTGGAGGAAAGATGACGACGAGGAGTCTTCAGTGAGTGAGTAGGAAATGTAGAGGATGTATAAAGTTTGGGAGAATGGGGTGGGTGAAAGTTATTGAGGGAACTGCATAAGTAGTGAGAGTGGTAGGTCATGGGTTTTGAGAGAGGATAGGTGGAGTAGCAGAAGGTAAGTGCAAATGTCAGATTGAAGATGGTGGCACTTAACCTGGTAGAGCGCAAAAGATCATTAACCTCCTTGTGACAGCACCCAGTATTCCTCCAGGTCATTGACATTGCACTGACCTGGGTGGAAACTTCAGACTAGGCTGGCAGGATCTGATTGTGTGGTCTCCTCTGGAGAGAAATGTCCTCCTCTCCAGCATGCCAACCACCATGATGTCCAGTTCCATGTTAGCAAAGTGGAGTGACAACTTGCTCCTGTTGTTGATCTCTGGGGCAATTCTTCCCACACCAGAACTATGAAAGGCACATCTTGGCTGGCAGTGTTTGTTCTAGCGTATAGCTGAGCTTTAAATATAGCACTGGCAGCAGGAATCAGAGAAAGCCCCAGGAACAGCAAGCCCTTCGGTCTCTAGACCATAGGATGTAGTGTATAGGTAATGAAGTGAGAAGCTTAAATGTGGGTGAGAAAACATACTGGAGCATATGGTGAGAAACCTTTCATAAAATTCCCTGAAATTGATCCACCCAAATCTTGAGAAAATTCAGTTCATAATTTCTACCAGTACAGATATAGTGCAATAGGGTAACTGTGGGACCGTGTTGGGAAGAATAATTTGGACTGTTCTATGCTATTCTTAGCTCTTAAAATAAAATAAGGAACATCTACTAAAAAAAGGTGCAAGTTTTCTAATTAATGAATTCCGACATTGCCTAATTGCATAACACAGAAAAACAAGCAATGATGATTGTTCATTTAGCAGGGACTTTGCCCAGTTTTAGGACCATGAATACAAATGAGAAAAAGAAATGGGTTTCTTTTAAAGATTTCTAATCTTCCTCATTCAATTTCTCTCCATGCACCCTTCCTAGCAATATGATGCACTTGCATGCAGTAACACAGAAAAATCTGCCTCAATATCACCTGATAATTAGTGGTAAATCTAAGTTTCCTTAGATCAGCAAGTTAGCGACTGTTCCTGCAGCTGGCTGTGTTTACTGAATGTGATCAGATAAAAACTTCTCCTTCATTAGCATCAATACAGAGAGTAAGGCTGGAACTGCTGTTGACTGATAGTTTTAAAGGGTTGCTGTTGATATATAAAGAAAAGATGATTTTGTCTGTATAAATCAAATTCACTTGTTGTATGAGAATATATCTACAAAGACCAATTGAAGCAAAATGCTGCAGTTTTTGAGTTCTCGGATCATGGGTTGCCACAATCCACTAGCAGACATTCAGCCATTCTGAAAATCTTACTGTTTCCTGTGCTCCTGAAACCTCCAGGCTGAAGGGACCTCTGTCTTTCACAGAAGCATGTGGAAGAAAAGTGCAGAATGTACAAAATATAGGCATCAGTATTAGTAATGAGAATGTGGACTACATTCATAAGGTCAAAACATGTCACAAACATTTTGCAAAAACATTAGGTGGATGGCATTGCCAGAGGTAACACCCAAACCTAGATGCATCTATTTGATTTTCTTTTCCTCCTCTCGCAATTCCACCACCATCATCCTTTTCTTTAATTTATTCTTTCGTGGCTGTGGGCATCACTGTCAAGGCCAGTCTTTGTTGCCGATGGTGAATTGACCTACAACTGAATGTCTTGCTAGGTCATTTCAGAGGACAGTTAAGCATTAGTTTCTATGGATCTGGAGTCTCATGTAAGCCAGATCAGGTAAAGATGACAGATTTCCTTTGGTAAACGATATTAGTGACCCAGATGCATTTTTATGACAATTGATGATAATTTTAAGGTTGCATTATTTTTTAAGGTTTCAATTCCAGATGTTTGATAATTGAAAAAATTGAACCATCCAACACAATGGGATATTGTAGTGATTGTAAACAAGTGGATCTTACTGACTGCGTGATCCCTTGATTGGGGTTGTTAACCTGGGCCAATAAGGGAGCCCTGGCTGATAGTATATACAGGAGATGCAGAGTTTCTTGACTCTGAGATGGGTGGGCACAGCCAGTGTACTGTGCACATATAAATAAAGAGAGAAAATGAGTTCTGCAGATGCTGGAGATCAGAGTCAAAAAGTGTGGCCATGGAAAAGCACGGTCAGTCAGGTAGCATCCGAGGAACAAGAGAATCAACGTTTCGAGCATAAGCTCTTCATCAGGAACCTCGACTTTCCTGCTTCTCAGATGCTGCCTGACCAGCTTTTCCAGGCCACACTTTTTGACATGTAAATAAAGTGACTTGGTGACAGGATACTGGCCTCTGTGCAGTTATTTCAGATATGCACTCCATCTCCTTAGAGCATTAGTCTGGGTCTCTGGATTCTAGTCCAATGACATTACCACTACACCACTTCATTCTTACTCCATTTTGTAGTTTACAATTATGCAGCAGATGATGAGGGTGATGATGTTGGAGATTTTGGCTAAGTATGGAATTGATCTGCATTTATCAGCAATGACTATACAGCATATGGAAATGAAGGGCTTATGCTTGAAACGTCGATTCTCTTGCTCTTTGGATGCTGCCTGACCGGCTGTGCTTTTCCAGCACCACACTCTTGACTATGCAGCATGTGCTTTGTTTCCTGATAGTGTCTGACTTGTTTTATTGGGCACAAAATAAGACAAGTTCCTTAGAGTATTACAGAACTAAAATGGTTCGCCTGAAAGTTTATAGCTTAGTACCCTTCAGTGTTTTGGCATGTATATAGTGATTTGTGAAACTCTGATATGCCATCAATCTCATTCTTTATGTCCTGAACATTGGAACTTCATCATCACACTGGAAAAGACATAGGCCCAATTTTAGCCAAACCCAACCATCAGGACCTTGCACTTTAAAACAAACAGGCCGGTTTTGTGGCAATGTGCCATTTTATTTGGGTAAGGTATGCAGTCCACACAATCAGAAAAACTTTAATGTGAAATAGTTTCCTAAACTCTTTGTGTTATTCACAACAAACATATTTCTAAATGTTAAATCTGAAATACAAAAATAACAAAGGTTTTTGCTCTCTTACCTCTGCTCTGAGTCAAATCAAATTAAGCAAAAGCTTCACTCTGGTTTCATTTGTTTTCTCAGTTGGAAAACATTTGCAAAGGAAAAGAAATTAATCTTCTGTATTTTAAGTGAATTACATGTCAAGACATTAACATACTTTGTTGGTGTTCCTGGCTGTGTCTTCTATCACTGTTTTGTGCAGTTTAACAAGTACTTCAATTCAGATCAGTGCCTTAGTCCTCCCTTTGACATATGTTCTATGAGAAAGCCCAAAGCTGTCTAACATTAGTGTTAAATCCATGTAAAGTAAGATGAAGAGCCACGTGGGGGAGGGTAGAGGTTAAGTCATTCTTTTTGTTCTGTCCTGCAGTATTTCACTTTATATGGACGTTACTCTAATAGAACTTTTGAGTACCCTGTATTTATTTTGCAAACAATTATTATAGACACTTCCTAGAAATGAGACAAATCCAAAATATTGCTGCAAAGTGAGTAATCCGTTATGAAATAAATATGTTCTCAGTAATGAAACATTAGTTGCGACTCACCGTATTTCAACAAATTATGAATACTGAATTCAAATGATCAATTGAACAGAATTAAATATTTCAAAATTAAAGGAGTAACTTCAGTAGGAAATGCAACAAAATAAAATAATGTGTGTTTTTGTATTTCTTTTGGATAAAGATTATTGCAGTAATTCTATGTCATTTTGCAGAGTCCTACATTTCCTGTTTGTCCAACCATACCTTGTTATTTTTTCTGTACAAAATAGTCATGATAAGTAATAATGATGTACCTCCTATGTTAATTCTTATTCTACTTCCCCCAGTAGACTGAGCACACAGGTTTAAATTTAAAAGAAAGGGGTCTGGATGTTGGTAATTACAGGAGAATAATAACTCCACACTAATCTTTTCTCTAGTTGAGGAGGAATAAACCACATGATTAGCTTGCCTTTTAACACAAGGTAATATTCGTATTGCTGCTTACTTACACTTGTGATTTCCTTTCAAAAAGAAGTCTTGCAATTTTCAGTAGCCTCCACTTTGCATTAAAATCTCCACGCACATTTTTATGCCACACTCTTGAATTGTTAATGAAAAATATAATAGGTCATTCAAACAATAGTGCTTTTGATTATTTTATTATGACATTTAATTAATGGCAACCTGCATTAATGAATAAAGTCACTCGGGAGTCCTTCAGGGCTTCCTAAATAGTGACCAAAAGCAGCAGGGATTTTTTTTTAGTTGTATGCTCCCAATCCTCAAGTACTGTATAGAAATGCTCACTAATGAAGAGGGAGGGATAGAAGCTTGTCTACATTCAAAGATCACTGGTGAGTCATGCAGCAAGAAAAGACCCCTTACTAGGAATAGTCACAGTTCCGAGGCATTGTACTAGCAAAAGGGCCTGATCAAAGGTCTCCCGTGGAGCTTGCATGGTTCCCTTTCATAGTACAACCATAATTAAAACTACTAACTCTCTTTTAAAATGCTGCAGGATGCCATGTAGGCATCTGTCTGGAGTGTCCTTTGTGATGTCATCAGCTGTCAAGAACCAATGCAAGAATGCTTTGAGCAAAATGCCAGTCATGAAGGTGCTTGTAGACAAGGGTCCTGCTAGGGTTTGACAGGAGCCTTGACTGCGTAATTCTTGCTGAATTCGCCTCTTGCTATTACGCTGTCAGCTGCCAGTAAATAAAACTCAAAGGGGCGAACTGAAGTTTTATTACCTGATCCAAGAGGCTTTGTTCGCTTTGGCATCACACAGGGGAAGCTCTCGCCCCTCTATTATTTGTATTTGAAGACGTCCATTGGAGCCTGCAGAGTCTGGACAGAGTTCAGAGCGGGACCTTTTGAAGAGTGTCAATAGTTGTAACAGTTCAGCTGTTAGGAAGAAGAATAAATGGAGAAGCTTGTTAATCCCCCTTTGGCTCTTCTAGTGCCTTTTGCCCTTTTATCACAGCCCTATTAGGCTCGTACTCATCTCAGGTTAAAAAAAACATGAATTGTCGTGGTTAAGTACTAATTGGGGAAGGCCATAAATCATTAAGTTCAGGAATTTTCTCTGACTGGAAGTCAACTCTCCACAGGAATCAGGAGAGGGCCGGAGAGACTACTTAGAAACAACAGTGCATTTGTGTTTAATACAGTATAAAGAAATACCAGCTGAAGAGTTTATAAGTTATCCTTGAAGAATGCCAACAATAACTGTTCCCTACAGAATCATTACTTATGTAAATATAACTTATACTGACAGCATATAGAACAGAAATAGGTAAATATTAATAGTTTCTATTACTCAACAATTAAGGGTAAAATAGACCCCTAATTTGGTTAAGTTAGGTAGAAATTTATTAGTCTCATTCATATATTTTTGAACAAACATGATGCATACAAATGTCAGTCTGACTAATCTCAGAGTATGGCGAATACCACAAAATCTGTAGCTAAACTAGGATTCGATGTTGCTTAGGATATGTATCATTTGCCAAATTAATTGAAAATCAGGATCCAATATAATTGATACAGTTCCTTCTTTGACTACTCAACATGAGGGTTGATTGCCATTTGATACCAAGTTATGATTAATGCTCTCATAATATTTAACACTGGACAAAATGAAGATATACTATTCTGTTGATTCTTGTATTTGTGAAGTTAGAAATCACACAACACCAGGTTATAATCCAACAGGTTTAATTGGAAGCACTAGATTTCGGAGTGCCGCTCCTTCATCAGGTGGTTGTGAATATTTGTGAATATAGCAAATACATTAGTGAGTTTTGAGAAGATTTGTAGCTCAGGTTGAGGTTCTGGATGTAGGTTTGCTTGTGACCTGGAAGGTTCATTTCCAGACATCTCATCACCTGACTAGGTAACATTTTCAGTGGGCCTCTGGGTGAAGCACTGCTGATGATTCCTGCTTTCTACTTATATGTTTGGGTTTCTTTGGGTTGGTGATGTCATTTCCTGTGGTGATGTCATTTCCCATTCTTTTTCTCAGGGGGTCGTAGGTGAGTGTCTAATTTGATGTGTTTGTTGATAGAGTTCCAGTTGGAATGCCATGCTTCTAGGAATTCTCGTGCATGTCTAAGTTTGGCTTGTCCTAGGATGGATGTGTTGCCCCAGTCGAAGTGGTGTCCTTCCTTACTGTATGTAAGGATACTAGTGAGAGTGGGTCATGTCATTTTGTGGCTAGTTGATCTTAATGTATCCTGGTGGCTAGTTTTCTGCTTGTTTGTCCAATGTAGTGTTTGTTACAGTACTTGCAAGGTATTTTGTAAATGACATTAGTTTTGCTTGTTGTCTGTATAGGGTCTTTCAAGTTCATTAGCTGCTGTTTTAGTGTGTTGGTGGGTTTGTGGGCTACCATGATGCCAAAGGGTCTGAGTAGTCTGGCAGTCATTTCCTGTATGTCTATGATGTAGGGGAGAGTGGCTAGGGTTTCTGGACTAGTGTTTTGACTGCTTGTTTGGGTTTGTTGCTGAAGAATCAGTGGACTGTGTTCATTGGGTACCCATGCTTTTTGAATACACTGTATAGGTGATTTTCCTCTACTCTGAGTAGTTCCTCTGTGCTGCAGTAACAAGTAAATCTTGGGCAATTAAAATTAAACATATTAATCTTTGTCAATAAAATGTTACTTAGATAAGGTTTAAAATGATTTTAAGATTTGCTGTGTCAAACAATATTTTTAAGGTTTTATACTGAGACCTAAATCAATCAATTGTAAAAATTGATTGATTCAGAGGTCTGGTTAACATGACAATTTGAAAATCTCAAGAATAGGTTGCAGTTTCTGGCCATTTTAACATTCAGAAAGGGAGTTGAAATACAACTAAAATTTTCTTTACAAGGAGCATCGGAGGCTGAGGGGTGACCTTATAGAGGTTTATAAAATCATGAAGGGCATGGATAGGGTAAATAGACAATGTCTTTTCCCTGGGTTAGGGGATTTCAGAACTAGAGGGCAAACGTTTAGGGTGAGGGGGAAAGATTTAAAGGGACCTAAGGGACAACTTTTTCACGCAGAGTGTGGTGCATGTATGGAATGAGCTGTCCAGAGGAAGTGGAGGGGCAGACTGGTACAATTACAATATTTAAAAGGCATCTGGATGGATATTTGAACAGGAAGTGTTTAGTGTGATATGGGCCAAGTGCTGGCAAATGGGACTAGATTGGGTTGGGATATCTGGTCTGCATGGACGAGTTGGACTGAAAGGTCTGTTTCTGTGCTGTACATCTCTATGATTCTATGACTCTTAAGTGCAAGAATCATTCCCCAATCAGAGAACTTTATTGAGGATATTTCAAAGGCAGCATCTTACTTTCTGTAGTTGCAGGACTAAGAAGCAGATAATGAGCCAATATAAATTGCATTATTGCACCTAACAGGTTGCCAATTAGACTTTCTCTCAGTTCAAAATATGTTTAACCACCAGATTGCCAAAACTGTAATCGCATAACAGTGCAGTAAGAGCAACAGGGTAACTAGGCCTAAGGGCAATCTATAGATCACCTTCGTAAGCAATAAGATTTAAAGATTGGAAAACACATACTGTAATGATTAAGAGGTTGAATAAAAGTGGGTGAATTCAATTTGTAATCATGTAAAGAAACAGAAATAAATTGGAAGAAAGAAAGATTGGATTAACAATTGAGAAATTGTAACTAATGGGATGCCACAGGAAACACTGTTGGGTGCTCAACTACTTACAACCTATGTCAATAATTTGGATGAGGAAACCAATGTATGGTAGCTAACTTTCACAATGACATCATGAAAGATAGGAAAGTAAATTATCAAGAGGAGGCAGGGGATCTGAAAAGGGACATAGGTCAGGTGAATGGGCAAAAAAGTTGATAGTTGGGGTACTATGCTAGCAAATGTGAACATGTCCGTTTTGGCAGAAAGAATGATAAAGCAGTGTATTTTTAAATGGAGAGAGATTGAAGAACTCAGGGATTTGGGTGTCCTGGAACATGAATCACAAAAAGATAGTTTACTACTAAGTGATCAGGAAGGCAAAACGACTGTTATCAGTTTTTGCAAAGAGCATGGAATACAAAAGCAGGGAAATTTTACTGCAGCAGTAAATGGCCATGAGGCCACATTTGAAGCATCGTGTACAGTATCGATTTCCTTATTTGAAAACAAAGTACAGTAATTGCTTTAACTGCAGGTTCAAAGAAGGTTGACTTGACACATTTCTGGGATGAAGGGCTTATCTTATGAAGAAATGTTGTACATGGCAGGCCTATTTTGGGAGATTGAAAAGTGATCTCATGGAAATATATACAGTTTAAAGGGGATTGAACACTGGAAGGATGCTGCTTCCCTGCAGAATTGCAAGCTCAGGGGTATGGTTCAAGTATAACAGTTCTCCCTTTTAACCTATTTTTCTAATCAACCTGTTCAGAGATGTTATTACACACCTTTGCAGCAGCTGGGATTAAACCCAGGTCTCTCAATTTAGGGATAGGGACACTACCACAGCACCACTAGATTGATGCTCCTGGTTACTCTTTAAACACAGATGTGGAGATTTTTTTTATTTCTCAGAGGGTCATTAGAGTATGGAATTCATTTACTCGAAAGGTATTGCTTCTGGGCCTTTTCATTTAATCAATGCAGGGTTAGATAGATTTTTGATGTAAAGGGGACACAAAGAGTTATGGGGTACACACTGGAAAGTGAAGCTGAGACTATAACCAAATCATTCATTAACTTATTGAATAGTACATTAGGCTTGAAAGGCTAAAACCCTACTTCTGATCCTAAACCCTATGTTCCAATGTCAACAATGAGGCAAGAAAGAGACGGAAAAGTAAAATAAGCCAATTCACCAATGCGTACTTTTCAAATTTCTGCCAGAAATTCTACATCTGAAAGAATGCTATGCCACACCAGTAATAGTTAATTTTCAATGCCAGAGAAATTGATTGGAAGATACACAGAGGGTGGTGCGTGTATGGAATGAGCTACCACTGGAGGCTGATACAATTACAGCATTTAAAAGGGATCTGGATGGGTATGTGAATAGGAAAGGTTTCGAGGGATATGAGCCCAAGTGCTGGCAAATGGGACTAGATTAGGTTAGGATATCTGGTCGAGTTGGACGAGTTGGACCGAGGAGTCTGTTTCTGTGCTGTACATCCTCCATGACTCTGTGACTCTAAGTCTTTAATACGTCATTTTGTCAAATGAATTTGCACTTATAATGTCAAGGTTTAAAATTTTTGTGATGAGATTTAATGTGGTATAGTTTAATGAGGTATTTTATGGTCAAATGCAGCAAGATCATTAAAAAAGGGAAGGTTGAGGTTTTAATATTGCTTTTGCAATATAACCACATTGCTTTTGCAAAGCTAACAATACAACTTGAATGGTAACTTTCAGATAGTCCTATTCAACTGTTACGCTGCCTGAAGTTGTATATGTTTCTTGCTAATTTGATAATAATTTCTGGGTCAATGTTTCTGAAATGGTTTGAGAATACAAAATGAACTTTAAACTAATTTGGTTATTTTATATTAATTCTCAATTTCCTGGAGGCTTTTTCTATCCTTCACTCTCGCATTAATTGAGTTTCAGAGAGAAAACGGGTTAGTTTGAATGCAGCTCTGACTATCAGGGAAAATAAGCAACTTAAAGGACTACATAAACGTAAAGGAAAGTTACAAAATGTAGCTGATAAAGTGATAGAAATTGTGAACAAAAATAAATAGTTACACTTATATCGAACCTTTCATGACCACCCAAGTGCTTTGTAGTTAATGCAGTAGTTTTCTGAAGTGCAGTTGCAGTTGTAACTGCAACCAATTTGCACACAATCTCCCACAGATAAAATGAGATAATGACCAGATAATTTGCTTTTGGTTGACTGCTAAATTAATATTGACGAGTGCACCAGGGATAACACACCTATTCTTCTTCAAAATAATGCTAAGGGAACTTTTATGTCCATCTGAGAGAACAGATGAATCTCATAACATCTCATCCAATGATCAACAGCAAACACCATACCGTGTTAAGCCCTGTGCTAAGAATGAATAATATAAGACGTATGAAAATGAAACATGCAGTGGTAAAAGAATGATCCGTATTGATAACTGCAAGAAATAGAGATGATTGACCAATCAATAAAGTTGCCATAGTCCAATAGGCTTTCAATCCCATTACAGAAAGACATCTGTTGGTGATTTAACCTGAGGGTCAGCACACCTCAAGCAAGAGGAATGGTTGAAAAGGAAAATCCTTCATGGTAACCTCAGCCAGTGCAGGGATTTAATCCACACTGTTGGCATCACACTGCATTGTAAACCAGCCATCAGCCAACTCAGCCAATCAACTACAAATTGGCTGATGCATACATAAAGAGACTAATAGGGATAGTCAGAGACTGTTAGGCAAATGTGAAGGGTAAACATATTTACATCCCCACTGATGGAACAGATTAGATGGAAAACATGCATGACAAGCATGTTAAAGAGACAAAAGAGTTATTGTGTAATTCATTGGCTGGTTGGCTTTTTTTTTGCCAGGCAGAATGATACCAACAGTGTGGGTTCAATTCCTGCACGAGCTGAGGTTACCATGATGGTCCTGCCTTCTCAACCTTGACTCTTGTGTCTGAGATGTGGTGACCCTCCGATTAAATTGATCACCCGTCTTCTCTCTCCCATGAGAGATTGGAATGTTTGTGATTTTACTGCTTACATAGCTGAGCAGATTGAAACATTTTGATCATCACCTGAGTCTGGAAGGAGTAAGGATGTTTATGATGAAGTTCAAATTCCACAGGAAGTAGATACTTGGGGCTCACCAACACAGTAAGGCTGATGCTGGAAGTCACTGACAATGGAGCACTCACTGTCACCTTTCATCGTGCTGGAACTTGAAAGTGCACAATGGGACAAAAATGGCTGTAACCACAGGGCATGCGTGGCCTAAGTGACTCAACTGTGAAGGAAATTCAGCAACACACACCATTCAAAGTGTTTTTTATAGGGGAACAATGTTAGTCATATGTCATGCAAGATCAAACACACACAAATACAGACTGCTTTTGAGCATTGTGCACAAATACAGCTTAAAATTAAGTTTCTTTGGAATTATTCAACATGTTCAAACTGATTATTGCACAATTGATCCTCACATGCTAACGTTGTGCCACATGCTCACCCTACCTGCATATTTCTGACAAGACAGAATGAAATGAAGATAGCTCTCTTTGAACAGAGTGCCTCTTGGTATCCTTATGCAGAATGTATCAAGCATTTCCAATAGAAATAACCAGGTGCATAAAATTCCATCGCCACTGTCACCTTCACATCTTGCATGTTACTCCTTGCTGAATTTCAGGTAGGAGAAATGTTCTCTGAGTAGCCTTGTCTTCACACTAAAACCCTTTTCCCACTTCCTCTTTCTTCTTTCTTCAGCTTATCCTGCTCCATCTATCTTTTGTTCATTCACCATCTTGGTTGTATTGTGAAGAATCTGTTCTTTGTACAGAAACCTTGAAGTAAGCAAAACCCCCTTTAGCACTTGCCACAGCAATTTCTAGATTTTTGTATAAACCAACATCAACTAACCAGGGAGTAGTCAATGATCATTGAATAGGGTTGGGGAGCCTTCCTGACGTTCGTAACAACTGAGTAGGTTAAGGGAGACTATGGAGTAAACTCCAAAATGAGTGTCCAATAAACATCGATAATGATCAGCATCATGATTGACCTATTCAGTAAATGTCTGATGAATTTCTGTATGTACGTTAACACCTACTCCCAGGTAGTGTTTAATGCACTTTATCCTACAATTGTGAGCTCATGCACCGATTTGAAGCTCTAAAATTGCTCATAATAATCAAGAAAACCAGGAGTTAAAGGGCTGAAGTTTTCACCTGCTGTGTTTGATTAATCTGATTGGTAGTAATGCAGATGGCACACAATGTTAGCATGTCGAGGATGAGTTGTGCAAAAAACAGTCTGAGCATGCTGAATGATTCCAAAGAAACTTTATTTTTAACTGTATTTGTGCACAATGATCTGTATCATTTGACAAATGACCGTGACATGAAAATGGTTCGACACATCCAGGTACGGGGCAGGTATGCAGTTAAACTCCAACAGTAAAAGCTTGCAATCTGTGATGTTCTATTCCTACATTAGCTTTGCAAGCATATCATCTGCCTACCTGACTCACAATTAAAATATTGGATGTTGTTGTCCTTGCAGAAATGAACTATATGTAGTCAAGGGAAAAATTAAATCATTTCTATTCCAATCTAGCAACTTCTGTCTTCATTTGATTTCAATTGATTTATTATTGTCACATGTACCAAGATACAGTGAAAAGTATTGTTTGCAGCTATCCAGACAAATCATACCTTACATAAGTATGTCAGGGTAATAGAACAGAATGCAGAATACAGTGTTACAGATACAGAGAAGGGGCAGAGAAAGATCAACTCTAATATATGAGAGAGAGCTGCTCCTAAGTCTGTTAACAATGGCGAAGAAGCTAATCTTAAATCTGTTGATATTTGTTTTCAAATTTCTCTATCTTCTGCCTAATGGAAGAAGGTGAAAGAGAGTATAACCTGGATGGGATGGGTCTTTGATTATGTTGGCTGCTTTTCCAAGGCAGTGGGAAATATAGACAGAGTCAATGGATGGAAGGCTGGTATTAATGACTACTAGCCAATGTTTTTGGCACCAGAATTTAACCATTTCCAAAGTGCAGTCTGATTCCTCAAGCTTTTAGTTTTCATTAGAAATGTCAAAATTTAAAGATATTTTTTAGTTTTAAAATTTTCTGTTTACATTTTTCTTTCTGTCTCTTTTTGTCTTTCTGTTAATCCAATGTTCCTCTTTGATTTTGTTTTCTAATCCTGAATCAGCATTGAATTCTCCCATTTTCTTTTACACTTCCTTCTCAATAATAGCAATGTAAATTTCACAGTCCTTCACACTGGTTGGTTATGAAGATTATACAGTTGCCTGCCTTATTCACTCTGGTCTCAGGTGCCCTGTTTCCCTCACTGTTTGAGTTTTCAACAATTTGCCACACAAAAAGCTAAACATGCACAGGCAAGTCTAAACAATGGCAGATACCTCAGCAAAACTGTTCCAATAAGAATTTTAAAACTTCTGAGTATCTCAACTCTGATGAAGGTTCCTGAAATGTTATCATGAATATTATTTGGAAGCTTGAGTTCTAAAGGTGAACAGAATTATGTACAGCTTTAATTTGATTTCTGTTCCTTTATAATGTGTGCCAAGAAAGGAGGCATAATTTCAATTTCATTTTTGAGCTCTGTCAGAGGTGTAAATTTTTTTTTTAACATATAGTTAAGTGAGACTTTATTAAAAAAACCCTTAGAACATAGAACATAGAAAAATACAGCGCAGTACAGGCCCTTTGGCCCTCGATGTTGCGCCGATCCAAGCCCACCTAACCTACACTAGCCCATTATCCTCCATATGCCTATCCAATGCCTGTTTAAATGCCCATAAAAAGGGAGAGTCCACCACTGCTACTGGCAGGGCATTCCATGAACTCACAACTCGCTGAGTAAAGAATCTACCCCTAACATCTGTCCTATACCTACCACCCCTTAATTTAAAGCTATGCCCCCTCGTAATAGCTGACTCCATACGTGGAAAAAGGTTCTCATGGTCAACCCTATCTAAACCCCTAATCATCTTGTACACCTCTATCAAGTCATCCCTAAACCTTCTTTTTTCCAATGAAAACAGCCCGAAGTGCCTCAGCCTTTCCTCATACGATCTTCCTACCATACCAGGCAACATCCTGGTAAACCTCCTCTGCACCTGTTCCAGTGCCTCCATATCCTTCCAATAGTATGGTGACCAAAACTGCACACAATACTCCAGATGCGGCCGCACCAGAGTCTTATACAACTGCAACATGACCTCAGGGCTCCGGAACTCAATTCCTCTACCAATAAAAGCCAGTACGCCATATGCCTTCTTCACCGCACTATTTACCTGGGTGGCAACTTTCAGAGATCTGTGTACATGGACACCAAGATCCCTCTGCTCATCCACACTACCAAGTATCCGACCATTAGCCCAGTACCCCTTGGGGTGAATAGTTCAGTCCTATAGTAAGCAACAATAAGAGAAATATAAGGGCTGAACCAATGACACAGAGAGACAGTGAAAAAAAGTTGGGAAGCATCCTGAAGGTTAGTGCAAGTTTTTTTTTTCAGAGAGAATAGGTCCATAACATCAGCATTAGAGTGGTTTTGGAAAAGCACAACAGGTCAAGCAGCATCTGAGGAGCAGAAAAATCAATGTTTCAGGCAAAACCCTTTCATTATGAAGGGCTTTTGCCCAAAATGTTGATCTTACTGCTCCTCGGATGCTGCCTGACCTGCTGTGCTTTTCCAGCACCATTATAACCTTGACTCTAATCTCCAGCATCTGCAGTACTCTGCATGCAACAAGGAGAGCCTTTTTCCAAGTATGGGGACGGCAAACACGAGGGGACACAACTTTAAAGTGAGGGGAGATAGGTATAA
Organism: Chiloscyllium plagiosum; assembly: GCF_004010195.1. NCBI lineage: Eukaryota > Metazoa > Chordata > Chondrichthyes > Orectolobiformes > Hemiscylliidae > Chiloscyllium > Chiloscyllium plagiosum. The sequence goes on from NC_057719.1 coordinate 48,824,250, forward strand.
GACTACCTCAGAGGTAGTTTCTTTACTCAGAGAGTAATAACGGTATGGAATGCTTTGCCTGCAACAGTGGTAGATTCGCCAAGTTTAAGTACATTTAAGTTGTCATTGGACAGGCATATGGACGTACATGGAATAGTGTAGGTGGGATAGGCTTCAGATTAATATGACAGGGCGGCGCAACATTGAGGGCTGAATGGCCTGTACTGTGCTGTAAAGTTCTATGTTCTATGTAACATCAGCAGTGCAGTTTAGCTATCTCCAAAGCAGTTGGATAGAAGAAAAGTGGTCCCACATGGCTTAGAAATTAAAAAAACAAAAGCTCCAGAAACAGAAGATTTTGAGGTGTTAAAGAGGAAGGCATTCGATAAAGCTGCTGAATGCATAAAACTTAAGGAATTTAAGGAGTTTTAAGAACACATGTTAAGGATTATAAAAACTAGAAATGCTGAAGAAACTCAGTGGGTTTGGCAATATCTGTGGAGAGAGAAACAGAATTAATTTTTCGAGTGAAATATTGACTATCCAACAATAAAGAGCATTTTTAATATCAGTGATATAACAAGCCAGCTAAAGCAGTTTTGCTTTGTGAAAATGATTGGTCTGTTACTTCATCAATAACTTTTACAATTGGACTGAATGAGCTGTTCCAGGGTCATCCACAAGGTTATTATTATTAAAGAGCTTTTAGAAGTCAACTAATCAACTGGACTCACCAGGTTTGACAATTATCCTGCTCAGAATGCCATCAGTTCACGGGTATTCTTAACTGTTTTGCAGGAAAAAAGGCTTTTGCTGGTGTTACAGGAAATCTAATTTTGCGAAATCTTTTATCACTATCAAACACTTTTCAGAGAATTTGGTAGGAAGAACAAGAAGAGGCAATTAAAAGAAAGGCTACAATTCCAGAGAGATTGGAGGAACATTGGGTACAGAAGTACAAATCATTGAAGTGGTAGGGTATGTTGCTAAAGTGGATGCTGAAGCAAACAGGATCTTGAGTTTTTTAAACTCATGTCATAGAATATAAAATAAGGTAAGATATAATCCTGTCCAAAACACCAGCTCAGCTTCAATTGAAGTATTGTGTCCAATTCATGGCATCATACTTAAAGAAGGATATGAAGGCAGTAGAGATGGTATCGATACGATTGATGAGAATGACTCTGGTACGTGTAACTTCACTTACATGGTTAGATTAGAGCTTGTTCTTGTTGGAGAAGTGAATATTAGAAGGATTTGGTGTGTTCAAAATCATGAGCAGTATGGAGAGACAAGGGAGGCAGAAACTGGATCACACAAGGATTCAGAGCTACAGGATATCAATTTTACGTGATTGCCAAAACAAGCCACAGTGAATGAAGAAAATTGGCATGCATTGAATGTTTAAAGTCTGAACTGCATTGCCTGAGAGTGTTGTGGAGGCAAATTAAATTGAGGTTTTCAAAAGAGAATTGCATGATTATCTGAACAGAAAAGTTTTGCAGGGCAATATGGAAAATGCAAGGATAGTGGGTTGTGATGATTTGCTTTTGCAGAGTCAGCATGGATGAAACTCCGGAATGTAGGGACACAGTTCTTGAGAACACCCATCGGGAAGAGGAAGTACATAAAAGGAACCGGTCACAGTAATGGCAGCGATCTCAAGACCAAGGACAAATTGTATCTCCTGGAAATGCCTGTCAAATGTCTGATTGGAAATGTGGCTCTGGGATTGGGTTCATCAGCCACACAAGGACCCCCAGACCCACATAACCAGTACCGTGGAATTTCCTAGGGGGACAATCATATTTATTAGTGAGTGATTGCCGATGGTGGACATGGTGGACTGAATGGCCTGCTTTGGCTCCACAGTAACCATCCAATGATTTTATGATTCAATTTCTCTGAGATGAATTGATTCAGTTTTTTATGTTTGCATCTTCACCAGATGAATATAATTTTGGATAGATATTGGCTTATGGACCTCCTATTATTTTATTTCTCTTACTTAGATTAGATTCCATACAGCGTGGAACAACAAGTCCACACTGACCCTCCAAAGAGTAACCCAGTCAGAGCTATTCCCCTCTGACTAATGCGCCTAACACTATGGGTAATTTAGCATGCCCAATTCACCTGGCCTGCACATCTTTGGACTGTGGGAGGAAACCCATACAGACATGGGGAAAATGTTCAAAGTCCACACAGTCACCCAATGCTGGAATTGAACCTGGGATGCTGGTGCTATAAGGCAGCAGTGCTAACCACTGAACCACCAAGTCACTCTTAGGATGATCCCTTTCTTTACAGATTCCACAGACAAATTCTTGCAGCTGAGGGTATAAGAGGGGACACACAGCTCACTCATACACTACATCCAATAGCTCGAGACAACCTCATTTAATCAATCTGGTGGAGATTCTGGTTGAGAAACTCCTGCAGTGTTTCCATAACTGAAACATGCATCAGAAAATGTTATCCAAAATATGCTTTTTAATTGTCCTCAAATATTCCCCAGTGAATTAAAATCTAACTGTAGCTGACTTAAAATTAGCAACTGATATAGTATTAACTGTTAATTGTAGAAGAGAGTTCAAAATGTCCATAACTCTTTAAATGTAAATATGATCTTAACTTCATTCCTAAAACATACTGTTTAGAAAATAGATGATTTACCAATTTGGATCTTGGATAACCTTATACTCAGAACAGTTTTGCCCATTTATTTAAGTAATATGTCTTCACAATTTTATGCTCCCATTTGCTCACTGTGAGTCAGCAGGGTTAACCACTGAATCACCGTGTCACCTGCTTTCACACTGTAGAGATTCTAAGATTCTACGTTCCTATTTCTAACTCTAATGTTTCACTTATCTTTGTGTTGTCTGAAAACTCATATATGACATTTTGTTTGATCATTGGTGTGGTTAATGAAGCAAAGCAGAGTTGAAATCCAAATACAGATCCTTGTGGGCACCACCAACCACATCCTACAGGTAAAGTGCCTGTCTATTATTCCTACTCTTTGTCTTCTTTCACTCAGCCAATTTCCTAACAAGGTCAATAATTTGCTGTCGATTCAATAAGCTCCAGCTGTAACTAACTGTAACTAAATACTCCATGTTAGGGGCTTCAGTGATCTGTTATCTAGCAGTTCATATAAATGACATTGTCAGGCATTCTCCTTTTAATTACTTAAGTCACATTTTCAAAAAATTGAGTTAGGTTCCTCAGGCCATTACAAATCCAGGCTGGCTGATCAGTCAAAAATTTTCAGTCTCCAGACAATCCACCCTTTTTTTTAAGACTAGTCACAGAGTCATAGAGCCATAGAAATGTACAGCATAGAAAAAGACACTTTGGTCCAACTCATTCATGCCAACCAGATAGTCCCATTTGCCAGCACTTGGCCCATATCCCTCTAAACCCTTGATATTCATATACCCACCCAGATGCCTTTTAAATGTTGTAATTATAGCAGACTCCACCACTTCCTCTGGCAGCTCATTCCATACATGCACCACTCTCTCCATAAAAAAGTTGCCCCTTACGTCCCTTTTAAATCTTTCCCCTCTCACCCGAAACTATTTCACTACAGTAGCTTTCAGGCTAATTAGTCTATAATTTCTCAAGTTCTCTCCCCCACTGACTTAAATAACATAGTGACAACTACAATTTTCCAATCTAAATGAATGGTTCCTAACTCAAGAAAACTTTGTAGGATCATAGTTATGACATCTGCAATGTTCTTCCTATTTCCTTTAAAAACCTGGGATGAAAACCATCTGATTCTGGAAGTTTGTCACTTTTTACAGCCGATATCTTATTTCGTTATCTTAATTTTGGTGAGTATCAATCTTTCTTCCAATACTAGGTTTTTTGTGAAACTTGGCATGTTATCATTTTCTTCTACACTAAAAACAAAGTAATTATTTAACATGTCTGCCTTTTCCATTGTTTTTGTAATATCTCTATTGTCAGTTTTTAAGTGCCCCACATTTCTCTTCATCACCCCTTTTTCCTATCATAATTATAAAGGAATTTGTGTTCATTTTAATATTCCTTGCAAGTTACTTTTTACACATTTTTCTGTGGCTGTTATAATTTGTTTTATCCCTTTTCTTGAACCACAAGCCAGCCTATATATAGTTGTTAGAAGAGGGGTGTGACTAACTGGAAGGAGGGGCCAGTAGTGGTCTCCATGGTTTTTGCAAGACCAGGAGCAGCATCCTGCTTCGGCTTGTTCATTAGAAATTAAAAATAAGATTGTTTACCTGTTTGTGGGTGACCTCTAGTGGTGTCTTTAAGCACCACTGTTTAAGCCGCTATGGTCTGGAAAAAGATCAAATTGAGCTCCACCCAGTTAAAGACAAATGTTTGGCAGGGTCAAGGATGGTGTTAGGCCTCTGATTTACATATTCAAGTCACGAAATGCCTGTTCTAAGTGAAATCTGGAAATATTTGACTTACAACTTGGCAAACAATGCTACTCTAAGGAAGAACAAGTGCAAAAGATCATAATCTGAAATTAATATTCCAAATCCCACTTTACCCAAAAAATGAGTGAGCCAGTGATCAATGTGAGATAGGAGAGAGTGAGGACTGCAGATTCTGGAGATCAGAGCTGAAAATGTGTTGCTGGAAAAGCGCAGCAGGTCAGACAGGATCCAAGGAGCAGGAGAATCGACGTTTCGGGCATTCCTGAAGAAGGGCTCATGCTCGAAACGTCGATTCTCTTGCTCCTTGGATGCTGCCTGACCTGCTGCGCTTTTCCAGCAACACATTTTCAACTCATTAATGTGAGATATTCAATCTCACTTGCAGAAAACCTCCATATGGCACTTTCTGTTTCCTTGTAGTAATGTATCATGGTGTGTGATCTCAATGAAGTGGAAGATTGAATCTATCTTTCATCGTTATGCTTCACTGTGTTTTATTGGGTCATAATACTCATAATTTCTTCAGCCATAGCAACAGCACTCTCTGTAACTGCCAATATCTTCTCACTCTAGATCTACTCGGTGCACTAGTGATGTTCTGAGGAAGATAATCCCCAAACCTGTTGATTCTGTGTTCAAAAAGCACAACAGGTCAAGGCAAAACTGAAGCCTCTTCCAAACATGTTTGCCTATTCATTGGACTCAACAGGCTGAGAAAAGGTTTAGCTATCTTGGGTTGAATTTTAACCAAAAAAGAAGTGTTAATTTCAGAAAGATTTTAATGGAGGGTTTCCCTCCGTGAGCTCTAGCAAGTTTGCTCACACAATTCTCCGCTACTATGTTGTACCATGCCGCCATGGCACTATGCTCATACTATCATGCACACACCAGCGGCAGGTGGACTCACCATAGCAGCACCATATTTATAGCCAAACTATAGGCAAGATCATTCATTGCCAGCTATAATTAGATCTTCACAGAATAAGTAGTGGAAGGAGAAGAAGAAACAGCTACTGACAGCAAAAATGTGGCACAAGTGACACTTCACAGAAAATAAAAATGAAGCTACACGTGCTCCCCTTCCTTAGCACCATATATGTTGGAATCCTGTCTGAAGGTGTCACAGTCGCTCAGTGGTTAGCACTGCTGCTAGGGACCTTGGTTCGATTCCAGTCTTGGGCAACTGTCTGTGTAGAGTTTGCTCATTTTTCCTGTGTCTGCATGGGTTTCCTCCTGGTGCTCCGGTTTCCTCCCACAATCGAAGGATGTGCAGGTTCGACGGACAGGCCATGCTAAATTGCCTGTAGTGTCCAAGAATGTGCAGGCCAGGTGGATTAGCCATGGTAAATGCAGGGTTACAGGGATAGGGTAGGGGGTTGGATCTGTGTGGGATGCTCTTCGGAGGGTAGGTGTGGACTTGATTGGCTGAGTAGCCTGCTTCCACAGTGTAGGGATTCTATGATTCCATGACTCTTTTCCTAATGCCCAGTATAACATAAGTTTGTCATTGTTCAATGTGGAAGCATCACCTGTTGGAAAGCCTTTAAACTATTGACAATGTAGCTTTCATCGGCCCGTATGAAAAACAAAGAAAAATCAAATCAAAGGAGGCTGCATTTGCTTCTGGGAACAAATTGGGACTGATTGCCTTTCAAACAACAACAATTTTACAATCAGTAAATGATTACTTTACCCAACTCACACTTATTGAAAGTGAGTGTCAAGAAAATCATATCTGGCTTCTTATGTCTGATGCTGCATCATTGTATTAAGTTAAAAGTGATATTCCTCACGCTAAGTATCCTCACCTTCCTCAGCGGAAGACTGCTGCTGCTCTCCCAACTCTTCAGTATCATCACATCCCCACTATGACTGGGCATAACACAGCATGTTAGGAATATTGGCACACTCTGACTGGACTGTACTGAAAGCCTTCTCAAGACTGATTCAAGCAATGGAACCTCACCTTCAGATGTTCTATTGTCTGCAACATGATGGAGGGAATGGGCTGTACTGTGTCCATGCTTGGCCTCAGTGAGGAGATTGTGCAACAGCGTCATCAGCAATGGTGCAGAGGGTAGCTATTCTCCCCCAGTAACCATTCTTGTGAGGTGTCTGGACCTTGAAATGAAGTAGGAACATGGGAGTTCTCAAGGACATGAGCATCATGGCATGTTGAGGGTACCTGGCACAGACCTCTGAGATGTGGTACCAGTGATCACAGATGATTTGTACATTGATAGAATGGAATCCTTTCCTGTTGAAGCCACATTATTAAGGCACTCTCAATGCAATGAGTGTACAGTCAATAGCACACCACACTTTGGGGAAGCCAACTACATTGGCAAAGCCTCCTGCCTGGGCTGCAGGATTGATTTTCTTTCCCAGGGGAACAAGGTGAGGTAGTGTGATCTGGTATAGGCTGCATCAGGAACAGACTTGATAGATTTGTGGGGCAAGCATTGAGAGGTCTCTTACGGATTCTTGGTGCAGTTAATTCCATATCAACCTGCCAACCAAATAGGATGAACACCAATTCCTTTATCTCACAAGTCCTGCTCCAGCAATTGGATAATTCTGCGACTCTGTCCCAAGTCATCTTCAATCTGTGGAGGCAATGCACTTCACTCATTCACATCCTGAGGGGACCTTCAGCTCTGATTCCTTCATGTGGATGCCATTCTGCAGCTGTTGAAGGTTGCTGCTAGTCCAAGACATCTGGTGCATTAATGAAGAATGTCGGGGTTGCTACCAATAGAATATGTCTTGAGATGTTGGGAAATCCTGGCCAAGGTGAAAGTGCAGGAGGAAGTAGTGAGCTGGAGCTGCTGGGTACTCACTCAGACTATGTGGTTGGAATTGTCACCGTTGAGTTTCTCTCCACTGCTTGAAAAAAATAACAAACTGCGTGAAAAAAATGAGGCAAGATGAGGTAATGATAAGATGTAGATGTATGCACATAGACCTCTTGTTGCTCATTAGCAAGATTCTCATCTCACCATAAAAACCCTGGGTGGAAAATTGGTCCTCATTTCCTCAATGTCAAGAATTTTATTCATGATTCGGAGATGCCGGTGTTGGACTGGGGTGTACAAAGTTAAAAATCACACAACACCAGGTTATAGTCCACCAGGTTTTTTGTGATGTAACTGAAATTATACATTGAAGAATTGATTGTCAAGCCTTTCATCTGTTAGAATACAGTGATAGTTTCACTTCTTTCATGTGTAAATCACAAAACCCTTTTTTTAAAGTTGCATTCTCGGGTCAGCTGTTAACCTGTTGGACTATAACCTGGTGTTGTGTGATTTTTAAGAATTTTATTGTTTTTGATATCACTATCTTTTCCCATCTGTTGCCTGCATTATCCAGGGCCTGGGAAGATTCTGTCCAAACTTCTCAGTTTTCTCATCAGGGTGACAGTGGTGTAAATAATGTTCAGACTACTATTTTCCCTACACATGGGAGATGTTACAGACATACCAAAATGACAGGCAGAAAAGGATTAACTGGCCCATCAAACCTGTACCACTATTGTGATATCTGGAGCACCATGATTAGACACTCCCTACTACCAACAACCATAGAATCTACAATGCAAGGAGTTTTAAAAAAAGTGAAGACTAATTACTGGGATGGGGAGGGGGGGGGGACATTGAAAACATTCTTCCCCACTCCCTTCAGGGGACTAATTGATCTTGCTAATATTACTTATGTTTCATCCATCTATAAAGACATGGGAATAGAAGATGAAATTAGTCCAAATCAGCCTCGCTATCCCTGGATTCATAACACAGTAAAGTTAAAACATTCAATGACTCTCAAAATCATTCAATTGTTCCTTACCAGACTTTAAGAATAACAGATATCAGAAACCAAGTTTAAAACTGAACCAAAATTAATGTTTCATTATTAATAATGTAACTTCAGCAGAGAATAGATAAACAAAAGGCAATTTATTTAACATCTATGACTAGCACGGAACATCTGCTGTTCAGACCCTTTGGTTAAACTCATCCATGCTGACCTGACATCCCAACCCAATCTAGTCTCATTTGCCAGCATTTGGCCCATATCCCGCTAAACCCTTCCTATTCATATATCTGTCCAGATGTCTTTTAAATGTTGTAATTATACCAGCCTCCAGCACTTCCTCTGGCAGCCCATTCCATACATGCACCACCCTTTGCGTGAAAAAGTTACCCCTTAGGTCTCTTTTATATCTTTCCCCTCTTAGTCTAAACCTATGCCATCTAGGTCTGGACTCCCCAACCCCAGGGAGAAGGCTTTGTCTATTTATCCTATCCATGCCCCTCATGATTTTACAAACCTCTATAACATCACCCCTCAGCCTTCAAAACTCCAGGGAAAACAGCCCCAGCCTATTCATCAGTCTCTCCCTATAGCTTATATCCACCAACCCTAGCAACATCTTTGTAAACCTTTTCTGAACCTTTTCAAGTTTCACAACATTCTTCCGATAGGTAGGAGACCAGAATTGCACGCAATATTCCAAAAGTGGCCTAACCAATGTCCTGCACAGCCACAACATGACCTCCCAAATCCAATACTCAGTGTTCTGACCAATCAAGGAAAGCATATCAAATGCCTTCTTCACTATCCTATCTACCTGCGACTCTACTTTCAAGAAGCTATGAACCTGCACTCCAAATCTCTTTGTTCAGCAACACTCTCTAGGACCCAACCATTAAGTGTATAAGTCCTGCTAAGATTTGCTTTCCCAAAATGCAGCACCTCCCATTTATCTAAATTAAACTCCATCTGCCACTCCTCAGCCCATTGGCCCATCTGATCAACAGTCAAGAGTGTGGTGCTGGAAAAGCACAGCAGGTCAGGCAGCATCCAAGGAGCAGGAAAATCAAAGTTCTGGGCCAAAATGTCAATTTTCCTGCTCCTCGGATGCTGCCTGACCTGCTGTGCTTTTCCAGCACCGCACTCTTGACTGTAATCTCTATCATCTACAGTCCTTACTTTTGCCATCTGATCAAAATCCCATTGCAATCTGAGGTGACCTTCTTCGCTGTCCACTACACCTCCAATTTTAGTGTCATCTGCAAACTTATTAACTATATCTCTTGTGCTCACATCCAAATCATTTATAAAATGACAAAAAGTAGTGGACTCAGCACCAATCCTTGTGGCACTCCAGTGGTCACAGGCCTCCAGTCTGAAAAACAACCCTCCACCACCATCATCTGTCTTCTACCTTTGAGCCAGTTCTGTATCCAAGTGGCTAGTTCTGCCTGTATTCCATGAGATCTAAACTTGCTAAACAGTCTCCCATGGGGAACCTTGTCAAACGCCTGACTGAAGTCCATATAGATCATGTCCACTGCTCTGCCCCCATCAATCCTCTTTGTTACTTTGTCAAGAAAACTCAATCAAGTTTGTGAGACATTATTTTCCATGTACAAAGCCATGTGGACTATCACTAATCAGTCCTTGCCTTTCCAAATACGTGTAAATCCTGTCCCTCAGGATTCCCTCCAACAACTTGCCCACCACTGATGTTAGGCTCACCAGTCTCTCGTTCCCTGGCTTGTCCTTACCATCTAAGTCCAACCATCTTCAACCAGAACGTTAACGCACACACATAGCAGTTAAGGGAGAGATTAAAAGGGTTGGCACAGTGTTCCAGTGATTAGCACTGCTGTCTCACAGCGCCAGGGACCCTGGTTCAATTCCAGCCTTGGGCAACTGTCTTTGTGGAAATTGCACATTCACCCCATGTCTACGTGGGTTTTGTCCAGTGCTCCGATTTCCTCCCACAGTCTAAAGATGTGCACGTTAGGGGGATTGTCCATGGTAAATTGCCTATAGTGTCCAGAGAATATGTAGGTTAGATGGATTGGCCATGGGAAATGTAGGATTACAGGGATAGGGTTGGGGGGGGGCGGTGGTGAATCTGGTTTGGATGCTCTTTGGAGAGTCAGTGTGGACTTGTCGGGCCAAATGGCCTTTTTCCACACTTATAAGGATTCTGTTTTAAAATTATAATTTGCCAGTTCAACAGTTTCATGATGGGTAGCAGACCTTCAGAAATCCTTATAGAATTGCTCATATACAAGTAAACTGTAGGTCTTGCTTGAATTCTGAAGTCGCCAATTTATGCAAACATGTCCAGTAGTCTTCCAGGATTATTGAGAAATTTCTTATGAAGAAATATTTTCTTATCAGAACAACCACTAACTCTGGTGAAAAACCAAACAGAGAGAGAGAACAAAACACTGCACTACTACCCAGAAGCTAGATACACACTCATGGCTTCAGAACGTCAGTCAGAACTGGTTCACTTTTTTCCACTCTTTTACCAGCATTCTCTGTGCTTGGCTGGTCAGCACCAATCTGCCTATGATTGCTCTTCACCATACAACCAGTTGTCAGTTCTCAGCCATGAAGATCCTCGTGCTGAAATGTCTGTAGTGTTCCGAGCACAATAATTCACCTACAATCACTTTTCCAGGCCAGTTTCCAGAAATAAACATTGGTTTATTTACTCTTGTATTTTGCAAAACAATCTGCCATTCAAAGCCTAAAGTACGATTCTCAACTTCAGCTCACAATTCCAAACCAAAAATGAGGAAAATAAAAATAATGCAATGTACCTCTCAACAAAGATATGATTTTCACCTCAGGCATTGAGAATTGAAAACATTTTATTTCTATAAACTGTTATATTTTAATCTTTCTTTTCACTTTCATCTACATCTACATACACATCCGTGTAGCTCAGATGGTAGCAATAACACCTGTGAGTCAGAATGTTGTGGATTCAAGTCCTGTACTGCCACTTCAGTACAGTACTGAGAATGTATTGCACTGTTAGACGTGCTGTCTTTCAGATGTAATGTTAAACCGTGGTTCTGTCCACCCCCTTAGATGGATACAAAAGATGCTGTGACATTTTTTATGAAGAATTATTCCTGGTGTCCTGACCCCAATGTTTAGCCCTCAACAAATCAATAAACCAAAAGAACTGCGAATGCTGGAAATCAGAAACTATAAAAGAAATTTTATTGCTGGAAAAACTTAACTTGTCTGGCAGCATCTGCAGAGAAAAATCAGAGTTAACATTTCAGATCCAGTGACCCTTTTTTCAGACCATTCTAGTCCCTGGTCACTCTGATTTCTCTCCACAGATACTGCCAAACCTGCTACGTTTTTCCAGCATTTACTCTTTTTTTAGTTTCTGATTTCTAGCATTCACAGTTCTTTCGTTTATTTGATTTATTGTGATTTTGTTGAGGGATAAATATTGGGGTCAGGACACGAGGAATAATTCTTCATCAAAAATGTCACAGGCTTTTTTGTATCCACCTGAGAGGGTGGATAAAAATAGAAATTGCTGGAAGAACTCAGCAGATCTGACAGCATTTGTGGAGACAAATTAATTAAAGTTTCAGGGCCCAGTGACCCTTCTTCAGAATACTCTGATTTCTCTCCACAGATGCTGTCAAATCTGCTGAGATTTTCCAGCAATTTCTATTTTTGTTCATAATAAATCGGTTGTTTATGCATTGCAGCATATAGGAATTTGTTTTGTGCAAATTGGCTGCTATGTCTCCTGCTTTACAGGTGGTCTCACTTCAAATACAGTACTTCATTGTCTGTGAAATACTTTGGAATAACTTATCGTCATGAAAGTGACAATAGAAATGAAAGATTCTTTTCTTTTTAGAACTGATAAAGAATATCTTCATTTTGTTTTTTTTTTAAGAATTAAACTAATATTACAGCTGGATGGAAAACTGCACATTGAGTGAGCAGTTGTCAAAACATAAAGAGATGTGTTTCATTCCAAGAATTTTTAAATGTTTTGAACAAGACGTTCAATGAAAACTTTGTAGAAAGTTTTACAAAATGTACTACTGTTTCCTTCACCATACTGTGCCACTCTTGAAAATTCCAGAACAAAGCAAAAAACTGATAGCTAAATATGTTTTGCAGTACATTTTGAAATTATCCATTATAGCCTAGTGCTGAACATTATTTGTTGGACATTGTTTCTGTGCATTACTCTGCCCAAATCAAGGAATGTTCCACATTCATTCTAACACATTTAAGAAATTGTTTTAGCCTTCTTTTGGCAGAAATTGCTCACATTTTTGTGTTTACTATCTCAACAAACCTGAACAATGTGGGCTATGGTGAATCAATTGGGAAAATATGACAAGATTAGAAAAATCAGATTCCCATGTCAAAAAGGAAAGTCTGATTTTTCCAGCCAAGAATGGAATGACAAAATTAGAATCTCTCTAGTGAGAAGCAAGTGGTTCACTTGCATTCATTAACATCTTGTTATTACCTAATCTCATCTTATTTATATGCAGTTTGCTGTTCAGGGTGGAGAGAGACTGGACAGTAACAATACCCAATGTGAAAGTCTGAGGGGTACCTGGCAGCTCCAGCTCTCCACTTGTTCCTCTCAGCCTTCATCTTGACCAACAGTCACCAACAATTCAAGATACACTCCATGACTAATGGCTGCCTGCAAGCTCTGTTCAAGGTGGTCAATATTCAACACACTCCATCATCATGGCTCATTACTGATTCACATTGAATATACACTTTAGAGCTCATGGCACTTTTCATTGCAATGCTGCTTGTGAGATGTGTTACATTTGGAGACAGCGCAATGCAACGGGGTGCACCTGAGGCCTTTCCACTTGTATTCTTAGCTTACTTGTGCTTATTGTGCTTACTTGGATGCTGACGCCATCTTTGCCTTGCCTTTTTGCTCATTGCTACATCGTTCAGAATGTACAGGTTTGCAATGCTTTGGTCTTGCTGTGTGCCAGCAGCCAGCACACTTGATGGCACTTCAACCAATGGTCATGTCTCAAAACGGGTCTCACTCAGATTGAGGGGGTCTGTTGTCAGTGAAGGGGCTGCTGACACAGACAATGAGGGAGTACCGCACCTGATCTTGGTCCAGGGGCTTGGACACATCAGTCAGCTGCTTGAGATGAACAGAATTAAGGATTCCATAATGCTGCAGTCAACAGTCAGTCTGGAAGTCCAGTGCAACCAGTCAGGAGCTGCACAGAGACCAGTCAGATGGAACTGTCCTTCCAAGTTGGTCAGTGGGAATTGAGTTATGGTCAGTCCTCTGGGCCTATTCACTGAATATCAAAAGGGTTGTTAGGGGCTGTTAGGGCCTGTAATTATGAAGGAGGCAACTCGACATACAAAGATTGGAACTGATACAGCATGGGTTAATGTGGGAGAGTATGGAGGAAAGGTCATTGATGGACACCACAGCCTGGCTTTGGTGTGAAGAGCAGTGCAAGACAAGGCATGATTAAGCAGTACACCAAGAGCTCGGAAAGTAAAGTAGAGTGATGAAGTAAATGGAAGAGTTGGAAGGAAACGTGCAAAAGCTCAAACCTGATGGGGTCATCAAAGCTTTGCAAAGAAGCAGAGGGATTCAGGCTGGAGGGACGGGGAGGTCTACTCGGTTAACAGGCTGAGACTGTGACTTACTCTGCTGAGCACAATGCATGTTGCCTTTAATCCTCCTGAATAGCAAATGTGCAACATAAATGAAAAGTGGCTGCCACCAGCCTCTGAGAGGGCAGGCTAAATGTCTTTTTCTGTCTGAAGATGTAGGTTATAGTGAGGTCCTTCAAGATTGCATTAATTGAGCACTTACGCAGTACCTACTGAAAACACAGAAGTCTGTACATGAGCCTCATGCAGTAACTAGCTATCAAATACAAATTCTAGTGGGTACTATGGTGCAGTGGTAGTGTTCCTACCCTTGAGCCAGGAGTCTCAGATTCATTTCCACCTGCAGCAGAGATATGTAAAACCATCTCTGAGCAAGTTGATTAGAAAATGTCTCAAATCCAAATCCTGGCCACAAGCAATTGTGGCCATATCATTAATGAAGTTCAAATAATCACAAGCGATATTCATAGTGTCACCTATGGGCCACAGTGGAGCTGATTCCTCTCACCTTGAACTGTAAGTATTTGACAACATGTTTCAATATGCAATATTGGGAGTAAGGGAGGACATCTTTTCAGTAATCCTACTGGATTTATAATCATCTACTGTGTTTGCATGATATGGTTTATGCTGCATACATCAGAATAAAGTCCACTATGTTAAAGGTCCATGTATAGACATCACATGACCCTCCTTGTCAGAATCCTCCATTCCCCACTGTATGCTAAACTGTCATTTGTAATTGATGAAAATATTGATTGCTCACAGTCCTAAGGACCTGTTCTGTTTCTAATCTTCCCCACATAGGTTTGTTAGAACAGTAACTAATGGATCCAGCCACAGAAATAGCTATTGTCACCTTGGCCATGGTGCAACGAAGGCACAGAGAAATTGAGGAGAAACAATTGCATTAGAAAGATCAAGACCAACAGCAATTTGCCAAACACCCTCCGCGGGAAGAAATTAAACATAAAGGTCACCTCAGGATGCAGCTTAGGTATAGGAGATACAATCTCTGCTGTTCTTGATGCCATTTCCTCGATGTGAATAAGGTGCAGTATCTCCACAGCCTGGGGATGTCCTTGCACATCATCGCAGAACTTTGCATCAGCTGGCGCAGGACTAGTGAACTGAAATCTAGCCAAATGATTGTCAATATGATAACTGCACTGCATTTTTAGGCAATAGGCTCCTTCCAGGGATGCGCCATGGACTGTGTGAGATCTCTCAATCATCCATCCACAAATGTACCAAGTCTGTCACAGAGTGTAATTTGTGCCAATCACACCTCCTGTTCTCGTTTCGCTGTGAAATATTGCAGCCTGAGCAGGAAGCTCTGGCAAACACAGCTGGCCTTCTCTGGAACAGAGCACTTTCGACAGTACACACATCACATTGAGGGGGCCATATCATTACTAGATGACTTCATCAAAAGAAAAAGCTTCCATTCAGTAAATGAACATCTTAGATGCCTGCGCCAAATACTTTGCCGGTTGCCATGATGCTTATATCCTTGCTAACACTCAGGTTCCTGCTTCATTTCAAAGGCCAGATGTCTTACAAGGATAGTTACTGGGAGACAAAGGCTGTGCTCTGCAACCATGGCTGATGACTCCTCTACACAACCTCCTGACTGGGGCCAAATGTAGACAAAATGTAGCCCATTCTTCCACCAGGACCATTACGGAACAGATGATAGGCTTGATAAAGAAAAGGTTCCAATAGTTGGGTCAGTCTGGAGAAGCCTTATGGTACAGTCCAAACAGTGTGCTACATAATACATTCATGCTGCAGTCTGCACAACTGGAGCAGCCTAAGAGAGGATGCGTTGTACGCTGGACAGCGAGGAGAGTGGCACAGCTTACTGAGGAAGAAGATGAGGACATTGAGTAGGAGAAAGATCACCTTCAATCCGATAGAGAAGTACAACTTCAGACATAACAAGTCAGGCAGGAATTCAATTAAACCTGCTTTGAATAGACGTGTGTTTGGTGAGAGCATCATTCACTAAGTGTATGTTTGTTGCTGGTTGCAATGTAAGCATCCCTGGTTCATAAGAAGCAAATTATTTGACTGGTTTTCTTTAGTTTTCCTATTATTCAATAGAAGTTAATATTTTCAACTGATTGAAAGCTTTAGCTCCCATATTGAACAATGACAAGATGTTATTGTTATGGTTGGGCATTAGGGAAAGAGTAGCATCCTTCAGGCAGAGATCTAACATGGTCTGGTGTTTAGGGCAGGTAGCCAGTGTAGCTTCATATTTGAGGTTGTACTCACTATGACAGTCCATTTGATGGTGATGATGTAAAATTTAGAATTGTGAGCTTTTATCCCAACGAAGCATCACTATGTGCCCTTAAAAGCTTTTCTTTTTCATTGCCCTCTGACAATACGTACTGTAAAAGGCTATTCCTGGCTGGCAGCTTTTGACAAAATGCGCACTGGGATTGAGATATAGTGCTGTCAGAATCTCCTGACAGTGGTGACCACATCCATCATTGCTGGGAAGCACACGATAGCATAGAATCAGTATCATCATGTTGTGGTAAAA
Source organism: Chiloscyllium plagiosum (assembly GCF_004010195.1). Lineage (NCBI taxonomy): Eukaryota > Metazoa > Chordata > Chondrichthyes > Orectolobiformes > Hemiscylliidae > Chiloscyllium > Chiloscyllium plagiosum. The sequence goes on from NC_057719.1 coordinate 48,840,693, forward strand.
CTGGGTGAGGTTCGCAGCAGCGAACTGCATGAGATAACACTAGATTCATAGAGAGAAACTCTCTACGAAATGCCCAAAAAATTATACAAAGCCAATTTTGGTACAATTCAGCCCCAGGTCTATTTCCTCTCTTACAGTATGTGATAGCAACAAGACTTGAATCTTTCATCCATTCTGTCCCCACAGACAATCTTAGCATTTGAACTTAATCAGAAAGTAGTGCTGAAAAACATAGAATGTCTCCGGTGTCAAAGCGGGCTATTCAGCCTGTCGAGTCCACATGGACCCACCAAAGAGCAACCCATCCAACCCCTGTAACCCTACACTTTAACATGTCCAATCCAGCTAAGTTGCACATTTTTGAATCATAGGAGAGAACTGGAGCACCTGAAGGAAAGCCTTGCAGACACAGAAAGAATGAGCAAGCTCCACACAGACAATCATCCGAGGTTAGAATTGAACCTAGTAGCTGACACAATAAGACAGCAGTGCTAACCACTGTACCACCGTGTCACCATGCCACCCCTATCAGAATATCAGATTGCAGTTCACAAAATGATGGTAGATAATAAAGTGACATAGTTTCCTACACTATTGTGGCATCAGTGAATAACACTTCAAACCAAAGAATAAATCTTGCTGCAACTGACTGATATCATAGGCCCATTCTCTGTAAGATGTCAACAGTCTTTCTTGCCAATTAGTGCTTGCACTATTACCAGTTACTGAGTTTCTCTTTTGTTTTTTATATGCACTCAGCAGTTCTTTGTTGCTGAAAATATGAACAATGTGAAGGAAGAAAATCATACTGCTTATCAAATAGATTGAATTTCATGGGTAAGTGTAACTTCTAAAACCTGCATCCTGTTGGTCAATAAATTGCTACCTAATTACAGTGCATTGTTTTTTAGATATTACCTCTTTCTGAGTTAAATTTTTAATCTGGAAACCAATGAAATATAAATGATTATCACTGAGCATTCAACTATTTAACATGGCAGTATTTGTCTTTCAGTGTCACTTTAGCAATACCAATACTTTATATTAAACAGAAGTGCTATGTAGCATGTTCATGTCTTTTCATTGTCGGATATGGTCAATCTTAACATCATTATCCACTCACCAACACAAAGTGAATTTACAATTTACATATCATTCTTATCAGATTAAGTGGCAAGATTTCAAAGAATTATCCATGTCACTTTCCTCATTATTCAGACATATGTGAGTAATGTTTTCCATAGATTGGTTTTGCAAAGCACATATCAGAAAGCAAAGCAACGCTTCATCACCACTGCCGCCCTGCCCCCAACCCCAACCCCAACCCTCAGCACTTTCACCTGTCTGTTATTCCAGGGCTGACTGATAATGACCCCTCAATGCTCAGAGAATAATGTTTCCCCTGAAACACCATTAATAAGGTACCAGATTCTGTGGTGGCATTGACACACCTGGGACATGCAATATTCACCGTAAGTATATCTTAATGAAATCCCTGGACTCTCTGTGACCCACCCACAGTGTCCATTCTTTGCTTATTTCTGTATAGAGGGTGACACCTGTGACTTTTATGAAGGAAGGAGTTGGAGTCTTTACACACTGCTGATTCATTGCAGTCTGCAAGCAGAATCATGTGCTCCTTGTATCTCCCAATACAGACCTGGTTTCAACACCACACTAATGAAATGCTTATCAGACCTTTGAATTTTATGCGGGTACCTGAGCTGTTTGAGCAGATGGCTGATTCACATTGGGGTGGACAAATTGTTTTTCACTGTAGACAATAGTATTCCCAGGGTACTGAAAATGAATTAACAATGCAACCAAATAAGTTGTCAAAATTTCAACACGCTGAAGTTTGCAACCAGTAGAGGGCATTGCTGACAAGTGATTTGCTAGCAATATTAACCTGTTTTTTTTTAAAAATGTTGGGTACTGCAGATTTGTGGTAGCACGTCTTGCATACTTTTTTTTCATTCATGTGTGTGAGTTGAAAGAAAACCTGTGGATAACTATCTTTTTTTAAGTTGCATCATGCAAATAATCCTTAGTCTTTTATTTATTGTACCCGCATGGTCACGTTTTGAATGAACAATATTTCACAGACTATTCAGCAAGCAATGTGGAATTTTAACTGGATTTACAAAAATCCTGTTTTTTAAAAAAGTCAGTAATCTGTTTGACAAAGAGGTAGTTACATGGATACAAAACTCTGTTTGGGGCATTCACTAAACCATTATCTATTTTAGTATGTTTCACTAACTCAATTTACATCAACTTGCAGGATTATTAGACATTTAATTCTAATAATATTGAGTTAGTAAAATGTAACAAATGATTATACAATGATGTGTACCAGTAGACAGTGGAATCTATCACAGGGTCTGCCTCACCATGTAATTCAAACACAATTAAATCTGTTCTGCACCATTTATGTCATACGTCATCACGTAGGTCGTAAGAACTGTCTACTTCATTATTTTGATTTGGTTTTAAAGTGCCAAACACTGGATTGGATATATATCTAATAGAAAATATGTTTGTCACACTGCCTGGCTTGATTTTTAAAATGAACAGCAGTACATAAAGGATTAATAATATATTAGAATAGTGCTGATGTGCCTAATTCAGTAAAATATCTGTGTTTCTTCTAATTATTTATTGGAAGCCAGTGGCCTAGTGATATTATCATGAGACTATTAATCCAGAAACTCGGCTAATGTTCTGGGGACCCAGGTTCACCCATTTGGTTCACTAATGTCCTTTAGGGAAGGAAATTTGTCATTCTTACCTGCCTGGCCCATATATGACTCCAGATCCACAGCAATGTGGTTGCTAGTCAACTGCCCTCTGGGTAAGTAGGTAAGGGTAATAAATGCTGGCCTAGCCAGAAGCACCCACATCCCATGAGTGGATTTTAAAAAAAAATTGGAATTATGATGTTGCAATTACATTTCTAAAATTTGTCAGCAGTGCAGATTTACACAAAAATAAATTCATCTATTCTGTGTTTACTGTCCTGCCTTCCAAAAGATATTGTTGACTCTTGTTAGGGTGTAGTTCAATGTGCCCTCACCATGAAATACCTCACCCACATAACCATTCTCCATGTGCTCTCTTTATTTTGAATGCCACCAGATTGTTGAGCAATGAATGAATCAGGGATAAACACAATCCAACTTTCATTCAATGATTACACTTGCTAAGTTCCAGCACAGATCACTATTTAACTTTTTCAGAGCTCAGGGTTGCTGAGATCAGTTTAAGCATTTGCAAATGCTTAGAGTTTAACAAAAGTCATACCTATATTAATTCACTTAAGATGATTATTCCTTGTCTGCTCTTAAGTATTGAGCTATATGGATTCATTTTTCCTTCCTGTGTTGATCTACCTGTTTCTTCCTTGAAGTGGATTGGTCTTCAAAAAGAAGATATTGTGCACATCAAGTTTCATGATGGGACCACATGGTGAACAGTTTTCAATCAGAAAATGCTTCAATAATCAGAATTAGAATAACAACAAAAGCCTCAAATAGTAGAATAGTAGATCAAGGCAAGGTAGTAGATGCAATATATTTGGATTTTCAAAAAGTTTTGAGAAGTGCCTCACTTATGCTTAGGATCAGAGCATGTGGGGTTGGGTTTAACAGTTTCCCTGCTGACAGGTTTGGAAGCAGGAGCACATTAAATCCATCAGGTGATCTGCCTATTGACACACTGCCCCTTCACAATCTTACCAGTAGCAGCATTGGTTCAAGGCAACCTGTCTATCATTGATCCAATTGTAGCCCTTAAGTGTTTAAGTACAGTAATATACTGTATAAGAGATAGTCACTGGGAAATCCAATAGGGAATTCAGGAGAAACGTCTTTACAGAAGGTGTGGCTAGAAATTGGTGTTGGTGTGATTTGCATGGATGTATTTTAGGGTACACTGAATGAACACATAAGACAGAAGGAAATAAGATACTTTGATGGAGAAGACATATATAAAACATTAACATTGACATGTCCCTGTTAGCTAAATGCTATGCTAAGCATGTAGGGAAAAGGTCAGGAAGGTTACTTGATGTCTGATCAGAGGGAAACTTTGAGGATGGTTTTGAAGGAGTGGAAAGAGATAGCAAAGTTGAGAAAAAGAAGCTGAGGATGGGACTAAAGCAGTTAAATTGTCTGCAATCAAAACTAGTACAGAAAGGTGATGAATAGAAAATCAGAGTCAGAAGAATTGAGGATATGTCAGAATAGGGTTACTAAGCAGCATAAAAGTTATTTACTGATTTTAATTTTAATATGTTGATGAACAGAGTCAGTAGAAGTTGAAAGAAGCTGTTAGTGTGGGAAATAGTATTAAGTACACTTCATAGTGATAGGATTATTTTAAAAAATTTTCACCTGGAATGTGATGTCACAGGCAAGTTCCAGTTGCCCATTTCTACTTGTTCTTGAACTTAGCAGCTCTCTACAGCATTTAGGAGTCAACCACATTGCTGTGGGTTTGTTATAATATGTATGATTTTAATGTTATTAGAGAATTGAATGAGTTTTATGACAATTGATGATTATACATAGCTTTGAATTTCGGGGTTTTTTTTGTTGGAATTTAAATGTCATCATCTGACACAGTTGGATTTAAACCCAGGTCCCCAGAATATTCAGCTGGGGCTCTGGATTACTTGTTCTGTGACATTATCACTACTTCACCACCTCCCTATTTTTAAAATCAAATTGGGGATATAGAAAATTAATTAGGACATTCTAGAGTTGAACCAACTAGTAATGAGAATGTGGAAGGAGAACTATGAGATGAGACTGATGATTTTGATTTGGTGAAAATAGTCTGGGTGATAGATAGGATATGGGACTTTAGAGTTAACAATTATATTCCTGATGTGCATTGTTGAATTCATGCTGAGAGAATGGCCAGGGTAGTGAGTCAAATCAGGTGTCAGGCTAGATAATGTTGGATTATAGTTCCGGAAGATGGCTTCAATCTTGTTGATGTTAAGTTGGAAAAGATTCTGATTCATCCACAATTTTGTATTGCATTGCAATTCAAAAGCTCGATTTGTTAATCCGTTCATCCGCAATCGTATTCAGAAGCATGTTCGTTTATCATTCCGAATCAAATCTTTTCAAATTGCTGATGTACCTGTTTTATAAATACAAGATGGCGCAGGATTAACGTGGGAGGAATTTAGAAACAAAATGTTCAATTTCCCTTCTAAGAGTGGCAAACGATGTCGCAGATTGATGGCGTGAATAACCTTCCTAGTTTGCAGTGACTTTAAAATGAAAGGTGCACTCCAAGTCTTACTAAATTTTTTTCTGGATAATTTCTTCAGTGTTCAATGATGTTGCAGGACTATTGTAAGGCACATTTCCTGAATCAGTTCTCAGATACAAAATACGGGTTCAATTTTTATTTCTTTAAAATATGGAACAAGACAACTCTGTTTATGTGATGTCTTTCAACAAGTTTAATTCTGTTTGTAGATTAACGCTGGAAGTAGCATTTCCACTCAGTTGCAGAGCGGGCATTAAGCAGACAAGCCGCTCATTGTTTGTCCAGCTCCCAATCTTTCTCCCCTCCACCACCCCTTGCATTAAGCCCTAGGTGGCATTCTTTACATCTGACATCACAGCACTTTCTGTGAGGTGGTTTATCTGACAGGATTTGCTGGGAGACCATCTGAGGTGTGCGGAGCAGCGAGAAAGAACAAAACACTGTTGTGAGGCGGGCAGTCAGGGAGATCTGCAGCGATCGGGTGACTGCTACGTATTCAAGGCGTGTAACCGAAGATCATTAGAAAGCATCAAAGGAAATTAATTGGGAGGGAAACATGAAATGCTGCTTACATGTTTTATCTTCTCAGTGCTTGCAAAAGAACTCACTTTCAGTCCATAGATGGTCAATTTATTACCAAGCCCATTGTAATTTTTGAAAGCATCATTTGCTTCTGGGGTGGGACGCTCCGACTTGTATTTTAACGATCATTTCTTTTGATATTTCCTAACCTGCTGTCTCCGTTAGCTCTTACGGGTTGCCTCTTATTTAAAAAAAATTCTGCTACAAGCAGACACACAGCGAAAGATTGGCGATGCAGGCTGTGCCGTGGGTTTTTATTTTGATGCTTTGCATTGTGGCCTGAGATAGTGTTTGTTTATGTGGGCAAGAAGTTAAATCCGTTGTGGAATGTGGGAGTTTTGCTGCGGGACACTCAAAGTGTGCTTGGATTCTCTCTGTGGCTATGTGAGACTCTGGACCAAGAAGCCTCGTGGGTAGAATTAAAGGATGAGGGGCACTACATTTCCAAATTTAATGAATAGGGTCAATGACCCAATGTACCTATATTTGGGCACTCTGCTGAGCCCTGCCAGAACCAGGCTTTTGTTTTTCGCTAGTTGGAAAGGACTTAATAGCTTTTAACTCCCAACGTCATTCGCCATTGTGATTTGTAAATGTATTCCTTCAGTGTGGCTGGGGTAAAATCCTGGATCTTCCTGTCTAACAGCATTGTTGGGATATTTACATCAAATGGATACCAGCCGATTATGAAGGCAGCACATCAGCATCTTCTCAAGGGCAATACAAATAGGCAATAAATGCTGGCCCAGCCGGTAACGCCCGCATTCCCTGAATGAATCAGAAAAAAGAAACTGGTGAGTTGGCATAATTTATCAGATTCCAACCTCCCCCCATCCCCCACTTATCCCACAGCCATGTTCTATCACTTAAGAGTGCATGTGTTTAAAGCCTACTGTTGGCAAGAATTTCAAGCTTGGAAACCAAAGATTCTACACAAAGAGTTGTGTGTTCAGAAGGTCAAAGGTATATAATTATTTCAGTAAGGGTACTTTAGGCAGCTTGACTCCGTCTTGTGCCACTCAGTGCCCTTACATTGGCTGCTAAATGGTGACTATGAAACATGTGGGTCACTTCAAATCCTTTGCGGTTCCCTTTTTCCAGGAAGCACATTACCCTCCAATCTCTGACTGACTCAGAGTAACAAAATGCCATGAAAAGACTAATAGAGATAGCTACCTCCCAGAATCACTGCGATAGTATCTCACTGTGCTGAATGGTTGGTCTGCCCATACATTATTTTAAGAATTTTTCACAGAATGTTGGTGTCATTGCTGAGACCAACATTTGCTGCCCACACCTTGAGAAGGCAGTGGTAAAGCATTTTCTTGAACTACTTCAGTTCACAGTGCTTTAAGGAAGAGAGCTCTAGATTTTTGATTCAACCATACAGTTCCAAGTTAGGATGATGAGTGCCTTGAAGGGGAACCTGGAGGTGTTGGTGTACCCATACATCGACTGGCTTTGTCCTTTTGGATGATTATGCTATAGAATTCAAATAGACTATAAAAGGAACATTAGTGAGGTACAGTTGTTCATCTTATCTTATATGTTGTTAGTGTTGCCAGTGTTGGGGACAGTAAATGCTTAAAATGATGGATGGGGTGTTGTAAGAGTTGCATTTATCCAGGCAAGTGAAGAATATTTCATTGCACTCCATCACTTAAAAGGTTCTCAGTTTTTGACCTGCTTGGGGTCTTAATATTTATTTGGCCAGTCCAATTTGGTTTCTGGTCAATTTAAACACCAGAGAATACTGGTAGTGGGGAGTCAGTGCTCGTAATGCCATTGAATATGAAAGAAAAATGGTTTGATCACTTGTGTTTAGACAGTCATTTCTCAGCAATTGTTACTGTCCACTTATCAAGCCAAGCCTGAATGTTGACCAAGTCTTGTTTTATATGGATATGATCTGCTTCAGTATCTGAGGAATTGTGAACAGTGCTGAACATTGTGCAATCAACATCCCCACTCCTGACCTTATGATGGAGAGAAGGGGATTGACAAAGCAGCTGAAGATGATTATATGTAGAACTACCCTGAGGAACTCTTGCAAAGATGTCCTGAGATTGAAATGACTGACATCCAAAAATCTCAAGCACATTATCTTGTGCCATGTATGGCTGCAACAATGAAGAGTTTTCACTGCAATTTCCCTTGATATCAATTTTGCCAGGGCTCTTAGCTGCTACAGTTGGTCAACTGCTGCATTCATGTGATGGGCAGTGACTGTCAACTCCTCTTTTGAGTTAATCGCTTCTATGTTTGGACCAATGTAAATGCCATCAGGAGCTCAGTGGCGCTGGCAGAACCCAAACTAAGCATCAGCGAGTAGGTTCTCACTGTTTAAGTGCCACTTGATAGAACTGTATATCAAGTACTGACAGATTCCATCGTTTTTTTGGAGGCAAACAATTGTATTTATCCTTTTGTATTTATTAGAAAATGCTTCCAGTTGAAACAGAAGATGCGTGGATTAAATAAGAAACTGATGGAAATGCCCAAAAATAGTACTAAATTCAAGGGAGTAATGTAACAATGGTAACTTTAAATCATGAAACAAAGCCATTTGTGGTGGTATTATCAACAGACCATTAATCAAGAGTTCCAGGTAATGTTCTGGGGACCTGGGTTCAAATCCCTTCATGCTATATGGTAGAGTTTGAATTCAATTAAATTTGGAATTAAGATTATAACGATAACCATGAAATGATTGTCAAAAAAATCCCACCTAGTTCACTAATGCCCTTTCGTGAAGGAAACTGCTGTTGTTACCCAGCTAGCCTACGTGTGACTCCAGACCCACATCACTGTGGTTGATAATATGATTGGGTAATAAATGCTGGCCCAGCTAGTGGCCCCCACATCCCGTAAATGAATACAAAAGATAAGTTGTAAGGGATAATTTTGAAAAACAACAAGTTGTAACCATGACAGTTGTTTGGACAAAGCAGTTTTGTGTGTCCAAGTGATAGGTGTAGTTGTCAGAAATCAGGTGAGGGATATAGCATACAAGCAACAAAACTGTATGCAGTCCATAGCTAAGTCTCAGAAATAAAAATAAGTACTGAACACCAACTTTTGTGAAATATGCTCTCGTGAATGTTAAGGGTGTTCCTCAACAAAACCAATGTAATAGTGAATACGAAAGACCCATACACTATAGAATGTATCAGTCAGTTGAAGCAACAATTATGCACTTGGTCTTTGCTCATATATTTGTATTGTTAATTTCCCAAAAATACAGATTATAATTTGAATTTGATGTATTTGAAGAAGTGTTTGATGCTGTCACATTACTCAAAATCTAAGATATCCATTACTACAAAATAAATCAATTTTCTTGAACTGCAAGCAGTTGGATAATCTGTGAAGAGCATAGTTCAAACATTCAGAGAGGGAATCCTTTGACAGGTTGGCATTCCTGTCAATGTACTATCACTGCATCAAAATCATGGAATTCCCTTTCTAAGGTATTGTGGGTATCCTGGTTCCAAGAATTTCAACAAGGCAGTTCACCATCACTTTCCTAAGGGCAATTAGGGATGGTAATAAATGGCCAATGATGGCCAAATCCCATGAACGAAGATTTAAAAATAACTTGTGTTTAATAGCTATTTATAACATTTGATTAATTGGTGAGAAAATATACATTTTGTCAAAGTTTTTCTTCTTGTACATCAGGACAAATTCATAAGAATTTCAACATTAAGGTAAAACAACATGTATACATTATTTCTAGAATTGAAAGTACAGTTTAGTTGGCAAGTGGTAGATTGATAAATGCACCAGTTATTTATGACTGATGGTTAACTGCCAACTTTCATTTAAATTTTAAGCCAAGCAAGGAATTTTGATACTCTCAGAGTATGTTTTTGACAACCAATTCAGCCATGGCAGTGTGGCACACTTGTACTGCTAGCTACATATTTGATATGAAAATCTCTTGTTCAGACTGAAAGGACACGTAAATGCAGCTCATCATATTCAAATCGACAAAACAGATGACAGCAATTCTCTCTGATTCATTTTTTTAGACAATGCCTTGATCTGTCAGTGCCAATCTTCCTGATTTAAAATTTAAACAAAGTTTGATAGTTAACTATTAGTTACCGTTAACTGTCAAGTCTCTTCACGGCAACAATTCTACAAATCATAGACTGATGTTAACAGAGCTCCATTCTTCCCTATATATATATGTTGTTTCCCCTTTACATTGGTATTCTTGCAAATTGTCCGGCTGAGTGCAAAATAAAAACTTAAATAAAATAGTCATTTTCAGCAATACTCAAGTCCTTTGACTGCCAAAACAAATTTAATTAATTCTTGCCTTTTATTTTATCTGCATAAGTCAATGGATGAAAATAATTTCTTCATAAAAATGTAACTAAAATTATACCATTGTTTAATTAATTACTTGTTTAACAAATGTACGCTATTTCTACATTAAAGTCAATTTGATTTTCTTTTTTAAGAAAATGAAATTACTCTTTTGAAGGGATAGTATTTTCCAGTACTAAAAAGCAATTTTGTTTGTTTCCAGGACATTTAATGACAGACTGTTAGGCAAAAAAAACTAACATATAATTATGAAGCATCCTTCATGTTTTCATAACATCAACAGTTTTAAGTAGCTTGAACATTTGCAGAATTGGAGTGATTTAAAATATGACACACAAATAACCTAGGATAGGAAGGTTTAAAAACAATGTAAGAGTTTGAAATAAGTGATTTTTAGCAGCTTTTATTACTTTTTAGCCTGAGAATTAACTAACAAATTGTGCAATTGTGTTATGCTTTGTTCTGATACAAAATTTTTTATTTCAGTCATCTTAGAACCACACAAGTGAGGTAAATAATCTCTGTAACATAACTCATATTATAATGGAAATCAGATTATGATTTAACATTCGATAACGGGTGTGATTATTATTTAAACTGTGCAACTGCGAAACTAAGCACATTTCTAAAATTATGAAAGCTGCTCCTCATGAATCAAGATATATTGAGACCCCAGTTGGGGACTCAGTGGTGAACATTCATTCACTTAAAACTGCTATAGAGTAATAGAGTTGTATAAAATGAAAACAGACCCTTTGGTCCAACTTGCACATACCGACCAGATATCCTAAATCAATCTAGTCCCATTTGCCAGTACTTCGCCCATACCCCCTCAACTCTTCCTATTCATATGCCCATCCAGATGCTTTTTAAGTGTTGTAATTGTACCAACCTCCACCATTTTTGCTGGCAGCTCATTCCATGCACACACCACCCTCTGCATGAAAAAGTTGTCCCTTAGGTCCCTTTTAAATCTTTCCACTCTCACCGTAAACCTATGTCCTCTAATTTTGGGCTATCCTCCCAAAACTATCCATGCCCCTCATGATTTTATAAACCTCTATAAGGTCATCCCTCAGCTGCCAACACTGCAGGGAAAACAGCCCCAGCCTATTCAGTCTCTCCCTATAGCTCAAACTCTCCAACCCTGGCAACATCTTTGTATTTCATTTCTGAACCATTTCAAGTTTCACAACATCCTTCCTATAGCAGGGAGACCAGAATTGCATGCAGTATTCCAAAAGTTGCCTAACCAATGTCCTGTACAACTGCAACATGACCTCTGAACTCCTATACTCAGTGCACTGACCAATAAACGCAAGTATACCAAACACCTTCTTCACTATCCTGTCTACCTGCGACTCCACTTTCAAGGAGCTATGAACCTGCACTCCAAGGTCTCTTTGTTCAGCAGCACTTCCCAAGACCTTACCATTAAGTGTGTAAGTCCTGCCCTGATTTGCCTTTCCAAAATGCAGCACCTCACATTTATCTAAGATAAACACCAACTGCCAATCCTCAGCCCACTGGCCCATCTGATCAATGTCCTGTTGTAATCTGAGGTAACCTTCCTTGCTGTCCACTACACTCCAATTTTGGTTGCTGTTAAGAGTTTGAGCAAAGCAGATAGCAGATTTCATTTTACAGGATTTTTAGAGCATAGTTTGCTCTGTTGTAGGGAATGAATGTAGAAGGGACCATTGGAATCGTTAGGGGAAAATCAGATTACATTTGAAACAGAGGAAGAGATAAACCATAGGACAGAACAGATCACTGAGAGTAGCTTTGGATATTAGTTATAAAGAACTGGCACAGAGATAATGGTTTGACTGTGCTCTTTAATGTTGTGAATATCAGTGATTCAATGAATATTCTCTTCCAGCTTTATATCAGGAGCAGAATAAAGCCAGTATTTAGAAATAACAAACCAACAACAACAGTACAAATCAAATCTAACACAGAAAATGGACATCAATTGAAACAGAACATGGAAACTGCTTGAGCTTAATAAAAGTAGGATCACTAGAAATGTGTTCATGCCTTATTTAGATGAAACACATCAGCATCCAGAAATTATTGCATCAAAGCAATGAATGAGCAGACAACAAAATAATTGGTTCTCTGTATCATCAAGTCATGCTTGGCATCCTGGGGCTATGAGCCATGCTGCATAAGGATGTTGCACAGTGGATGAAAATTGGCAATATATGTAAACTGGTCGCTACAGTAAAATCAAAGAATCATAAAATAGTAATAACACAAAAAGACACCATTGTGTCATATAAAATCAATTCTCCTAGTCCCATTCCTCAATTGTGTCCCCTTAGCTGTACAAAGTTTTCTTTTCTGGTGCTTATCCAAGTTCCTTTAAAAAGTGATGATTGAATCTGACTCCACCACATTCTCAGGAAGTGTATTCCAGATCTTAAGCACTCACTGTATAGATTTCTCAAATGTTGCAATTGCTCCTTTCGGCAGTGATTTTTTTTTAGTGCCCTCATGTTCCTAACCTTCATAATAATATGAAAAGTTTATTTCCATCTACACTGTTTAGACCCATCATGATTTAAATATCTCCATGAACTCTCAACTTCTGTTCTTCAGAAAGCATAGCCCAAGCACCTCTAATCTATTGACCTAACTAAAGGCCCACCTCACTGGAGGGTCCCCTTGGTCATTTCTCTTTAAAGCCTTTCTAAAGTGTTGAGCACAGAATTGGACAACAATACTCTATTTGAGGCTAAGACAGAGTTTTATAAAGGTTCATCATAACCTCCACACTTTTCTACTGTATGCCCTATTATGAAGCCCATGATTAAATGCCTTTTTAATTGCTATCTCAACCTGTTCTACCTCCTTGAATGATTTGTGCACATTTTCCCACCAAATCTTTGAATTTCCGTACCAACTATAAAATTACATCCTTCATATACAGTTCTTTTTCTCATTTTTCTGACCCAAGTGTATCACTACACACTTTTCTGCATTAAATTTCATCTGACAGAAGGTAAAAACAATGACTGCAGATGCTGGAAACCAGATTTTGGATTAGTGGTGCTGGAAGAGCACAGCAGTTCAGGCAGCATTCAAGGAGCAGTAAAATCGACGTTTCGGGCAAAAGCCCTTCATCAGGAATAAAGGCAGAGAGCCTGAAGCGTGGAGAGATAAATAGGAGGGTTGGGGATGGGGCTGAGGGGATGGTAACTGGGAAGGCGATAGGTAGTTTCAGTTGGAGGGGAGTGGTGATAGGTTAGAGGGGAAGATGGAGCAGATAGGTGGGAAGAAAGGTGGACAGGTAGGACAGTTCAAGAGGGCAGTGCTGAGTTGGAGATTTGGATCTGGGATGAAGTGGGGGGAGGGGAAATGGGGAAGCTGGTGAAATCCACATTGATCCCGTGTGGTGGAGGGTCCCAAGATGGAAGATGAGGATTTCTTCCTCCAGGCATCGGGTGGCTAGAGTTTGGCAATGGAGGAGGCCAAGGACTTGGTGGAGTGGGAGGGGGATCGAAGTGTTCAGCCACAGGGTGGTGGGTGTGTTTAGTGCGTGTGTCCCAGAGATGTTCTCTGATGTGCTCTGCATGTTGACATCCTGTCTCCCCAATGTAGCCGAGACCACATCGAGAGCAATGGGCACAGTAGACGATGTGTGTGGAAGTACAGGTAAATCTGTCAGATGTGAAAACATCCTTTGAGGCCTTGGTGGGGCGGTTGGGGGGGAAACGGTGTTTATGTGTGGAGGTTCTACACTTTTTGCTTTAGCAGTGGAATTTGCCGGGAGTGAAGGGTGGGTTGGGGGCGCATTGACTTAACAAGGGAGTTGCGGAGGGAATGGTCTCTCCGGAATGCAGATAGGGGTGGGGAGGGAAATATATCCCAGGTGGTGGGGTCTGTTTATAGGTGGCAGAAGGGGTGGAGGATGATGCAATGTATCCGGAGATTTATGGGGTGGGAGGTAAGGACCAGGGAGGGTTCTGTTCTTGTTGCGATTGGAGGTGTGGGATTCAAGGGCTGAGATATGGGAAGTGGAGGAGATATGTTGGAGGGCATCATCGCCCACATGGGAGGATAAATTGTGGCCTCTGAAGGAGGAGGCCATCTGGGATGTTCTATGGTGGAACTGGTCCTCCTGAGAGCAGATGCAGCAGAGGCGGCGGAATTGGGAATAAGGGATAGCGTTTTTACAGGAGGCAGGGTGGAAGATGTAGCCCAGGTAGCTGTGGGAGTCTGTAGAAAATGTCTGTGTTAAGTTGATCACCAGAAATGGAGATGGCGAGGTCGACAAAGGGGAGGGAGGTGTCCAAGATGGTCCAGGTGAACTTCAGGCCAGGGTAGAAGATGCTCATGAAGTTGATGAACTGTTCAACCTCCTCGTGGGAGCACGAGGTGACACTGATACAGTCATCAATGTTGCAGAGGAAAAGGTGGTGCTGCTGTAGAGTCCTAGAGTCACAGAGATGTACAGCACAGAAACAGACCCTTCGGTCCAACCCGTCCATGCCGACCAGATATCCCAACCCAATCTAGTCCCACCTGCCAGCACTCGGCACATATCCCTCCAAACCCTTCCTATTCATATACCCATCCAGATGCCTTTTAAATGTTGCAATTGTACCAGCCTCCACCATTTCCTCTGGCAGCTCAATCCATGCATTTACCACCCTCTGCATGAAAAAGTTGCCCCTTAAGTCTCTTTTATAACTTTCCCCTCTCACCCCAAACCTATGCCCTCTAGTTCTGGACTCCCCAACCCCAGGGAAAAGACTTTGCCTATTTACCCCAT
>NC_057719.1:48858287-48862878 GCF_004010195.1 Chiloscyllium plagiosum
GGCTCTCTGCCTTTATTCCTGATGAAGGGCTTTTGCCCGAAACGTTGATTTTGCTGCTTCTCTGATGCTGCCTGAACTGCTGTGCTCTTCCAGCACCACTAATCCAAAAATTCATCTGTCAGAATTCTATCCACTCCTTCCTCCTGTCTATGACTTCTTGAAGTCTATCAGTATCCTCATCATAGTTCAAAACATTGCCACTTGTGTCATTAGGAAATATTGAAATTGTACCCCTGTGCCCCCAAGTATATACCCCACCCTGACTCCATATCTATCTTCCTCCTGTTTGCAAACCTACTAAACCTATGGTTGTGAAGATTTTAGGATATCCATAGATTTGAAATGTATATATAAGTGCAAGTTCTCACTTTATGCCATAATATCGCTGAAGTACTCATAAATCACTGGTACAAACAGATATAGCTTCCAGCATTTCACAAGAATGTGGTAATGCCACATAATGTCTGAAGAAACTGCAGAAATCCCATGGAATTGTACCAGAAGGACAATCATTTTGCTTTAGCTCAGTTTCTTTGCCTGTTATTATGCTATCAGCACCATATACTGGAGAGCTCATTAGATGCTAAAACTGACAATCCGCAAATTTTGCTTGTTGTGGCTCCTTAACTGACACTTACTGCTGTTTGCAGCATGAAATTTATTGACAAGTTGCAGCAGGTGCCAATACAAAAAAGGGCATTCCAATTTCTGTCAGTGGGAAGCAAAGCCATGTGAGTTGAAAGGTAATGCTATTGCAAGTACGTTATGTCATCAGGCTAGCCCTGCATGTGGACAAATCATGCAGGTTATCACTGTCTCTGTTGAAATATATGAAGTAATATGTATTTGTAAGTTGCATCTACAATATGCATGTAAGGCATGGTTGCAGTGGTAGTAATGGCTTTTACATAGCATGAATGATATATATTTTAAACTATTCTATATGTGGGCATAAGTTTTTTATTCATATCCATTTATTTTCTGAGGGATATGTTAAATTTGTTTTGGCAAGCGTCCTTCACTGGGTGCGTCACGATATAGGAAACCGAAGGAAGGTATTACGACAATTTTAGTGAAAACTAGATCCAATACAGTGGATAAAAGTTGTTAGAGCTAGTCCTCCAAATTTCAGACCAAAGTATTTCTAATATTTTAGGGCAGAAAATTTATTTTAACGGTAGTATTGTCATATTGGATCTTGGTATGTCAGCGTGAACTTTGATGTATAATGGGTGAAGGGGAAGGGCTGGAGAGTTTGGCTTGGGCCGTGAGAAGGGATAAAAGAGAATGTGTAGGAAAGACTGCACAAAATTTAATCAATCTTTAGTGCAAAGAAAATGTGGGATGTCTGTTTGCACCCCAGTGTCTTTCATCCCTAGCATTCTACTATGGCATTGCCTGCTTGCTCTTCTACCATCTCTCAGCTCCATCCTCATACATGACCATTTCCTAGCCCTGCTATGTATTCTTCTCCATCCCCTATTACATGAATAATCAGTGAGAGAGAAAGTAGAATTGCAGAGGAATCTCTGGGTAGATTAGGCTGCTGATAAAGTTCACAATATGAAAGGAAGGATCATGGGGGCTAATGTTGAACAAGAAAAGATTGCTGGTAACTAGGCGTTCTGATGGGAATGAGAAGAGAACGCTGAACCCTGCTGTCAGTGCAGCAGTAGCAGTAAGAAGTTAAGGACAGTTTCCAGTAACAGATATTTAAAAATAAATTACTTAGACGGAGCAAAGTTAAAATTTGAGGACTTTGTATTTTTCCCATCTAGGATATAGTCAGCAGCAAGTTAGATCTATGGAAATACATGTAGTTATGAGTATTCAATATCTGCTAGAGTTTGTTGCTAGTCCTGGGCTTGCTGCCACATCTGATCCTCTTCCATTGTGTAAAGATTTTATCTTTTTGTTTTTCTGTATTTTTGATTGTGGACAGAAAAAGGAATAAGAGTGTTTTAAAACCAAGCATTATGGAAATTTAAAAGCAGGCGACTGACGCTCATTGTAAGTGTTGTTTACAGTGCTGTTTGTTCATCAAAGGGGGAAATCTAGTTGCAAATGAACTGGAACCAAGAGTTAAGTACAAAAGAAGATTCAGCCAAAACAAAAAGTAGCCGCGTGGCCTGTGGAATGGCGAGAAGTTGTCAAAGGCCTTCTGCCTGCTAACAACTATGTAATTGGCTCCCAGGGTAGCTGAATGCTTTGGATTTGTGAATGATTAGTCAGAAGCCTCAGACCTAGGGAAAGAAAAGGGTTGTCCTTTCCTTTGCAGTAAAAAATCACCTCAAGCCTGAAGAAAGATTGCTAGTAGCTGTAAGCTCTTACTTTTAACCAATAAATCAGAGCCTTTATCAGTTGTGAACCACTGACACTGTGCTTTCTACAAAGTGAAAGTACCTGGAAAGGAAGATCAGTGAAAAGTAAGTCGTGACAAGTCATAAGGATCATCTCAGAGAACTCTGTGGTCAGGAACTACTGAACTGCCTTCCTAGAATTTCTCTCCACCCATAACATCCTTTTTTTGATCTGTCTGTTTCCGTCTGTGTATATGCAGCAGGAGTTTTATAAGGGGGTTAGAGTCAGTGTGTCAACTGTTCATAATTGTTTATTTGTGGCTAGAGTACATACATTTGTAATAAATAAAAATCTTATTAAGTACAGAAACTTGCTCTGTGTTTTCTGTCAACCTTTGTCTAAAGGATAGGTAAATTGGGGAATGTTCTATACTTCTGTAAAATCTTTAATTTCTGTCATGATTCCAGGAATAGTGGGGCTTGATTTCCAGTGAGATGTGACAATAGTGTAGTGATAATATCACTTACTAATAACCAAGAGCCCCAGGCTAATGTTCTGAGATTATGGGCTCAAATCCCATTGAATTGAATTGTTGCAGGGTCCCGAGGTGGACCAATGTGGATTTCAGCAGTTTCCTCATTCCCCACACACCCCACCTTATCCCAGATCCAACTTTCCAACAGAGCACCACCCTCTTGAACTGTCCATCTTCCTTCCCACCTATCTGCTTCACCCTCCTCTCTGACCTGTCACCTTCACCCCAACCTTCATTTCCCTATCCCAGCTATCTTCCCCCCAGCCCCACATCCCTCCCACTTATCTCTCAGCCCCCTTGGGCAACCCCCTCATTCCCGATGAAGAGCTTATGCCCTAAAAGTCGACTCTCCTGCTCCTTGGATGCTGCTTGACCGACTGAGCTTTTCCAACACCACACTCCTCGGCTCTGATCTCCAGCATCTGCAGTCCTCACTTTCTCATAGTTGATAAAAAACTGGTCTAATGATGAACATGAAAACAACATTGATCTTTATAAAAAGCCATCCGGTTCATTAATCTGCTTTAGAGAAGCAAATCTGATCTAGCCTTAAGTGATCCCAGCAATGTGGTTGATCTTAACTGGACAATTGTGATGGGCAAAAAATGTTGGCCTACCTAATGATGCCTATATCCTACAATTGAATTTTAAAAATTAAAATCAACCGAGATCACTTGGTCACCCATGTATTCCCCTCACCCTCCCCCACCCACCAACTCCCCCACACCCACATATCCCAACCTAAATTTCTTGTCCTTTTCTACCTGGCATTTTCTGAACAGCCGATCACTACTGATCCCTCACATATTCCCGAAGAGCACTTAGAATTATGAATGAAACTCTGATCCTTGAGCATACCTGAGCTCTGTCCCAGCACTGTGATGCATACTCCCTCCCATAGAGGACATCGTGATGGTGACTGCATTTAACAACCACCACCCCCTGACATAGCAATCCTGATCTTCCCATGCACTGTCAGCACCTCCTTTACGTATCACATTTCTTGCTCAAAACCCACTGATAGCCTGCACTTCCACCTCAGGACTGACCGTGACCTGGTCCTAAACTGTATTGAGATGGAGCAGCTGACTCTGACTACCCTGAGCAGTGGCTGACTGTGTCCAAGCTCATAGACGGTGACACTGACCTTGACTAAGTGTATTGGACCTCTGACTGATAGTAGGTCCTGTTGACTTGATTGAGGACTACTACTCTTACACTTTGAGACAAGGCCATTTGGTTGATGCGCATGCAGTGCTTGCAGTGTCGGCTGCTGTCATATGTTGTCACTGTGATATCGACATTACAATGTTTCATATAGTGACTTTTCCACTTCCTTAATTGATCACTGCCAAAAACCATGACAAGCTGCCTGCTCTCAATGACAAGGCGAGACAGATGCATTATGAGACTTTAAGGTCTGGCTGAGGGGTCAAAGTGTCAAAAGGCATGGCAAGGCGGTGACACTGTGAGCATCCAGATTGGAGCAAAGTAAGTGACCACTAAGAGTCATAGAGATGTACAACACGGAAACAGACCCTTTGGTCCAACCTGTCCATGCCGACCAGATATCCCAACCCAATCTAGTCCCACCTGCCAGCACCCGGCCCATATCCCTCCAAACCCTTCTTATTCATATACCCATCCAAATGCCTCTTAAATGTTTCAATTGTACCAGCCTCCACCACTTCCTCTGGCAGCTCATTCCATACACGTACCACCTTCTGCGTGAAAAAGTTGCCCCTTAGATCTCTT
>NC_057719.1:48868722-48897482 GCF_004010195.1 Chiloscyllium plagiosum
TCCCCCACTCACCTATTGTACTCTATGCTACTCTATCCCCACCCCCACCCTCCTCTAGCTTATCTCTCCACGCTTCAGGCTCTCTGCCTTTATTCCTGATGAAGGGCTTTTGCCCGAAACGTCGATTTCGAAGCTTTTCGGATGCTGCCTGAATTGCTGTGCTCTTCCAGCACCACTGATCCAGGCTCTAACATCTATGTTGGGGACTGTCATTGTCTACTTTCTATCTGGCAAATGGGAGAATGAGTGCCAGCATATTAATGATTTGATATTAGTTACTAATAAGGGTGATATTAAGTGATAATTTCTGTTAAAAGGCCTTTCACTGCTCACTAGTGAGAATCTTAACCTTGACATCCAGAACTTCAGTAAGGCAATCAACAAGGTTCCTCATGGTAGACTGGTTTGCAAGGTTAAATCATATGGAATACAGGGAGAACTAGCTATTTGGATACCAAACTAGCTCGAAGGTAGAAGACAGAGGGTGGTGATGGAAAGTTGCCTTTCAACTGGAGGCCTGTGACCAGTGGAGTGCCACAAGAATCTATGCTGGGTCCATTGCTTTTCGTCATTTATATAAATGATTTGGATGTGAACGTAGGACGTATTAGCATGTTTTGAGAAGATTTGTAGCTCCGGTTGAGTTTCTGGATGTAGGTTTCTTACTGAGCTGGAAGGTTTGTTTTCAGAAGTTTTGACACTATACTATGTAACATCTTCAGTGAGCCTTCAGGTGAAGCACTGGTGATGTAGCCTGCTTTCTATTTATATGTTTGGGTTTCCTTGGGTTGGTGATGCCATTTCCTGTGGTGACATCATGTCCTATGGTGATGTCATTTCATGTTCTTTTTCTCAGGGGGTGGTAAATGGGATCCAAGTCAATGTGTTTGTTGATAGAGTTCCGGTTGGAATGCCATGCTTCTAGGAATTCTCATGCGTCTCTCTGTTTGGCTTGTCCCAGCTAGATGTGTTGTCCCAGTTGAAATGGAATCCTTCCTCATCCGTATGTAAGGATACTAGTGAAAGGGGGTCATGTCTTTTTGTGGCTAGTTGATGTCATTTATCGCAGTGGCTAGTTTTCTACCTGTTTGTCCAATGTAGTGTTTGTTACAGTTCTTGGAAAGTATTTTGTAAATGACATTAGTTTTGCTTGTTGTCTGTATAGGGTCTTTCAAGTTCATTAGCTGCTGTTTTACTGTGTTGGTGGGTTTGTGGGCTACCATGATGCCAAGAGGTCTGAATAGTCTGGCAGTCATTTCCGAGATGTCTGGACACGTTTTGTCTGCTTGTTTGGGTTTGTTGCTGAGAAATCAGTGGACTGTGTTCATTGGGTACCCATTCTTTTTGAATACACTGTATAGGTGATTTTCCTCTGCTCTGTGTAGTTCCTCTGTGCTGAGTGTGTGTTGGCTTATTGAAATAATGTTCTAATGCAGCTTCGTTTGTGGATGTTGGGATGATTGCTTCTGTAGTTCAATATTTAGTCCATTTGTGTTGTTTTCCTGTAGACACTGGTTTAGAGTTCCCCATTGGCTGTTTGCTCTACTGTGACATCTAGGAATGGCAGTTTGTTGTTGTTTTCCTCCTCTTTAGTGAACTTTATGCCAGTAAGGGTATTAAACCTACATCTAGTAGGAGGTATGTTAGTAAGTTTGCAGACATCAAAATTGGAGATGTAGTGGATAGCAAAGAAGATATCTCAGAGAATGGTAAGGTCCTGGGGAGTGTTGCTGAACAAAGAGACCTTGGAGTGTAGGTTCAAGTTTCTTGAAAATGGAGTCACAGGTAGATAGGATAGTCAAGAAGACATTTGGTATGCTTGCCTTTATTGGTCAGTGCATTGAATGTAGGAGTTGGGAGGTCATGTTACAGCTGTACAGGGCATTGGTCAGGACTTTTTTGGAATAGTGTGTGCAATTCTGGTCTCCCTGCTAAGGGAGGGATTTTGTGATGAGTTCAGAAAAGATTTACAAGGATGTTGCCAGGATTGGAGAGTTTGAGCTGTCAGAAAAGGCTGAATAGGCTGGGGCTGTTTTCCCTAGAGCGTTGGAAGCTGACGGGTGATCTTACATAGGTTTATAAAATCATGAGGAGAATGGAAAGTGTATATAGATAAGGTCTTTTTCCTCAGGGTGGGGGAATCCAAAACTAGAGGGCATAAGTTTAAGGTGAGAGGGGAAAGATTTACAAGGGAACTAAGGGCAATTTTCTCACGCAGAGGGCGATGAGTGTCTGGAATGAGCTGCCACAGGAAGTGACAGAGGCTGGTACAATTACTACATTTAAAAGGCATCTGGATGGGTAAATTAATAGGAAAGGTTTTGAGGGATTTGGCCAAATATTAGCAAATTGGTCTATATTTATTTAGGATATCTGATTCACATGGATGAATTGGACCAAAGTGTTTGTTTCCATGCTGAATATCTCTATGACTCTATGACTCTAACTTGGTTGGAAAATGAGATGTGTTTGTCTAATGTCGAGAAGGCCATCAATTGACATCTCACCTACTTTTCACAAATTTCTCCCTTTAGCCCATAACGTTCAGGGACTAGGAAGATTCTGCCCAGTGTCATTAAAGCAGAAAAAAAATCACAAGGTACATTAAAAACATTAATCAGATAAAAAGCAATTTAACACCAAAACATTTGGAAATTTGGTGATTGGCAAGAAAGGGTGGTTTGAAGAGGATCTTAAAGGATGAAAAATTACATGCGAATAGCTTGAGGCATGAGATTATCACATAATTAATTGGCATATTGGCATTTCTGGCCAATGCCATGAAGTCAGGATTTAAGCTGATTGTGATTTATTTATCTGATTGATTTGAGAATTTGTGACCATAGAATGAAAAGTGATGTGGTGCAGGAGGGCTGAGCTAGCATATTAAGGTTGTGAGCACGAATCATACCAAGATCTTTGTGGAAGTTTCACAGGCACAACTGAAAAAAAATCTCTATTTCATTTTATTTGTTCCTTTGTTTTTACAAAGTGAGATGAAGAGATGGGGTGGGAATTAGAGAGGGATTCTGGCACTTGGGATTTAGACAACTAAAGACACAAAAACCAATGGCAAGACTTGGGTTGGGGGTTTCACAAGAAGCCAGGGATGAAGAAAACTTGTTGGAGTTTCAGAAGGGCTGGAGAAAGGAGAGAGTCAGAGACAGAAAGAGGAGAGTGATAGAGAGAATTGAAATTAATGTGGATCAGTGAAGACAGCCTATGTGGTGGGTGACTAGGGTTTGACATTGGATAGGATACAAGCAGCAGATACTTAGATTAGTTATTATGGAGGTTGGCCAGGAGAACATTGGAAGTTGAGTTTGGTGTTGACAAATACATGGACAAACATTTTTATAGCCAATAGAGTGAAGCAGGGAATTCTTGTGATGAAGATAATATCAGCTAATAGAAAGATGTTCTCTCACAAAAAGTGAAAACAACATTTGTTTTTAAATAGCAAGTAATTACTGACTGACCATTTGTAATTTAGATACTTTTTAAAAGCAGATAAAAGACTGTGAAATTTCATCCTGACCTCTGAAGTCAACAATGCGATATGAATATTTATCTCATTTACAGTGAGGTTCTGAAAAGCTACTTGTGATTTTCAATATTATCACTAGCAGATAAATGTCTCGGAAACCACATTTCCAAGCAGCTGTAGGAAATTTGCCATGTTGCCCAAGCAAAATATGGACATTATTCTGCACATGACCTTCTTGTATAAAGAAGCACTTAATAGCTTTTTATACAAACACCATACCTTCAGAACAAACCAATATTTTGATTCTGCTGAACTTAAATTATTCTTCTTTAGTGCAGAGAAGCATATTCCATCTACTTTGGAAAACATACTGATGGTAGTACACACACTGATGAAAGAAAAAAGCCACCAGCGATCACAAGCCACTTAATGTATGAAAGCTTAATCAGCACTTTGAGGAGTAATGCAATGATGAGAAGCTATTGCTTTTAAAAATAAAAGCATCAAAGTTTTAATGAAATTCTGTTTGGATCAATGTATCATAAAGAGCATCCAAAACTGCTTAGGAGATCCTTCAGTGGAAATGAGAATGGATCTTCAGGATTTAGTCGGTAAAGCCTGCCTGTTTTGACCTTATGCAGTCTCATATTAAGTCTGCTGTAAGTCTATGAAAGCAGTTTTTGTTTGGCTAATGCGTGGGATTGCGGCCACCATTAGACAGTACTGCTACTAAACTTTAGTATGCATATAATTGACTGATAAGAGTACAGCATCAAATGGCTAAGGGACAGCTATCATAGAATTTGAAGATTTGTTCTTCTTTGCATTTCATTTACATCTCAAGCCATATTGGAGATATAGTTGAACAAAGCTGCAGGAGCTTAAACAGTGATTAGATCTGAGTGGCTTGGATTTTCACTGAAATTGCTACGTTTTTATCCCATGTATTCAGAGAACGGGTGAAAAATGATACCTTGGGTAAACTTTATTATTGAGTGAGGCAGTTTGGTGCATTAAAATCTGTCAAAATATGGTATTACTCAAAAACCTTTGGCACTGTTAGTGTCAAGGGTTAGATGAAAATAAAGTCTGGAATAGGACAGGATGCAGCAGTACAGCTTTGATAAGAAAACCTCCAACCTTGTCCTGCTTTAGCCAGTTACCTTTGCCACAGCAGAAGCCTCATGTCCATGAGGACAATTAATATTTCCATTCATCCCTCAATCTGCGGAAGATTTCAAAAGGAACATCATTTTGTTTGATACAAAAGAATTGTTTCTCGATTCTGAATGGCGTCACCTTGACACAATATTGGGTCATTTACACCTAATTTGAAATTCTGCTTCTTACATCAAATAGCGTACAATAGGATTTGCAGATTTTGAGTTATTGAACACAGAATTAAAAATAATGTATTGGATTCAAAGCATTGTGGTATTAGTTACATGTAGCAAAGTAATAATAGATATACATGGTATTGTTGGACAAAATAAAAATTTTAAAAAACACCCTCCCTCACGAGAAGAGAAATAAAATCCATTGTTGTGAATAACGTTGCATTAAAATTAACCATTATTAAAAATTAATAAAAGAAGGGAAAACCCCTATAAATAAGTTCAAAATATTTCAGCTGCATATTTTTAGCAAAAAAAATCAAAAGACAACATGAAAGCATTTTTTACTTAAATCTGTAGCAAATTGAAATGTATTCTTTAATCATCTAAATAATAGCTTAGGAAACTGCTTTCAAAAATATAAATTCAGGCCGCACTTCATGCAGGTAATCTTTGTAAGTAGGATATTTTCAATTAACCCAGGTACAAAATTAACTAATTGAGAATGATCTGTGCAAGTACCTAAATGAGGAACCATATATCATTAACTCCTATGAACTTTAAAAAGGATGGGTGAAATATCTTTCTTTTACATGAGGAGATCATCAAATTTAAGCAACAATATCACAACATTAAGCATGTAACAGTCAACTCGAGTTAGACAGCTCTGGAGTGCTTTCCTTTTACAAAAGGAATGAATTATTATCTGAGAAGCATACTCTATGAATTGAAGCAATTTCAGAATAACTCATAATCTCATACCTTGCCATGAACACACAGCATGAATTCCTAACATTAGAAGCCAGAGGGGATGTAATTTTTAAAGATATTGTATTCATCTGGAAAAGGTAATACTGAACATTCATATCAATTGCATTTGTTTGAAATATTAAGCAATATGCATGCAAGAAACATATAATTTCAGCATGATAATTACCTAGTTTATTGGTGTATCTGTGGATTAAATTCTAGCCCTATCCGCACTGTATAATTATTACCATATTTCAAATGAAATTGCTTAAAAAATTTAACATTTCTATCTCTGGTGGAAAATTGTGCATTTGTAGTGCAAAAATGGTTCTGGCTTAAGTATAATTTCTAGATATTTACATACTTAATATTAGTAAATATTTACTAAGCTTCCTTACCTGGGGGAGCAAACATAACAAGAAAAACTGTTAGGCGAAGCTCTGAGCTTTTTTTCAATGAAGATTCACTTAAAACATTAGTTAAAAGATTTTGATTATTATTCTTCTTTCTGCCCTTTTCCTTCCTCGTTTTTTCCATTTTTTTCCTTTTTTTTAATAACCTAACAGATGGAATAATTCCGAGTTGTAAATTGTGACATTTTAAGATTTTTAAAATTCTGGTAGAAGTTGCAACAGTTCCAGAAAAACAGTTGTGACTTTCAGCCAATGACAAGTTTATAATTGACAACAGTAAGTAAAACGTAAGTCATATCTCAGCCTTCAGGAGAGGAAAAGCAAAGTGAGGTGGGGAAGAGGAACTGCTCCTTCTGCATTAACAAAATATATCAAAGTAACCTGGTCATTCCTGCAGTAACTGTAATTAATTACCCACATTACTGGGACATATCACTGACATAAAACAATGCAAATTAACGATGCTTTTTACAATTTGTATGTTTGTTAAGTTCCAAAAATGTAAAGAATGCTAGAGACTGGGAAAAAAAACATTTATTTCAGTTTTACTTACAATCTCTGATCTTGTGTGGATGCACTTTTAATAGATTCTCACACTCCTGTCAGAAACAATCTAAAAGTTTCGTATCATTATCTGAAGGTTTTTTTAGCATTTGAAAGTAACAGAAGATTCATCATGAAAGCAGAAAATCCTTCCAGGGTTATCAATATACTGGTAAGAATTATATTGCAGCTATTTTTACAGCTCCTTTGGTCTGATTTAGTACAGGAAGTTCTGCCTGAGGAAAGCATTCCAAAATAAAGGTTGCTTCTGCTGTACTCCAATGGCAAAATATTGTGCTCACAGCAATTGAATATGACGGTTGCTATTTCTGATTTGCTGTTTATACAGAGTGCTTCTCATTCAGAGGAATAGACAGATGAACCATAGGAATACATAGGCAATATAAATTTATTTTGATAATATATTAAATTGTACTAACTATAAGATCTTTCACTTATATTTGATGCTTTTAAATTCTGCAAATGAATGTCATTTACTGCAATGGTTTCAGAATGAAACCTTTCCTTAAAATACACAAAACTAGGTTTTATTTATTGCAGAAATTCGGGATCATAAATATATTGCAACTGGGTATTTTAGAACATTTTGAATCACAGACTGAATAAAATAGTAACTTTTATATGTGCCAGTAAATTAGAATGATCTTGGTATTACCACTGTGAATTAAAATGTACATCAGTCAAATAATGTGTTCATATTAAGATGTTTTGAATGAAATTTTGAAATATCACAAAACATAGCTTTTCATTTGACAAATCTTAGATGCTTCAAGTTTAGAATATTTTGAACCATGCGGATTGATCAGATGGGAGAAAATCCTTGTCAATCCACATCTAGCAGATGAACAGTAGGGTGTCTGAGAAAGATCAAGACAAATAGCCTGCCTATATTTGACATTCGGACATCCTATTGGACCTTTTGATCAACAAAAAAAACATGAAGGAAAAATATTTTTAACATCAGCAACAAATTTTTGAAATATATCAATTCTTAAATAATGTAGTATGGGATTGTTTAAAATGCCAGTCATGACCTTAAGAGGAGAAAGGTATCAAAGTATTTAATTTTATTATGTTTTTTAATTCTATGCAATTTTAAGAATGCCTGATGTTTTTATTTTCATTTTTATTACCCAAACAAATTAAAATGCATTCAATTTTTTCTATAAATTCAAAAGTTAATCATGTGATCAGCAATGTCTATACTTACTATTTTTGAAGAACAGAATTAATCCATAACAAACTAATAACTAAGCTAATTTGAAAAACAGCATATTGGGCCAGTTTTGAGGTGATAACTGAGTGAACAGTACTTGCTATTCATTATGCTTACCAAGCTCCATACCTTTAAGGCTTTTTTGAATTGCAACTTAGGGTATTTGGAGAGGCTTTTCAAGCTGCTGCCCTCCATAAGCATTTGGGATTCTGTTGAACACAGAAAGAACAGCTTGCCTCCCCAACCAAGAATCCTTCTTGAGCTACACAGTGTCTAAACTAGGAAGTATTCATTAGAATTTTCAATGTGAAATCATGTGCAGAAAGCAAACGAACGATGATAGGGAAAGAAAGAAGAAAGAGGTGGGAAGGATATAAAAGTGACGTAAAGAAAAGGTTGACAAATATATCGACTTGGACCCCATTTATCTCCCTCTGAGAAAAAGAACAGAAAGTGACATCACCACAGCAAATGACATCCCTGCAGGAAATGATATCACCAACCCAAAGAAACCAAAACACTTAAATAGAAAGCAGGTCACGAACACCAGCGTTTCACTGGAAGTTCACTGATGATGTTACCTATGCATGGTAAGAAAACATCTGAAAACAAACCTAGCTCAGCGAGCAAACTTACATCCAGAATCCCAATCTGAGCTACAAATCTTCTCAAAACTTGTTAAGGAAAAGGTAAGCAAAATTTTTATTTTAATTTTTCTAACAGATACTTTAATTAAAATTAATGGAGAAAAAAGGAAAACAAGAGTCTTCAGAGACATATACACAGGTTAACTGAATGGGCAAAGATTTGGCAAATGGAATGTTTTGTGGGGAAATGTGAGGTTTTGAAGTTTGGCAGGAAAAATAGAGGAGCTGAATATTATTTAAATGAGGAAAAACTACAGAAAGCTATAGAACAAAGGTATTTAAGAATTCTCATTCGTGAAATACAAAAGCTAGCATGCATGTTCAGCAGGTAATAGGGAACGTAAATGAAATATTGGCCTTTGTTTCAAAGAGAATGTGGAGTATAAAAGTAAGGTTGTTTTGTTAAAATCTATACAAGGCAGTAGTCAGAGCATGGCTGGAATATTATAAACAGTTTTGGTTCACTTGGCTAAGGAAAAATATACAGGCATTGGAGGCAGTCCAGAGAAGATTGACAAGGTATGGAGAGACTGACTTATGAGGAGAGGTTGAGTAAATTGGGCCTGTACTCATTGGAATTTAGAAGAATGTAATACTGCCATATTGAAACATACAGGATATTTAGAGGAGTTGTCAGGGTAGATACAGAAAGGTTGTTTCCCCTGTGGGAGACTCTCGGACTAGAGGCCCTAATCTCAGAAAAGTGGTCATGTATTTAGGATAGGGGAACTGGAGATTTGTGAATCTTTGCAATTATTTAGCACAGAGGGCTGTTGAGACTAGGTCATTAACTACATTCAAGACTAAGGTAGACAGATTTTTAATAAGTAGGTTAATCAAGGGTTTTGGGGAAAAGGCAGGAAAGGGCAGTTGACCATTATCATGTGATCTTCGTGAATGTTAGAGGAGACTCAATGGACTGAATAGCCTACTTCTGCTCTTACATCTTATGGTCTGATGGAGAATCCACATTGAATTGAATTAAATTGATTTGAATTTGTTGTCATGTGTACCAAGGTATAGTGAAAAGCTTTCTCTTGTGAGCAATACAGGCAGATCTCACAGTTAAATAGCATAGATAAGTAAGTAATAGGTAACCAGTGCAAAAACCAAAACACAGGTACAGGCGAATGTTAAGAGTTTGTGAGTTCATTCAGTATTCTAACAACAGTAGGGTAGAAACTGTCCAGCATCTGTACCTTCTCCCCGATGGTAGAGGTTGTAGAAGAACATTGCCAAGGTGGGATGGATCTTTGAGAATGCTGGCGGCCTTTCCTTGACAGGGGGCCTGGTATAGATGGAAGGTTGGCCTTTGTGATTGTCCAGGCCGAGTATACCACTCTCTGTAACCATCTCCAATCTTGAATGGTACAGTTGCCATACCAGGTAGTGATACATCCAGACAGAATGCTCTTGATGGTGCACCTATACAAGTTGGCAAGGGTATTCGCTGTTATGCAAATTTCCTCAGCTGCCTGAGGAAGAAATTATATTGTTGGGCCTTTGTAACGAGGGCGTCCACAGGAAGAGTCCAAGAAAGCTTGTTGTTGATGACCACTCCCAGAAGCTTGACACTCTCCACTCGTTCCACCTCTGTGCTGTTAATGTGTAAGGGGGGCACGAGCAATATCCCGCCGAAAGTCAATAATAAGTTCCTTGGTTTTGCCGGCATTGAGAGCTAGGTTGTTCTCAGTGCACCACTTTTCCAGGTCTTCCACCTCCTGTCTGTAGTTTGTTTCATTGCCATCTGAGATTCTACCAACTGTGGTGGTGTCATCAGCGAACTTGTAAATGGCAGTAGTCTGGTATTGGGCGATGCAGTCATGGGTATGCAATGAGTACAGTAAGGGGCTGAGTGCACACCCCTAGGGGGCTCCAGTGTTGTGTGTTAGTGAGGATGAAATATTGTCCCCAGTCTTCACTGATTGTGGCCTGTGGGTCAGGAAACTGAGGATCCAGTTGCAGAAAGTGGGACTTAGTCCAAGATCACTAAGTTTAATAATCAGTCTCGAGGGGATAATGTTTTGTATTTGCAGGTTTTCAGTATCAGAGAGGTTGTTTGTAAAATTTGAAGACTCCTTGTGTTAATAAATAAATCACTGCACTTACTTGAGAGCATGTTGCTAGAAAAGCACAGCAGGTCAGGAAGCATCTGAGGCGCAGGAAAATTGATGTTTTGGGCAGGAGCCCTTCATCAGGAATGAGGCCTCATTCCTGATGAAGGGTTCCAGCCCGAAATGTCGATTTTCCTGCTCCTCAGATGCTTCCTGATTGGCTGTGCTTTTCCAGCAACGCGCTCTCAACTCTGATCTCCAGCATCTGCAGACCTCACTGCACTTGCTTGGACAGCCTCTAAATTTTTCTGGTTTATTTGGTGAGTATATAATGTGTACGTACCACAACTTCAAGCCATTCAGGTTTTTGAATACTGCATGTCTTAGTGCGGTATCAGTGTAGTGAGGTTTGAGCTGGGGAACTCCATCAGTTTTCTCACATAACTTTACATTGCTTACCCCACTAATTAAACACCATACCCCAAAAGGACTGCTATCGCACCATCTTGTACTCACTAGTGGTGACAGGAAACACCCCAGTACTACATTTAAATCCTAGCTGTGTACCAGTTCAAACGGTGTGAAGGAAGAACTCTTCACAGTTCCTTGCCCTAGAGATGAATGACTGAGCCAGGTTGGCACCCTAATTTCCTGACAGGGACCTGGATGTCCTGGTGAATAGAATGGTGGAGAAGAAGCTGTCCTCTTTTTAGTAGCCTGCTGGAACACACCACAGCACAAGAGCCCACACCTGGGTCAGTGTAGTCTCCACTGTCTGGAGAAATGCCCAGAAGCATTGGTCACTGATCTTGGATCTCCACAAAGGTATATGCCACTGTCTTCACTCTGCTACCTCACACTCACTCCACTGTTGCTACTGCACCCATGTCCCAACAAGACTGATGGCCTACCATTCTCACTATTGCATGCAGCATCCTCCTTCAATGCCTCTTACCCATCTGATCCACACAAACTTCTAGTCTTCTGCACTTCCTACTCACTCACTTTGGACATTTCTCATCATTTCTCCCCCATTGGCATCAACACTAACAGCTGCTTCAGCCACTTTCATCTCACACAATCCCACTGTGGTAGAGAAGGCCAAGATGGGGGTGGGGGCAGTGCCTAACATTCATCTGCACACTCCCTATGAGGAGAGAATCCATGAGCTCAAAAACCATTCATGTGTGATGCTGAGATCTCCATGTCCTGGTAACCAAGTAAGGTCCATTGTCAAGTGCTGTTCTTCTCTTCCATTACCGCAGCTGTGAAAGTACTCCTAATATGGCCAAGTTTCTAACCCTATTCCGCAATTCACTCTTACTCTTGCCTTCTGCAGGCACCAACAGCATCTACGCAGTACCCGAGCAGCCCCTGCAGCCAACATTTTCTCCTTCACCTCTGAGGAAGATGACACTGAACACCCAGAAAAAGCACCAACAAGGCTGTCCCCTGTACCCTCCACCAGCTCAGATACTGACACCTAGGCAAGACTTTTATCTCAGGAGCACATCCCGTTCACATCACTACTACAGCTCTGTAGCTGGCAGAGGATGAAGCAAGGAGAAAGTGAGGACTGCTGATGCTGGAGATGAGATTTGGAAAGTGTGGCGCTGGAAAGGCACAATAGGTCAGGCAGCATCCAAGGAGCAGGAGAGTCGAAGTAATGGGCATAATCCCTTCATTAGGAAGAAGCAAACCAGATTGTTGGCACTCAATGGACTATCAGAGAGTAGGCACCTGCTCAGCTCCAGACAGGAGAGAATTAGAACCAATGACATAGGAAAGGAAAAGGATGAAATTCTGAAGGGAGAATATAGAGAATTAGGCAGGAATTTAAAAAGGAGATCCTTGAGAGTAGTAATATCTGAATTACTCCCAGTGCTGTGAGCGAGGGAGGGTAGGAATAGGAGGATAGAGCAGATGAATGCATGGCTGAGGAGCTGGTGTATGGGAGAAGGATTCACATTTTTGGATCATTGGAATCTCTCCTGGGGTAGAAATGATCTGTACAAGAAGGACGAATTGCACCCAAATGGAAGGGGACTAATATACTGGCAGGGATATTTGCTTGAGCCGCTCAGGAGGATTTAAACTATTAAGGTGGGTAGTGAGTGGGACCCAGGGAGATAGTAAGAAAATAGATCAATCTGAGACTGGTACAGGTGAGAAAAGAAGCAAGTCAAACAGAGCAGGCAGGGACAAAGCAGAGAACAAGGTAGGACTGATAACTTAAACTGCATTTATTTCAATGCAAGAGGCCTAACAGGGAAGGCAGATGAACTCAGGGCATGATTAGGAACATGGGCCTGGGATATCATAGCAACTACTGAAATGTGACTCAGGGATGGACAAGACTGGCAGTTTAATATTCCAGGATGCAAATGCTATAGGAAGGATAGAAAGGGAGGCAAGAGAAGGGGGAGTGACATTTTTGATAAGAGATAGTATCACAGCTTTAGTGAGGGAGGATATACCCGGAAATACATCCAGGGAAGTTATTTGGGCGGAGGGAAATTGAGAAATAAATTTGTAAGGAGACTTCCGTTATCTGTAAGAATAATAGAGTGGTTATGGTAGGAGATTTTAACTTTCCAAACATCGACTGGGACTGCCATAGTGGCGAAAGTGAGGACTGCAGGTGCTGGAGATCAGAGTCAAGTTTAGAGTGGTGCTGGAAAAGCACAGCAGGTCAGGCAACATCCAAGAAGCAGGAAAATTAATGTTTCGGGCAAAAGCCCTTCATCAGGAATGAGCTCATTTCTGATCAAGGGCTCCTGGACAGCCATAGTGTTAAGGGGTTTAGATGGAGAGGGATAAGTGTGTACAAGACAATTTCCTGATTCAGTATGTGGATGTACCTACTAGAGAAGGTGCAAAACCTGACTTACTCTTGGGAAATAAGGCACGGCAGGTGACTGAGGTATCAGTTGGGAAGCACTTTGGGGCCAGTGACTATAATTCTATTAGTTTTAAAATAGTGATTGAAAAGGATAGACCAGATCTAAAAGTTGAAGTTCTAAATTGGAGAAAATCCAATTTTGACAGTATTAGGCAGGAACTTTCAAAACTGGATTGAGGGCAGACGTTCGCAGGTAAAGGGATGGCTGGAAAATGGGAACCTTCAGAAATGATATAACGAGACTCCAGAGACAGTATGTTCCTGCTAGGGTGAAAAGAAAGGCTGATAGGTATAGGGAATGCTAGATGACTAAAGAAATTGAGAGTTTGGTTAAGAAAAAGAAGGAAGCATATGTCAGGTATAGACAAGATAGATTGAATGAATCCTTAGAAGAGTATAAATGCAGTAGGATTATACTTAAGAGGGAAATCAGGAGGGCAAGGAGGGGACATGAGATAGCTTCGGTAAATAGTTAAAGAGAATCCAAAGGGTTTTTACAAATACATTAAGGAGAAAAGGGTAACCAGAGAGAGAAAAGGGCCCCATCAAAGATCAGCAAGGCAGCCTTTGCGTGGAGCCACAAGAGATGGGGGAGATACTGAACGAGTATCAGTGTGGAAAAGGACATAGAAGATATAGAATGCAGGGAAATAGATGGTGACATCTTGAAAAATGTCCATATTACAGAGGAGGAAGTGCTGGATGTCTTGAAATGCATAAAGGTGGGTAAATCCCCAGGAACTGATCAGGTATACCCTAGAACTCTGTGGGAAGCTGGGGAAGTGATTGCTGGGCCTATTGCTGAGATATTTGTATCATCGATAGTCACAGGTGAGGTGTCAGAAGACTGGAGGTTGGCTAATGTAGTGCCACTATTAGGGAAAGTGGTAAGGACAAGCCAGGGAACTACAAACCAGTGAGCCTGACGTCAGTGGTGGGCAAGTTGTTGGAGGGAATCCTGAGGAATAGGATGTACATGTATTTGGAAAGG
The DNA here is from genome assembly GCF_004010195.1 of Chiloscyllium plagiosum. NCBI lineage: Eukaryota > Metazoa > Chordata > Chondrichthyes > Orectolobiformes > Hemiscylliidae > Chiloscyllium > Chiloscyllium plagiosum. The sequence continues at coordinate 48,883,081 of NC_057719.1, forward strand.
CAAGGACTGATTAGGGATAGTCAACATGGTTTTGTGTGTGGGAAATCATGTTTTACAAACTTGATTGAGTTTTTTGAAGAAGTAACAAAGAGGATTAATGAGGGCAGAGTGGTGGACGTGATCTATATGGACTTCAGTACAGCGTTTGACAAGGGAGACTGATTAGCAAGTTTAGATCTGATGGAATACAGGGAGAACTAGGCATTTGGATACAGAACTGGCTCAAAGGTAGAAGACAGAGGGTGGTGGTGGAGGGGTTGGTTTTCAGACTGGAGGCTTGTGACCAGTGGAGTGCCACAAGGATCGGTGTTGGGTCTGCTACTTTTCATCATTTATATAAATGATTTGAATGTGAGCATAAGAGATATAGTTAGTAAGTTTGCAGATGACACCAAAATTGGAGGTGTAGTGGACAGCGAAGAAGGTTACCTCAGATTACAACAGGATCTTGAGCAGATGAGCCAGTGGGCTGGGAGTGGCAAATGGAGTTTAATGCGAGGTGCTGCATTTTGAGAAAGCAAATCTTAGCAGGACTTATACACTTAATGGTAAGGTCCTAGGGAGTGTTGCTGAACAAAGAGAACTTGGAGTGCAGGTTCATAGCTCCGAGAAAGTAGAGTCGCAGGTAGATAGGATAGTGAAGAAGGCATTTGGTATGATTTCCTTTATTGGTCAGAGTATTGAGTACAGGAGTTGGGAGGTCATTCTGTACAGGACATTGGTTAGGCCACTTTGGAATATTGCGTGCAATTCTGGTCTCCTTCCTATTGGAAAGATGTTGTGAAACTTGAAAGGGTTCAGAAAACATTTACAAGGATACTGCCACGATTGGAAGATTTGAGCTATAGGGAGAGGTTGAATAGGCTGGGGCTGTTTTCCCTGGATCATTAGAGGCTGAGGGGTGACCTTATAGAGGTTTATAAAATCCAAGGGGCATGAATTGGATAAATAGATAAAGTCTTTTCCCTGGGGTGGGGGAATCCAGAACTAAAGGGCATAGGTTTAGGGTGAGAGCAGGAAGGTATAAAAGGGACCTAAGGGGCAACTTTTTCACTGAGGGTGGTACATGTATGGAATGAGCTGCCAGAGGAAGTGATGGAGGCTAGTATAATTGCAACATTTAAAAGCCATCTGGATGAGCATATGAATAGGAAGGGCTTGCAGGGATATGGGCCAGGTGCTGGCAGGTGGGACTAGATTGGGTTGGCATATCTGGTTGGCATGGACGAGTTGGACCGAAGGGTCTGTTTCCGTGCTATACATCTCTATCACTCTAAATTCCTGGTGTCAGCCATTAGTACCTTCATCAAAATCATATGTGAAACAATAGCAACAACTTGGCTTGTTGCCAACACTTGGGAAACTGGAATGAAGGTTGGAGGTGTCCACCAATGATATATTTACCATCCTGGCATCAAAACATAGCAGCCTGGATCCTACCTCCTACCTTCCTTTCTCATCTATACAACATTCAAATAAAGATAAAGGATTCTGGGTCTCTCTTGCACTTTTTGATCAAATCTCTGCATTGTTGGAAGTCGAATCTGTGCTGGGTTCCCAAACATGCTGTACTCCGTGATTCTAAAATTCTAATTGCTGTAATTAGGCACAATGTAGTGGACACAGAGACAATCACAGCTTCTGTGCCTAGATCCACTGGGGATATCTGGGCAAGATCAGTAAAAAAAGAGCTCCTCAGTAATGTGATCAGTCAGCAGTCACAGCTCACACAAATAATATTTAAACATTGCCATGTCATCAAAATAGTGAACACTAGGTCTCTGACAAGGTGGACAATGGGATGCCTCTGCACAGACGTTTATGTCATAAACTGATTCAGGTGTATGCTGCACAAATCATTTGGCACACCTATAGTAGGAGGAGATTATAAATATGATATGAAGAATGAGAACTTTTCCAGCCACCCTGCCTCTCTCATATTCCCCAAGAAAGCAGCAATACCTTTGGGATAATAGTGTGCAAATTCTGTCGTGCAGAGTGATTTTGAGGTGAGCAGCTCCTGGATCCTCTGTGAACTATAATGTGAAAAGTGTTTATAAATTGTGAAACTTAGGTGAAACTTCACAGCTTGCCTGACATTACTTCTGAATTACAGCCATCACTAGGATTAATTTTTATGTTCAATGAAATGATCAAGATTGCTTGTGGCCAGGACATTTAGGAGTAATTGAGGACTACAGATGCTGGAGATCTGATGAAGGGCTCATGCTCAAAACATTGATTTGCCTGCTCCTCAGATGCTGCCTGACCTGCTGTGCTTTTCCAGCACCACACTCTCAGCCAGGACTTTTAGTCAACATTGTTGGTCAATGCATGAGATTCACATCTAGATTACAGGTTAACAACATCTGCAATGTGTGAGTGTCTAGTGAATGCAATGTCTTGAAGATCCTCCCCCAAACCTTCATTCCTTTTTCGACTTACTCTCCGTGACAACCTCATTTCCTCATTTGGTTTGATCTTCCCCATGTTCCCATTCAACCCTTTCAATTAACTGCTCATCTCCCAGTTTCACCCCCTGAGAACCTGGCATGCAACTTAATTATGCAAAAATGAAAACAGAAATTGCTGGCAAAATTCAGCAGGTCTGACATCATCTGTGAGAAGAAAGCAGAGTCAATATTTTCAATCCAGATCAGTTCTGATGAAGAGTCACTGGACTCAGAATGTTAACTCTGCTTTCTTCTCATAGATCCTGTTAGACCTGCTGAGTTTTGCCAGCAATTGCTGTTTTTGTCTGAGATCTCCAGCATCTGCAGTTATTTGTTTTATTTTAGTTATGCAAAAACTTGTTACCCAATTTTCTGTCCATGATGGTGACCATTGATGATCATTCCTTGTCTGATCATTGTTCACAAACATGACAGGTTGTATGGCTTCACATCTGTGCTATAAGGCAAGGCAAGACAGAAATATTGTGAACCTTGAAGTTTTTGATTTCAGCATGGTTGTTCTAAGAAGCAAACTGAAGTAGAGATGTTTTAAGCACCCAACTAGGTGCTAAGGGAACAAGCTAAAAGCCCTGAGATGCACTCGGTTCCAATGCATGAGATGGGCATCTGCACCTGGCAGCAGCATTGGAATGAGCTTGAAACTGTTGTGTTGAAGTGGCAAACTGTACTGTAAGTGAGTCTGAGATATGCAATGATGATGTAGGGAGACTGAAGCTTGTCCAATGCCAACCTCAGTGGGTGAAGGATGCAAGCAATCACTGCCCATGGACCATGCCCTGAGTTAAGGCAATGTTATCCAAGGTGGATCCCAGAGAAGACATGATGAGCTGTCTAGTTTTAATCCATTGCCTGGGCAAATAGCAAGCTGCATATTAATGAAGCATAATTAGGTAATAAATATATCTTAATTAATGCAAGTAAGCCCTTTGCTGCTCACTCGTGAGATTTTTCCAGAGCGTTAAAACCTCATGCACAAAATTGCACTTTTTCTTCTCAATGTTGAAAACTTCATTTTGTCCAATCTTACTGTATTTTCCCAAATGACTTACCTTTGCCCGCGTTGTTGAGGACCTGGGAAAATTCCTTCCACCCTTTTGTTTGTTGTCGACTATATCATTATCTGAATCTACAATAGACTAGTATGGTTAATTTGCAGTGTTTAGACTAAATCATGTGTTTCTATTAGTTTGTGAATACAATATAGATTTTAATGACATATATTGTCTGTCTATATATATATATATATATATATATATACATATGAATGAGTTCCAAAAGCAAGTTAATGCCAAATTGACCCAAAATGTGTTAGTTTCAAGTTTTACCGATTTCCAGGTTTTTGCCTAATGGAAACTATTTTGAATTTAGATACTTTGATAAATATCAATATGCTTATGCAGAAGAATCACTTTTTTGTGTACATATGATCGTACATTGTTCAGAATGACCTGTTATAATTGCTCTGCAACAACTTGTGAGGAGAGTTTGATTCCCATCTGTAATTGGAACTAATGTCCTGAAGATGCTTTCATAACATTTATTTAATATATATTGTCACTTGTATCTAGGCACAGTGAAAAGTAGAGAATGCTGCCATGTTCTGGTGCCATCTTGGATTACAGAATAAAATGCTGAATAAATTAATATTAAATTGTTATTACTAAAACTGAAACCTCTTCAAAAGTTCATCTTTCCCTGTCCATAGATAACTATTTCTCTGCTCCTCCAGTCGCCACTATTCGACATCATCCACAGGGTCATAGAGTCATTGAGCCATGGAGATGTACAGCATGGAAACACACCCTTCAGTCCAACTCATCCATGCCAACTGGATATTTTGAATCAATCTAGTCCCATTTACCAGCACTTGGCCCATATCCATTTACACCCTTCCTATTCATATGCCCATCCAGATGCCTTTTAAATGTTGTAATTGTACCAGCTTCCACCACTTCCTCTGGCAGCTAATTCCATACACGCATGACCCTTTGCATGAAAAAGTTGCCCCTTAGATCCCTTTTATATCATTCCCCTCGCACCTTAAACCTATGCCCTCTAGTTCTGGACTCCCTGACTCCAGGGAAAAAACCTTGTCTATTTACCCTGTCTATACCCCTCATGATTTTGTAAACCTGTACAAGGTCACCCCTCAGCCTCCGACTCTCCAGGGAAAACAGCCCCAGCCTGTTCAGCCTCCCCCTATAGCTGAAATACTCCAAGATTAGATTAGATTAGATTGCTTACAGTGTGGAAACAGGCCCTTCGGCCCAACAAGTCCACACTGACCCGCCGAAGCGCAACCCACCCATACCCCTACATTTACCCCTTACCTAACACTACGGGCAATTTAGCATGGCCAATTCACCTGACCTGCACATCTTTGGACTGTGGGAGAAACCAGGGCACCCGGAGGAAACCCACGCAGACACGGGGAGAATGTGCAAACTCCACACAGTCAGTCGCCTGAGTCGGGGCGACTGACTGTAAGTAATTGAACCCAGGTCTCTGGCGCTGTGAGGCAGCAGTGCTAACCACTGTGCCACCGTGCCGCCCACCGTGCCGTCCAACCCTGGCAACATCCTTGTAAATCTTTTCTGAACCCTTTCAAGTTTCACAACATGCCCAACCAATGTCCTATACAGTTGGAACATGACCTCCCAACTCCTCTGGCGGTATATTCCTTTTCTGACACCATGAGCACCATTGCTTCTGTGCCTGGCACCTCTAAGCTGGAGCTGGTCATGCTGCAGGGACCCCACACCTCCTCCAATGTTGGACGTCGACTGACGACTCCTGGCTCGGTGTTGACTAATGGGGCCCTGGCTCATCTTCCAATGTTGTCACCTGAGATGGAGAGGGAATGGAAATATATGGGACCCCAGCCTCCTGCAGGAGGACATCAAGAGCAGACCCCCAGGACAACCAAAACAAAAATCACTGAGCTGGAAAGACAACAATGAAGCCATGTGAGTGGCAGAATCTGCATTATGAGCCATGAGCTGGCAAGCCCTGCACTCAAGAGACAAATACTGCTGATTCTGCTATCCTCATCTTATAAAACTAATAAATAGAACCTGACTGCGGTAGTGGGAGATTGTAATATTCCTGATTAAGCATACATTTTATTCTCTGTTGAGGATTAGAGACGATATACTAATCTTTCGTGCTACAAAAATACAACAAAAACATGGTCTTTGTATGATATTTAAGTCTTTTGTGATAATGGTGAACCCATTTATTCATGAATAGTTAGAATGGGCTTTGTAAAGATTAGCTATGGTTCAATACCATACGCAGTTTTGTCACAAAGTTTTGGGTGCAAATCTAACATGAGAGATTTGAAGATAAACACTATTCTGCTCCACCAGTATAACACCTGGACCACCTATTTTGAAGTTGAAACTAAATTTATTGACTTTCTGGTCTGTTGTAAACTCATAAATATAAACATTCCATCCTTAACATTACTGTTGTTCTCCTTGGCACTTGACTGCAGTACTGTGCTTTCTTGAAATTGATGCATTATATTACTATATCACTGTTCCAAATGACTGATTTTAAAAAAAGTATAATCACAGAACTGTGCCTCATCGATCTCCCACCAGTCTAAAATACAATTCCTAAAGCATAAAATATACTATACACCTTTTATCACAACTATAAGTTACAATTTAGATGACTGATACAAATTCACAGATATGCTGGCAGTTTCCTTAACACATCTAGCACCACATTCCGTTGAAAAGTCCTTCAAAACTCTGAGTTCCTTAGGTAGAGTTCAAATGCCTGTCACCATGCAGGTTTTACCTACTTTTTCTCCTCCAGCAGCCAGTCCTAACCAACTCTGGTTAGAATGGCCAGCTCTGGTGAATTGGACCCTTCAAAAACAACAGAAGCAGCAGCAATAACTCTATCTTTCCTAGCCAGTTCAACCTTTGGGTTTTCTTCTTTAAACTGATTGACACACAGTTCTCCATATCTTGCCTGTTCAAAACTCCAACACTCAAAGCATTTTTTATGGCTCTGCCTTTTGTCTGCTTTCATTTCCATGGCAACCTAAAGTCACGATTCATTTCTAGAAACTTGAAGCTTTAGGGCTGCATTTTCCCATTTTTGTCAGTTTTTCTCTGAGTGCTTTTCATGGCACCCAGTCCTCTGTGGCTCATTCCAGCTTTTCTCACACAATCTTCTGATCATCGGTTCACTAATTATGGAACTGGCCTTTTCTGATGCCTATGTGATGAAATTGTGCAGCAAGAGAGATGGAAGCGCTCACTGCTGCCAGGACTTTATGACGTTCACACTGTTGGCCCCATATTTAAAGCCGAGCTGCACACCACTTCAAATGTTGTGAGCTCAGACGTGCCCTTTACACTGTGGTGCTCCTTCATTATCCCTAAGGAAATGGCCCAGAAAGGCATGTTCGCTCCTCCGTTCACTGACAGGGACCTGGAGGTGCTGGTGGATGGAGTGCTGTACTCTGAGGCTACGCCACTAGTCTCAGCCACACTGGATTGAGATAGTTTCCCAGATCAGTGGGGGGCCCTGGGTGGACTACAATGCACAAGAATACAGAAAGAAGTTTAATGATCTTCAGTGCTCTAAAAATATAAGTGCCACCATCTTCTCTTCACTACCTCACATTCACAGGCCTATCACTCATTTCAGCATGATTACTGCACATATCTCTCATCAACTCTCATTACTATCTCAAATTATTGCATGCATCATGCTCACTCAACAACTCTCAAACACTTAATCCTTGCAAACAACTGATTCTCCTCTGTGCTTCCTACTCACTCCTCGGGGAGATCACACCACCTCTCCTGGTGTTACATCACTACGAACTGCTCTCTCATTCACTTGCATCATACTCAATCCCTCCGTCTGCATCATTGCAGGAAAACTTGACTCAACACCCCAGACTGACGCCTCTACAGCACCCTTACCTATTTGCATCTGACCTGCAGGACTGACTGTGGCCAACTAGCAGGACTGTGATTGGAAGAGCTCCTTGACTGACTGTGATGGTACTTCCCTATTAATCATATACCACTATCAACTCACCAGGGACTGGCCCCCAAGGACTTTCACACAGTTGTTTGATTGAAGCACATGAGAGTTTGCTGTGTAAGCTGTTGGCACATGCTTTGCAGCAATGTGTCCACTACCTTGACTATTCAGTCCTCTGAACCATTATAAGCCTCGACTTCTTCCCAAATACTAAAAGGTGAGCCATACAGGCTGGCAGCCCCAGTAAGCCCAAACTGAGTGAGTGCTTAGGAAGTAAACTAAAAGCTATCAGATGCATCCTGTGTAGATACGTGAGATGCGTGTGTCTCTCTAACAGAAACATGCAAATTACATGTGTCCTTGAGCTCCAAGTGAAATGCTGAAGGATGGAAGTGGTTAGTGAGTTGGTGTGAATGCTGGCATGGTGATGTGGTGAGGCTGGTGGTTTGGCAGTGCCCATTTACAAGGACAAAGGGTGGTAGAGGACAGTGCCCCTCAAGCTGCTGCCACCATGTTATTGCTCTCTCATGTTAAAGACTGGAAACTGTGTAGAAATGTGATGAACTTAGCTCATAATGAAATGCAAATGCATGGGAATAAAGTAGCTGCCACTCATTATAGCAAGATTCTGGATTCACCTTGAGGGGATGCCAAGAATCGATTTTGCTATTTTTGTAGTATTTGACCAAATTTCTCATGATTACACGCACTGCTCAAGCAACAGAAAATTCCATTCTTAGTTTCAGTTCGGGACTTTCTGGAAGAGCAACAAGTTCAAGATGTCTGTACAAGCAACAGCTCATGTGTGTTTCCCCACTGCCCCATGATTTAATCACATTTAGAAACGCTGGGATGAATGTTACATGCTCCTGTATGACATGTTCTTGATGGACGCCCATGCAAAATAGGTCTGTTTCTTAGAAGAATCACCTGCTCAGACATCCCCAGCTCATCCATATGTGAATAAATTAATAAAGGTCATACCATAATACAGATGGTGCAGGCAGGTGGGTGGGAATGGGTCACCTGTTTAAGGTTTTAAAGACCAAGAAGAAAGAGGAGCACTGTCTTCAGGTCCTGACATTCAGGCATCAAGCACACCGCCTGAAAGATAGTCAAACCCCTTCATTTCTACCTGTTTGCTGTCGAAAACTCACACTTCCCAATCCTATTGCAGCCGTTCCGAAGTACTTAAACCTTTTGTGTCCACTACCCCAATGTACTCACTCTGTGGTCCGCTGGGACATCTTGTAACATTGGTTGTAGTCCTGGTAGTGTCTCCAAAGAGCTCTTTGCACCACTCAGGCTACTGGAGCTGCCAGTCAATCATATTCTGGGTTCTGAGGGTGTGTTTCCCCTTCCTCGGAGGGGCAGATGTCTCACTCCCTGCCACGTCAGACCATCACAGTCCTACTGGGCAGATTACTTCTTGGTCAATCATTTGCCAACCATCTATCTTTCCTGGGGACACAAGACATCAATTTCCCACCCAAACCTCACTGCCATAAACTATTGAAGTTCACCTGTTCTTTCTTTAAGTTTTGGATACCAGTTGAGTGCCTCAGGTTTTGGTTTAGGGCTAACAATTTGTTTGCTTTCACACAGACACCAAGCTCATCACAAAATATCATGAATTTTCATAGTGTGTTCATAAGATGGAGAAAACCTCAAGCAGTCAAATGTCAGTTTTAACACATTCAGTGTCACTTTACAGCTTCAAAAACAAAACGCTTGAGAAAGGAGTGAGAAAATAGAGCCATTACCTTCAAAGATAAGTGTGAGCATTCCTGCCTCTGTTAGCAATCCACTAAGCCTGTTTATTGCTTGCATGAAAAAAAAGTTCTCTTTTAAGCAAAACCAAATTAAAAAGGTACCATGCTGCCACAAAAGTAACATTACATTTTTTGGTTGTGTCTCTGTTTATACTTAGCAATGATAATAGATTTTGCTACCTCACCACGACTCTACCAAGCGAGGCAAGTTCTAATCAATTGCCTCCAGGCTTCCTGACCTTTGATATATGGCCCAAAAGGGCAGGCATGGCTTTATATGATGCCTGATGTGGAATTATCTTGGGATAATATGTGTGTAGATGTGATATACTGTAGGTGAAGCAACCATAATGCAGAATGCACGATAAAGATGCACGAAGAAACAGGTCACAGACTTGCTGAATAACACTGACATCACTAATACATGGTATTTAATATAGCTCAGGACAGTGAGAGCATACACTGTGTCACTACCGAATTAACCTTCTTTACGCAAAGCGCTGACACTTGCTCCATTGAGAAACCAACTTTAAACATACAAATTAATGGAATAGCCAAGCAAGAGTTATGTGCAGTACATATCAGAGAAATTGAAAAGGGAGTAGAGAAAAACATAAGGTTATAAATTTGAACATTCAGATTATATGGTGTTAACAAGACAACAAATCATGAGAAGCTGTTAGGAATGTTAGCATAGAATTTCTTCATTCTTTATTTGTAACTGTTGCATAAAGGCTCCAGTTTGTAACACAGTTAGCTGTAATAAATCTGGGAGCAACAACATTCTGGAAAATATCCAAAACAATCAATTCTGACATTTAATTCGCAATGGCTTGTACAATTAAGGGGCATAAAGATTATTGTTCTAGGCATTGCTTTAACATCTTTGTAGATAACCTTCTCTGCATTACTGTCTTAGGACCAACATAAGCATAGCAAAGCAGTGAAATTGCTTTGCAACACTAAGTGGCACAGTGACTCAGTGGTTAGCACTGCTGCCACATAGAGCCAGGAACCCGGGTTTGATCCCAGCCTTGTGCAACTGTCTATGTGGAGTTTGCACATTCTCCCTGTGCACACATGTTTGCACATTCTCACAGGGAGAATGTGTCTGTGTGGTTTTCCTCTGGGTGCTCTGGTTTCCTCCCACAGTCCAAAGATGTGCAGGTTAGGTGAATTAGCCATGCTAAATTGCCCATTCAGGGATGTGTAGGTTAGGTGCATTAGTCAGGGGAAATGTAAAGTAGTAGGGTATGGGAATGGGTCTGGGTGGGATACTCTTCAGAGAGTTGGTGTGTACTTCCCACATGTTAGGGATTCCATGAAATTGATGTACACCAGGAGTAAAGGTAATGGATTGCAGGATGTGAAGTGGCATAAAAGCAACACAATTGTCAGATTAGATTTTGGGTGTTAATCTCTAAGTGCAGAAAGAGGCCATCAAGTCCACACTACACCAATCCTCTAAAGAGCATTCCACCCAGACCCCTACCTTTACCATGGCTAGACCACTTAGCTTGTACAGACAATTTATCATTGCCAGTCCACTTAACCTGCACATCTTTAGACTGTGGGAAGAAACTGCAGCACCTGAAGGAGAGGCACAGGGAGAACATGCAAACTCCACACAGTCAGTTACCCAAAGCTGGGATTGAACCCAGGTCCCTAGCATTGTGAGGCAGCAGTGCTACCCCAAATTGTTAGAGAGATCTTAGTGGAGAGGGGAGTGAAGTGGAAGGGGAGAGGGAGAAGACAGTGATTAATCTTGTGACTGACCTCAGTAACTGCAATGTGAGGTGTCCTGCATATCTTGTATAGGTGCAGTGTTTTACATCCAACTGTCCAAAAGCTGGTGATGTCTGAAAATCAGATATTTTTAAGCTGCCAGACATGAATTTTAATTATTATACAAGTAAACTAACTGACTGCTTGTCAGCTAGGTGTGGCATTGACGTAGTCGATCTCCCATGAGTTATTAACTTGTACCTATCTTTTCCTGTGATCCAAGCACCTTTGACCCAGCTCAGTCTGATCCACCTGACCAAAACCAACCAAAACTAACTGCCCCAAAACATGCAAGACCCGAAATCCTACACAAACTCTGTCTCAAGATGTCCAGATTTGAGATCATGTGTGTTGTCCTTGAATCTTGTTTTCTCTAATAAAAACTACAAAGAAAAGGTTCTACATCTAGAATTCTAATTTCACATACAGAAATAACAGCTTCTGGCTTGCTTGCAGCAATATAATCTAACAGTGGGAACTCTGCAATTGGCCTGAATACCCCTCAACTTTAGGGAAAATCAGTTAAAGTTCCTGATTCTGGCAGTTATTCAGTTCAGGAAGTATACATGGTAGGACATGACAAGAGTCGAATCAGGCTCAGTTGTAATGGTCCTTTGATTAAATAGTCTGTCAGCACTAACTCTCAAGACACATAGTTGAAGAAAAGGAACTTGGACAAAATAATCCAAGCCACAGCTGAAACTAGGGCACCTGTAATCCAATGGTTTTATGGGAGCTGATAAAACTGATACAGAAAATTAATAGTCAGAAAATGAGCAAATGATACTTAAAGGCCAATGTCTCTGAATTGTTTTGAACACTTAATTTTTAGCTTACTCCATTCAAATGGACTTTATGACTACTTATTACTAAATTATTTTGTTGGTCATTACTGAGATTCAGGGCTTTAAGGATAGGTACAAATTAAAATATAATGTGTTGTTGGGAGCCATTTAAATGCAAACTGAGAATGATAATAAAAACTGAAAGAACTGTGGATGCTGTGAATCAGAAACAAAAACAGAAGTCACTTGAAAAATTCAGCAGGTCTGGCAGCATCTGTGAAAAGAAATAAAAGTTAATGTTTCAGGTTTGGTAACCCCCAGGGGGCACCCAGGTCCACTCTTTCTTTATTCCCAATACTCCTCCCCCTCTGCCCCCGGCCCTCTGGTACTTTTCCCTGCAACCAAAGAAGGTGTAACATCTGCCCATTTACTGACTCCCTCCTCAGTATCCAACGTCCAAACATAACTTCCAGGTGAAGCAGCACTTTACCTGCATTTCTCACAACCTAATCTACTGCATTCGCTGCTCACAATGCGCTCTCCTCTACATTAGGGAAACAAATCGTAGACTGGGTAAGTGCTTCGTAGAATATCTATGTGCTACCTGCAAAAAAGACCCAGTTACCTGCCACTTTAACACATCACCCTGTTCTTTGGCCAATATCTGTGTCTCAGGCTTGCTGCAGTGCTCCATTGAAGCTCAGTGCAAGCTGGAAGAACAACACCTAATTTTCCACTTGGGGATCCTGCAACCCACCAGAATCAATAATAATTTTAGTTAAATAATTTTAGGGCCTGAATTCCCCCACGTCCTGGTCCCTACCTCACACACCAGGCCTTGTTATTACACAATCTGCTGTTACACACTACCTATTGTTGTACCACTAACCATCTCCATTAACAGCTATTCACCCTCCCAGCCAGCTCATGATCGATGCCTTTGTCTGTCCAACCATTCTTCTCTCTTTTTGGGTTCGATCCCTACCTATTGTTTACTCATTTCCCCCTCCCCCGACCCTAACCTCTGCATATAAAACAATATTTTCCTAACTACCATCAGTTCTAAGGAAGGGTCACTGAACCTGAAACGTTAACTTTGATTTCTCTGCACAAATGTGCCAGACCTGCTGAGTTTTTCCAACAATTTCTGTTTTTGTTGCTAAAAATGATAATGTTGGGTTTTAGTTTAATTTACCAATGGTGGACAGGGAAAAGCATAGTAAAATCTTTCCTCAGGATAAAATAGAGGTGTGGCAGAATCTACGAATATGTTGTCAGTACAAAGAATGGGTTTAATAGCCTGAATGGAGTTTTCTTATTTTCTTACCGTCACGGAATCACAGAATTGTTAGAGCACAAAATTCAGCCGATCATATCTGAGCATGCTTTCAAAATGACCAATTCATCTACTGCAATTCCTCTGCCTTGACCCCATAATCCTGCACATCTCTTTTCAGGAAGCAATCCAATTCCATCTTAAATACTTCCATTGACCTGCCACCACCACATTCTCAAGCAATGCATTCCCCATCTTAACCACTCACTGGATGAAAAGGTTGTACCATTTCCTTTGTTTCTTTTGTCAATGACTTTAAATTGGCAAAAAAAAAATCTCAATCCTTCCACCAGTGAGACCTGATTTTTCCTAACTATTCTGTCAGACTCCAAGTTCTAAATTGGAGAAAGGCCAATTTTGACGGTATTAGGCAAGAACTTTTGAAAGCTGATTGGAGGCAGATAAAGGGACGGCTGGAAAATGGGAAGCCTTCAGAAATGAGATAACAAGAATCCAGAGAAAGTATAATCCTGTTAGGGGGTAAGGAAAGGCTAGTAGGTATAGGGAATGCTAGATGACTAAAGAAATTGAGAGTTTGGTTAAGAAAAAGAAGGCAGCATATGTCAGGGATAGACAGGATAGATCAAGTGAATCCTTAGAAGGCTACGAAGGAAGTAGGAGTATACTTAAGAGGGAAATCAGGAGGGCAAAAAGGGGACATGAGATAGCTTTGGCAAATAGAATTAAGGAGAATCCAAAAGGTTTTTACAAATATATTATGGACAAAAGGATAACTAGGGAGAGAATAGGGCCCCTCAAAGATCAGCAAGGCGGCCTTTGTGTGGAGCCACAGATAATGGGGGAGATACTAAAGGAATATTTAGCATCAATATTTACTGTGGAAAAGGATATGGAAGATATAGACTGCAGGGAAATAGATGGTGACATCTTTAAAAATGTCCAGATTACAGAGGAGGAAGTGCTGGATGTCTTGAAACGGGTAACGTGATCAGGTGTACCCGAGAACCCTGTGGGAAGCCAGAGAAGTGATTGCTGGGCCTCTTGCTGAGATATTTGTATCATCGATAGTCACAGGTGAGGTGCCGGAAGACTGGAGGTTGGCAAACGTGGTGCCACTGTTTAAGAAGGGCGGTAAAGACAAGCCAGGGAACTATAGACTGGTGAGCCTGACCTCCGTGGTGGGCAAGTTGTTGGAGGGAATCCTGAAGGACAGGATGTACATGTATTTGGAAAGGCAAGGTCTGATTAGGGATAGTCAACATGGCTTTGTGCATGG
>NC_057719.1:48898443-48991017 GCF_004010195.1 Chiloscyllium plagiosum
TGGTGGAGGCTGGTACAATTGCAACATTTAAAAGGCATTTGGATGGGTATAGGAATAGGAAGGGTTTGGAGGGATATGGGCCGGGTGTTGGCAGGTGGGACTTGATTGGGTTGGAATATCTCGTTGGCATGGAGAGGTTGGACCGAAGGGTCTGTTTCCATGCTGTACATCTTTATGACTCTATGACTCTATGCTGGGTCAACTACCTTTTGCCATTTATATAAGTGATTTGGATGTGCGCATAAAAGGTATAAATTAGTAAGCTTGCAGATGCCACCAAAATTGGAGGTATAGTGGACAGCGAAGAAGGTTACCTCAGATTACAATAGGATCTTGATCAGATGGGCCAATGGGCTGAGGAGTGGCAGATGGAGTTTAATGTAGATAAATGGGAGGTGCTGCATTTTGGGAAAGCAATCTAAGCAGGACTTCTACACTTCTTGGTAAGGTCCTAGGGAGTGTTTGTGAACAAAGAGACCTTGGAGTGCAGTTTCATAGCTCCTTTAAAGTAGAGTTGCGAGTCGATAGGATAGTGAAGAAGGCATTTGGTTTGCTTTCCTTTATTGGTCAAAGTATTGAGTACAGCAGTTGGGAGGTCATGTTGCAGCTGTACATGACATTGGTTAGGCCACTGTTGGAATATTGCGTGCAATTCTGGTCTCCTTCCTATCGAAGGATGTGGTGAAACTTGAAAGGGTTCAGAAAAGATTTACAAGGATGTTGCCAGGGTTGAAGGATTTGAGCTATAGGGAGAGGTTGATTTGGCTGGGGATGTTTTCCCTCGAGCGTCAGAGGCTGAGGGGTGACCTTATAGAGATTTATATAATAATGAGAGGCATGGATAGGATAAATAGACAAAATCTTTTCCCTGGGGTCAGGGAGTCCAGAACTAGAGGGCATAGGTTTAGGGTGAGAGGGGAAAGATATAAAAGAGATCTAAGGGAAACCTTTTTCATACAGAGGGTGGTACATGTATGGAATGAGCTGCCAGAGGAAGTGGTGGAGGCTGGTACAATTGCAACATTTAAGATGCATCTGGTTGGGTATATGAAAAGGAAAGGTTTGGAGGGATATGGGAAGTGTACTGCCAGGTGGAACTAGATTGTGTTGAAATATCTAGTCGGTGTGGACGAATTGGACTGAAGGGTCTGTTTCAATGTTGTACATCTCTATAACTCTATATGTATCAGGAAGAGCAAGAATCTCAACTCTGGAGAATTCCACAACAAACCTTCCTCCAGTTCAAAAATAATTCATTAACCACCACTCACTCTTTCATGTTACTTGGCCAAATTTGTATCCATGTAGTTACTGTCACTAATCCTGGTAGTATTTATGATCAATTGGGGAAAACAACATTTTGCTATGATAATCAAGTGTCGGTGCAGAAATTGGTTTGAGGTAAAAGATTGTTCAGTGATTATAATGGTGTTACCAAACACCACAGCCTATATTAGGAGAGCTGTCATGTTGGAAGTTGTTGTAGTGTCATGATTCCAGTAATAGATTTTATAATGATCCAATTCAGCTTTGTTATGAATATCATTTTCTCGGGTACACTGTCACAGTTTGATCGTACCTTCAGTGTACTTGCTTCTTTAGCAGAGACCCAGAAACTCACTCACATGAACTCTAGTGGTACAACCCAAAACACAGCCTATATTTTGTTTGCATTGGCTTGAATATTCAATGAAGTAGCAAAGACCATTGGTGGCAGGTAGGTGAGGTGGATCGGGGCTAGTCAAGTCGGGTAATGAGGTAGTTGAGAAGGGGCCTAATCTGGTTAAGTCAAGGTTGTTCGCAACATGCATGGTATTGACTCACCAACCAGCTCACATTCGCAAAATTTGCAATGCAGTGTCTGAAATTAGACATAGTTCTGTAATTATAAACATTTGCTGAATGATCCTGACTGTGTAAAGTGTTATTTTGACAATCATCTTAGGATTGTCATTTGGGCGCACATGGTGGTGCACATTTATATACCTGGAGTTACATTGATACCTAGGTCCCTGTTCTTTGCCAACAGAAGAATATATACATACACCAAATCTGTTTCAACAAAATAAGTGACTGTCATTCTCTGGTTTGCTTCTTGGGACAACTGCTTGATCAATCAGTGTCAACCTGCCTGATTAAAATGTAACAAAACTTGGCAGTTCACTGTCAGTTTTCATTAACTAGTACATTCTTCTTGGCAATGCCTCTACCAATCTGATTCTACTTGCCAACCATCAGGATTCTCCTAGCATACTGTATAACTTGTTTTCCATTTTACTTCGGTATTTCTCAGAAATTATCCTCCTAAGGACAAGATGAAAAACTTCTACAGAATGTGTTTTGTTTAGCAATACCTAATTTGGCATTCAGAACGCATCAATTTTCAAACATGTTTTCAATTTATTTTCATTTAAATTAACTCCAGTTCTATGTATCATGAGAGACAGTGATATGCTACTTCACTTAAGAAGGTGACACTTCATTCCAACTGTGATGTACCTAATCCAGAGCTAAATGATCCAATCACATCGAATATTATCTAAAGGCTGATCTTTAATATCCTTCAGCAAAATAATGGCCAAGAGATCTAGTCTCATTGTGCCAATTTGTTGGGAAGTAATGAGCTTACTGAGACCTTAATATGGAGGATCTGAAGTATACATCCATTTGTGGCTCGAAGTATGCTACCTGTCATTTTAGAAAAACATGTAGGCATTGTATTTCTTGAAAGTTCTTAGAAAGACTTGGTTTGGGTTAAGTAAGGTTTTTCTGATGCTCTGAATATCTAAAACCATTTTGCTGAAATCTATATTGGTCTGTATTTGCATTTTCATTCGGTGCCAGACAGATGTAGTTGTAGATTGATTACACAGAAAGGAGAACAAAATGTAGGTTAAGCTGTCCTTGAGATATTCAATTCAAACCCACTTGCAGGTTTATACTTATGATAGAGATAAAGTAATGTGGAAAGTAATTTTTCATTTCCCATGTAATTTTTGATTTGCTACCAAGCAAGGCCATATGTGCTAAGTGTGGCAAAAATGGTGCGTTTTTAAATCTGTAGTATTTATTTCTAATTCCCTATTTTATAATGTGCAATGCTGCTATGTTATAATTTATGCATGATGTGACTGTGTGTACTCCTGGTTGTTTGAAATAAGTAGATATCAAACACATTTCTTGTAATTATTGAGTGACTCTGTTTTTAACATTCAAAAAGCAAAGCTGCTTTTCTGCATTAACAATATTGTTGGGTTCCTCGGTCGTCTTCCCCTCCTTCAAAATAAAAACTACATCAGCAGATAACTGCATCTCTCAGACCTGTTCTGTTTTGAATTTTTGAACTGATAAATACATCCTAATGTAATAAATAATTTTCACTGTACATAATTTTAAAGAAATAAGAGATTTTTATAAACAGACATTATTCTAATTGTCAAGCTAAAATTCATTTCCAAAGTATAATGTAATTGAACAATTTTGTCCCTATCAAATTAAAGAATGACAGGGTTGGAAAATGAACCAATTTTCTGTGGCATCAAATTACAGTACATTTTCAACACTGTTTGTATCAGGTGTGATAGGATCAGGTGCAATGTACAGTTTCTTCTTCATTACCTTAATAATTTGGGTTAATCTCAGCAGCTCAATAGCTCACATGGTAAATAAATGTATAAGCCTCAACCTGAACTAATATTCAGAAACGTTTCCCTTGATTAGATGAGCTTTTCTGAGTTCATGGTCAATCAACCAGAAAAAGCACAAGCAGCATTAGAGTGTTCTATCTCTTGGAGATGGGCAAATCCAGCAGTAGGGAAGCATTGTACTTTAAATAAAATAGTCTACTTTCTTTGTTTCCACTGTAGCCACGGAAAGTTTCAGCCCAGATATTCTGATGGGCAGATACTCACTGGGGCAGCTCAGACTGGAGTGGCACATTGGGCTCATGCAGAATCCCAGACTCATCAAATTTTGAGGAAATTGCCCAGGAAATTGAAGGGTCTAGTGGACAATTCTCCTGTGCTTGAAACCCTCTAAGAAAGGCATTTAATACTGGAGGGTTGGGACAATTCCACTTCTGTTAATGAGTTACCCATGAATAGTTAAGACAATTAAAATCTTAATTCAATTCCTGATTAATGACATTAACCATATGTAGCCAAATATACTCCCCCAACCCTTTACACCCAGGATTGCTGACAGCAATGCCCATCAATCCCCATAACCAGAGCTTCTCAAACCAGCACATGATTCCATTGACCCTTTAGATATTAGATTAGATTACATTACAGTATGGAAACAGGCCCTTCGGCCAGGATTGCTGACAGCAATGCCCATCAATCCCCATAACCAGAGCTTCTCAAACCAGCACATGATTCCATTGACCCTTTAGATATGATACCCCTGCTGCCAGTGTAGAAAGCCCCAAAGGCTCCCGGTGTTGTGAATGACTTGAATTACTGAATTCTTGAATTTGCCAGTAATTCAGAGTAGGTTGACAGGGTGGTAATTGGCTGGATAGGATTTGTCCTGCTTTAAACACAGATCAGAATGCCACTCTGCTCATATTTTTTGATGTTAACACTGGGCTTCCTACTTCTAGCTGGCAATTCTGATCCTGCAGTATGCAACAAAACTGAAAACAACACAGTTCTCCTGTAATGAACATTGTCAGGAGAAGGCAACCTACGTTCCCTTTTTTAGCAGTCAGTGTGTCATATCATGAGATTTAAATATCCAACAGTATGGCCTGCTGATGGGAAAGTGTAAGCATGGAATGCAGGTTTGGGAATCAAGGGAAAAACCTCTGCTGGTTAGAGTCATATATAACACAAAGGAAGATAATTAAGGTTGTTGGAGAAAAATCATCTCATTCACAGCATATTGCTGCAGGAGTTCCTCAGGGCAGTGTCCTAGGCCCAACCATCTTCAGTTGCTTTGTCAAAGACTTTCCCTCCATCATAAGATCAGAAATGGGGATGTCAGAGCATTATACAATTCTCAGCACCATTCATTCTCCTCTGTAACATAGTTAACTTTTCCTCAGTTCAGAGTGACAAGTCTTCTCCTCACAAACGAATGAAGCCTTGCAGATTTCTGCCTCCTGACGACAATGTGTCCAAGTCATACCTACTCTTTTGTAAAACAAATAAATAATTTTACCAACTTAACTGATTAACAAGTTAACTATTAGGACTCCTTTTGAATTTTGCTCTGTGACAGTTTTGATATTGTCTCTCCCTTAACCTTTCCTTGACTTGCCCTCTGTGTCACTGCCCCCTCCCTTTCAATATCATAAAACCCAAGAAGAGTCATATTGGGCTTGGAATATTAATTCTGCTTCTCTCTCCACAGATACAACAAATCTGCTGAGGTTTTTCTTGCACTTATTCAGATCTCTAGTGATGGGAGACTTATGCTTATATTTAACTGAATTAACAACTTAAAGGGACAATGGAACAAAAATCAAAACTTCAATTGAAAACTTATTAAGTTGTAAGTAAATGATAATTTTGAGGTGAGATGATACACTCCAGCCCCTGAAGTGCTCACTCGTGATTTTTAGATGCTGAAACCATGTGTGTTCATGTGCAGGAAGAACTAATAACATTCAGATTGGGCTGACAAAGAATATTTCTGCAAGTCCCAGGTAGTGAGCATTTTCAACAAGATGGAATCCAATTATCTTTCCTTAATTTTAATAGCATTACTATCGCAGCAAACACTATTATCAACATTTTGGCATTTGTATGGTTGGAACCTCATCCATCACCTTAAGCATTCACCCCCTCCATTAATGATGCTCTGTGGCAGCAGTTTGTACCATCTACAGGATCTACTGCTGTAATTCATCAAGGCTCCTTCAGCAAAACCTTCCAAACCGATAACCTCTACCACTTAATAGGACAAGTGAAGCATACATATGGGGCCACACCAACTTTGCATTTCCCTTCAAGCTACATACTATTCTCACATGAAACTGTATTACAATTCAAAGTTTGTGAGAAGATTTGTAGCTCAGGTGCTCATTGTTGTGGTTCTGTTCGCCGAGCTGGGAATTTGTGTTGCAGACGTTTCGTCCCCTGTCTAGGTGACATCCTCAGTGCTTGGGAGCCTCCTGTGAAGCGCTTCTGTGATCTTTCCTCTGGCATTTGTAGTGGTTTGAATCTGCCGCTTCCAGTTGTCAGTTCCTTACTGTCCCTGTAAGCTTTAGAATATGGTGTATTCATATATATGTTCTATCCTACACCGCATTGCACAAAGTCCACAAAGGCTCGACTGATATTGGGCTTTATTTCTTCAGTGGCACTTCCTAACAAAAAAGGGATAATTTTCCTTTGGAGTATTGTATGATTTTAGGAGCTTGATACTATGCTGAACATTTCCATTATTTTGTGCGATTGAATTTAATTTTCATTGAATTTGGTTACTGTGGAAAATTGTTAAGTAGATATTTTAATTTTGATGATTGTCACAGCAATGTTCTTACTGCCTACTTCATTTTGGCAATGGTTATGTGGAGGTTCCTAAAGTGCAGAAATACTTCTGTTAGGTGATTCAATGGATGGGGCTGAAATGAAAATGCAACTAAATGGATCCGAGGATTAGCTGCAAGGTTTTGAGCTACTTAATCGCTGATCTTGATCTACAAGAGCATCAGAAATATTATATTGCATTTGATAACATTGGTTTTAAAAATGACTCTTTTGTTCACTGTAGAACAGCTAGGTGAAAGAAATCATTTAGAGTTCCCTGTAAGAATGAGCTTCTACTGTAAGACTATTATCATGTCCTAAAGGCTCCTGTTAGGCTATCATTGAGTGCATAACTCCGGATCTGAAGCAGATCTATTACTGTAGATAAAAATATGACATTTGGCGAAAATTAAGGGATGTAAATGCACATCAAGTGCTTTCCATGCTACAGGATATTGAATGCTTTTGAATCTATCTCCTTCATCAAGGTAGGTTGGCAAAACATGATATTGAGCAAAAGACTATACAGTCATGAATTGTACTCTGAATTAACTGTTGCTTAGAACTTTGGTCAATTATATCATGCAATTTCTTAAATTATAATTAGACAGTAAAAGAAAAACTAAATCAACGCGGAAGTTGGCTATGAGGGGGTTATCACAGTTTACAGGATTCTTTCACTCTCCAAATGAGAGTTAGTGAATCGTGTGTTGTATGAAATGAAACATTGTATATGGCTGGCAGTTCACTTATTATGGCTAAGAATGTGACTTAAAGCAACAAAAACAGAAATTGCTGGAAAATCTCAGCAGATCTGGCAGCACCTGTGTAGGTCAGAGTTAATGTTTCAGGTCCAATGATCCTTCTTCAGAATTGATGGTAGATAGGAAAAAGTTGTTTTTTACGCAGAAGATTGCGTGGGAGAGGGGTAAGGAGTAAACGATAGGTGGACATAGAGACCAAAGAGAAAAAAGAACAGTTGGATAATGGAGTGGATAATGGACAAAGGAGTGGAAAATGATTAGCCTGGGAGAATGAATGGCTGGAAATATGTTGTGTGTAATAGCAGAGCATGTGATAACAAGGCCTGGTGTGTGGGGGCTGGGGTAAGGACATGGGAGAAGGTGCCTCAAGCCCTAAAATTGTTAAACTCAACATTGAGTCCAGAAGGCTGTAGAGTTCCCAAGCACAAAATGAAGTGCTGTTCTTCCAGCTTGTTCTGAGTTTTGCTGGAGCACTGCAGTAAGCCTGTGACAGGGATGTTGGCCAGGGAACAGGGTGGTGTGTTGAAGTGGCAGGCAACTGGAAGCTCAGGGTCTTTTTTGTGGGCAAAACATAGGTGTTCTGTGAAGTGGTCACCCAGTCTAAGCTTTGTTTCCCTGATGTGGAGGAGACCACATTGTGGGTAGTGAATACAAATAGACTAGATTGAGTGAAGTGCAGGTAAAGCACTGCATCGCCTGGAAGGTGTGTTTCAGCCCTTGGATACTGAGGAGGGAGGAAGTAAATGAGCAGGTGTTACACCTTCTGCGGTTGCAGTGGATGGCGCCATGGAGGTGTGGGGTGTGGGGATGTATTGGGAGTGAAGGAGGAGTGGACCAGGGTATCAGGGAGGGAATGGTCCTTGTGGAAGACTAACAAGAGAGGGAAAGGGTCATTTGAAGAATGGTCACTGGATCCGAAACGTTAACCCTGCTTTCTCTCCACAGATGGTGCCAGACCCTGATAAGATATTCCAGCAGTTTATATTTTTGTTTCAGATTTTCAGTAGTTTTTTGGGCTTTTTTGTGTCTAATGAAACCTAAAGACTGTGCATTCTGCATTTGAATATGAAACTGAATAGGTCCAGTTAAACATAGCAATTTCCCTTTGGGACATGCAAACTGGTAACCTACAATTGTTCCAAAATACCACAAAATGTGAGGTAGTGGGTTAACCTGTTACCATGTTGTAATTTCTTTTAAAAAAAAAATTCTTTAGGGCATGTAGTTCACTCTCTACCAGGGAAAAGTAACAATTTTTCTCGAAGAACACAACTAGCATTAGTTATAAGAACAATAATTTGTATGACACCATGTTATACTCCAACAGATTTATTTCAAATCTCAAGCTTCAGGAGCACTGCTCCTTCCCTTGACAAAGGAGCAGCGCTGGAAAGCTTGTGATTTCAAGTAAACATGTTGGACTATAACCTGGTGTTGTTTGACTTCTAACTTTGTCCACCTCAGTCCAATACTGATACTTCCACGTCATAATAATTTGTATAACTGAAATGCGCTTTTTTCCCACATAATAGTCAGCTTGTATTATCTGGAAAGAAAGTTAATCAAGTAAATCTTTCTCGTGCATTAAAAATTATGCGGAATTAAGCACCTTAAACTCTACAACCCGGCTGGGGGTGGATAGTGGTCTGATGATCTGGGTGCTATGTTTACAGTGTCTGGAAATAGCAATCGAAACCCGGTGTGTGGTATTATAGCTCTGGAGTAAAGAACATATTCATCTCATGACCTTCATAATTTATTGGCAGTCATGAGATCCGGAGGAATTACGCCGTCATTCTTGTTTACTGTCTCCACACTGAAAACTTTAGATTAGAAATTAAATATGAGCAATGTACAATTCATTGATCAGCGAAATGTACATTGTCTGAATAAGTGATTCCTTTTGCAGTCATCATAGAGATTAATCTGGAAAATGTATTATTTTCGGTGGAGGCGAAGAGTGAGAACAGTGTTGTTTCATCTAGTATATTTTGAAGAAATTTACATAATTACATTGTAGAAAGGGTTTGCAAGAGTAGTCTTTTAAGAACAGCAAATGGCTATGGTTTTTACTTGCTTTTTGTTTTGTCTGCATATTGGAGATTTGGGTTAAATTACTTTTATAAGACATCCTGCTTGCTTTCCTTAGAAGCTATTGTCACTTCCTACCTGCATCTGATGGTAAATATCGGAGCAGCACGCAAAGGATGAGTCACTCCAGAATCAAACGTATCATGTATCATTATGCAGACATCAGGATAAGTTTCGATTTCTGTGCATCTGCAGAAAGGTGAAGAAGGTGTATAAACTCCTAGCCTGTTAAAAATAAAACTGCTGAAACCCATGGTTATAAATAAGAACAGAATTTAAAGAGAATGGTAAATACTGAATTTGGAGTCGCTCCCTTTTGTTAAATGCTTGGCACCAGAATTACACCATCGAACAGCAGCAGCCTCCACTGTTAGCGTTCAGTAAACGCGGCGGCTATATTTAAACCGATCATTCACATATCGAAATAAGGGTGATTGGACTGCCCCAGCACTGTGTGATCAATTCAGTCAGAAAATAAAGATGCTGAAAAGATAACAAGGTATCCGCAGCAATGTTATTTTAAAACGTTTCTTCATGTCTCATAGGTTGGTAGCTTGTTTGCCAATTGAGGGTGCTGTTTAAATTCAGGATGTTTTTCCGCCTATTTTATCACTTCAACAGCTGATTTCTGACTTCTGAGATTTTTTTTTGATGCGGCCGCACAAGTGTTTGACTGCTTTCAAAACAGTCTTACTGCAGTCATGGGTGGTCCGGTAGGTCTGCCCTGAGGGCAGGAAGATAAGGGAGAACAGCCAAGAATATAGCAGTAAGCAGGAGCACCTGGGCAGGATGGAGGGTGAGGGCAAGGTCCACCAGATCCCAGAGACAGCAGTACCTGTACCCTTGAAGATTACAATTGTCCTTAACTTTAATACCACAGACTGCGTAAGGTGACAAGAGTGACATAGACAAATCCACGGTGAGGACTTTATTGAGGAAGTGTAACTTTGGAGCAATATCTATGTTTCTTTCCTCTGTAGGTGCAGTGAAGCAACACGGGGACAGTATTAAGCTTCACTTGTATTCAAAAGAGTACTGATGGAGGGTTGCTTTTCAGACGGGAAGCCTGTCACCAGGGGTGTTCCACAGGGATCAGTTCTGAGTCCTCTTCTGTTTCTCGTCTATATTAATGATTTGAATGAGAATATACAAGGCATGGTTAGGAAGTTTGCAAACAATACCAAAATTGGTGGCATAGTGGACAGTGCAGAAGGTTTCCTAAGATTACAAAATGATCTTGATCAATGGGTCAATGGGTTGAAAAAGGGCAGATGGAGTTCAAAAACATGGATAGGCTAAACAGACAAGGTATTTTCCCTGAGTTGGGAGAGTCCAGATCTAGAGGGCATAGGTTTAGGGTGAGTGGGGAAAGATTTAAAATGGACCCAAAGGGCAACTTTTTCACGCAGATGGTGGTGTATGTATGGAATGAGCTGCCACAGGAAATGGTAGAGGCTGGTACAATTACAACATTTAAAAGGCACCTGGATGGGTGAATGAGTAGAAAGGGTTTAGAGGGATATGGGCCAACTGCTGGCAAATGAGACTAGATTAATTTAGGATATCTGGTTGGCATGGACGAGTTGGACCAAAGGGTTTGTTTCCATGTTGTACATCTCTCTGACTCTATGACTCTAATCTGGATAAATGTGAATTATGCCTTTTTGGTACAACAAACAGGGGTAGGACATCTCCAATTAATGGTAGGGCCATGGGTTGTGTTGTAGAACAGGGAGACCCACAGGTGCAGGTACGTAATTCTATGAGTTTGTGTCACATATTCAGTGTGGTTAAAAAGGTGCTTGGCTGGCTTGCCTTCATTAGTCAGTTCTTTGAGTCTAGGAGTTGAGTTTGGGAAGTCATATTGAGGTTGTACAGGATATTGATGAGGCTTCTTCTGGAATACTGTGTCTGGCTGTGGTCAACCAGTTATAGGAAGGATATTATTAAGTTGGAGAGGGCTCAGAAGATATTTATCAGGATGTTGCTGAGTATGGAAGGTTTGAGTTCTAAAGAAAGGCTTGATTGGCTGGGACTTTTTTCACTGGAGCATAGGAGGTTGAGAGGCAACCTGATAGGAGTTTATAAAATAATGAGCGGTATAGATAGAGTTAATGTTAGTTATCTTTTCCTAGAATGGAGGACTTTCAAGACTAGGGGATACATATTTAATTTGAGAGGAGAAAGATTTTAAAAAGACATGAGGGGCAAATGTTTACGCAGAGGGTGGTATTCTAGACTAGGCCAGACCACTCAAAATATTCTTAAGCAGGCAGCCCCAGACCATAACTTTGCAATTTGTTTTGGTAAGTGTACAGTGAAAAATATCTGAATTACGTTAGCTAGGCTGATTACCAGATTTGAAAACAGACAAAAATTTATTCACAAAGTTACACAATGAAACACAAAGAACAGAATAAAGAACCCCTACAGAACTCAGCCAATCCAACTAGACTTAATTATGCTGTTCTGAATTTACACAAAAGTCCCGATAAGCAAACCCCCTTTAAAAATCAGTATAAACGGAACACATGCTTACAGGTTGAAGTTGAAGGGCAGAAAAGAGAGAGAGAGTTTCCACACAGCTCCCTGTTGAACCTCCCAGTTCAAGACTGAATTAAAAATTGCTTAGCTCAGCTGGAGATCTAACTACTCCCCTTTCATTATCCAGGTCACTTCTAAAACATGACCACTTTGGCCTGAAATCTCATCTGTTTACGTATAAACAAAAGGCCTCTCAAAATCCTTTTCACCTCTGTACCAGAGCCCAGCCTGGTCCATTACCCCTCTGAAAAAAATCAAGAACAGAGTATCCTTGAGCCAAGGAACAGCTTTTTTAAAAAAAAGGGACTAGCTTTATGACAGTAGTTTGCATGTGGAATGAACTTCCTGAGGAAGTGGTGAATGTGGGTACAATTGTAACATTTAAAAGACATTTGGATAGGTACATGAATAGGAGAGGCTTGGAGGGATATGGGCCAGGAATAGGTGGATGGAATAGTTCAATTTGGGACTAAGTTCAGCATTGACTAGTTGGACTGAAGGATCTCTTTCTGTGCTGTATGACTCTGTGACCTCCCTCAGTACTGTCTTGTTGACATATGTGATCACCTTCACCTATCTGGTAGTTTTCTGAGTGGAAAAGGATTTTACTCCTTCAATTGCCTAGATTGTATGCGAGGATGGACATTACACCATGTCAGATAGCAGTCATGAGTCATTCATCCTGTACCAGTCAAATGTGCCTCATTTTGCTCAGGCTGTCATGTTATCCTTTCGCTGGTGGGCAACTACCTTCAAACTTCATGCCTCCTGTCAAGTTCCAGGTATTGCTGAAAGATGACTTCTAAGGAGATCCATGTTATTGTCAGATGCTTCACTAAGCAAAGTCTATGCCAAATAATATTTCTGCTACTGAATAACCCAAGGGGAGGTTTGCAGTGCCCTGTTAAACTGCTATCCAAACACATCATCATCTCCTGCTTGTTCCATAATATGGGACCCCAGCCTGGTCAGTAAGAAGTTCAGCAAGTGTCCCACAGTCCCAAAGCTTTTGGAGAACAGCATAACAAAACCTGAACCATCCACTGCACCCCCTAATCAGCAACTTTCCTGCAATCCTCTTATTCTGTCATCATCTCATAGCTTTTCTTCAGTCTAGCCTGTCAGTCTTAACCTCACTACCAAATATAAACTTCAACACCAAAACAAAATAATATATCAAACTGATCCATAGCTAAATTGTATTGTTAAACAGTTCACTGAAATAACTAAATGTCATGTTTTGCAACTTGTGTTTTCTGTTCTCTGTTGTCTAACCAAATGTTCTTATAAAGTGTTTCTCCAAAGGCTACAATGTAGGAGGTAAATGTTTGCTGAGACTCTATGAAGAACTATGGATGGCTATGCCTTGATGATCTTGAGTGGCCTCTGCAATATTATATGCAAGCTTTCTCCCTCACTGCCTTGTGCATCTAGCATTTCCTGGTACACCAAACCTCTGCCTTTGTCAATAGCCTGGCATCATGAAGTTTGCATCTGAGTCTTCTGCAGCAGACCAAACTAGTTCTGAACCCCTGTGAGTTGGACCTTGAACCTCTTTCCTAAGTTCTTTCCTAAGTTCCTGCATACTTGAGGTTTGTGATTCATCATTGAAGACTCCCTTCTGTAACCTGGCCTCTAAAATATACATGGTGTCAATCTCTAAGCATGCACTTCTTATGTTCAGATTGAGAGACATTGTATTTTCAGGAATTAAGGCTGCTCTGGTCTTCCTGAAGTGGCAAAGGTACTAGGTTGGGATATCTGGTCAGCGAGTGGGCGAGTTGGTTCGAAGGTTCTGTTTCCATGCTGTACATCTCTATGACTCTACGCAGCTGGTAAAATGAGTTGTAATTCATTATGTAGATGTGAAGGGTGATGGAAGCCTAAAAAGAAAATAATGGTATAGTTTGAAGAGTCTCAGAGAGATATCTCCTCAAATGCTGCTGCACATCACTGCCATTTATTTAACCCCCATGTTAGCAAGTGTGTTTTCTTCCATAAGCATCTCTAGGATATCTGGTCAGCATGAATGGGTTGGACCGAATGGTCTGTTTCCATGCTGTACACCTCTATGACTCAGTCTGCTTGACCAAACTCCTGGCAGAATTGAAAACCACATCATCTTGCAAGAAAGAAGGAAGCATGTTCGTGACACTCCTTGATGTGTTTGGAGAATGTACCTACCACAGTAAAATGGTTTATATGGAGTTTTGTACTGAAGATGTGAAGTGTGGCAAATTGAGCTTTATAATGGTATTGAGTGTGTATAGGTAAAAAGAAGAATATGGAATGAAGTGTGGTGTATTGGTTGGAGGAGAGTGAAAGGAAGCACATGGAGAAGTATTGTAATTTGAAAATTTTGAGCAGACAGCAAGAAGGCATTTCCATTACGTTGTAAAAGTTAAACTTTTTAGTATTGTAGGCATGCACAGCAGCAGACTGAACTTTTGTATCAAACTCCTATCAATCACCTGTTCCTGTTGGGATGGAAGTATTGCCTGAAGAACTTTTTCCTTCCAACATTGTGGAATGTGGTAGGGGAGAAGGATGTCCCTCCTATCCACTCACCAGACCAAGACCCTGGGAACATTAGAGGACTTGGGAGCTCCGTTTGGATATCTTCCAAGATTCTTTTCCCAAGTTTTACTGCTGTCTGCCGTCAGAGTGCCCCTCCCCGTTAATAGGTGCTGTTTTTAGTGGCGTCAGTGAAGCTTAATTTCCCACTCCCCAAGTAGGCACACAGCCAACAGATTGCGCACTTTTTGCAAGCAGCACATTGGAATTACGATAAGGTCCAGCAGTAATTTCTAATGGTCCCCAGGAACTAGTAATAGGCACGCACTGCTCCCTGCTCACCCATTTTCAAATGTGATCAACTTTCTAAGTTGTGCTTTTTTTTGTTTCTAAAGAACTGATGGTACAAAGTCTAAAAACAGGACTGGTGATTAACACAGGGGATAATACATACCTGTGAATGAGATACAAACCTGCAATTAAATTGAAGAGCTCAAATGACACCACAAAGTAAAAAGAGAAGCTTGAATTGTACGCGACTGTAGTTTGATTCTGATGCATTATCCCTTCTCATAAACTTGTCTATTTATATAACAATTGTTCCCTTACTATTCTCACCCCCAGCACACTCATTATGGCTGTAGTGTTGAGGTAAAATGAGCCACTATTATTGGGAGATTTGATTTGGTTAACAGCAGGTGCTGTAGTGAGACAAAGCAGTTTTTGGAACTAGTTATTAGTTTATGTGAAATTTACTATACATCAAAAAGAACCGAAAAGAGAAATAAAATATGTCATTTACATTATGACACAGTGATGAAGCAACACATGAAATAATCTCTTTATACAAACATAAATGTGAGAATAAAAGTCCATTAGACCTGACATGGACACAGAGATTGCAATGCACAATTATTCTGAGCCTTGTCCTGTCGAAATAGGTAGCTTTCAAACTTTGTACTGACTAGTCATTAATGTGATTGTAGTGTGCAGCCCTGAGTGAAACATGTTACTGACTGGCTGTATGTTCAGCAGGTGGATCAGGTGGCTAACACACAGCTAATCTGCACTTCAAGCAGCTTATACCCCTGAACAGGGATAAAAACCAAAAAGTGCTGCAAAGACTCGGCAGATCAGTCAGCATCTGCCGAGAGAAATAGAGTTAACATTTCAGATCAATGATATTCATCAGAATCTCTTTAAGCTGAAGTGTCCTTAGTGCTACAACTGGGTCAGAAAGGTTTTGGACTCTGGAAGGGAAGTGTTAATTATGCAATGGAGCAGAGAGATGCCTTTCTAGCTTTCAGATGTAATGCTGGAGTCCTCAGTGATTAAATACAAAATAAAGACAAAGGCCATATTCCCACATGGAGACAGGAAATTCTCAAAGAACTCTGAAAAGGGAATGGCATCAGGTGGCTACAGACAATAGTTCACAGAATCTCACTCTGAAGCCTTGGCAATAGTAGCAGACAAGTGTCAGTGATCTCACCTATATGGTTCAGACCAGTGATTATGTCTTCAACCTTCATCTCCTACTCACCACATCCACAACCTTTCACACTGCTCAATGTGCCATCACTGAACCATTAACAATCAGAATTCACTCTCACATTCACACACTTGAAATGCTGCTAGTCTCACAGGAGCAAGTTTTGCTGTTTTAACATTGCCCCAACCAGGCCAACTAAAGAAATAATAACCCATGGTGCTTTGTAGGAGCAAATTACTGCAGATGCTGGAATCTGAACTGAAAAACAAAAGAATATGGAGATCACAGCAAGTCAGGCAGCATCCATGGACACTACCTGACCAGCTGTGATCTCTCACATTTTTCTTTTCAATCCATGGTGCTTTGCCTGTTTCCAAGTCCTTTATTCCCTCTTCACCCATTTTAACCCTTCCCCTAATGTCCCTCAGGTACCAGAATTGGGAACAATAGTCATGGTGAGGTCAAACTACTGTATAGCTTAACCAAAACCTTTTGGCTTTTGCTCTATGCTTTTAATAATCAGGTCCATCAAAGCTAGGATTTATGTACTGTTGTGTACTTTCACAGACAATTGCACACATTGTGTTTGTTCATTTTACAGAAACAGCTCTGCTTCACTGAATCTTGACTCTATGTAATATTCAGACAGCAACATTTGAAAGACTCAGACCTCATAAACACTGAAAACAATAAGCCTATCTGCAACTTGAGAATATCAAGCAGCATTTAAAACCCATCTTTTATAACAGACATGGTGGCAAATGCAATGATAGACTTGGAGAACCAACAACTGATGCCAAATCTCTCAGCTTCCATTGCAACGCAGGCAGAAGCCACACAACATCTCATTGCTGCAGATGTTCAGACTGAAGTCATGATATGAAGGAGGTCATGAAGGAGGTTTAATGTTATGAAGGAGGTCACTGGTGAAAAATAAATGGTCACCTAGATGAGACAAAAACAGTCTTTTGAAAGTTCGTAAGTCGTTGGTATTCTCCTGAAAAGGTGATAGATAGCAGAGTGCTTGAATATTTTTAAGGCCGAGGTGGATAGATTTTTGGGTAAGAAAGGTGGTGAATGGCTATCAGGAGTAGGTGACAATGTGGATCTGCGGTTACAATCAGTTCGACAATGACTATATTGAATAACATATCAGGCTGGAGGGCCAAATGACCTATTCCAGTTTATGCTTATAACAAGGATATAGAGCTCAGAAATCAAAGGGGCATACAGATTCTGTCAGCAATTCAGCAATCAGAGCTGCAGCAGAATACGAGGATTACTGAGGTACGGAGGTTATTTTAGCTCAATCCTATTGTCCGCTTTTGGGTTATTGCAGTCAACCTACTGCCATTGCTACCAAACCACTGCCTTTGCTGTTTCCTGTCAGCTAGTCAATGTGACTGCTCCACCCACACTGCCATGATGCAATGAGAATCCAGCACACAAGGCCCAGAGCTGCTCAAGAGCTTTTTACAAGGCAATTTGAAGTCTCCTTCAGTGAAAGCCTTCCACCACCATGCCAGGAACCACTGCAGTAGGAGTGCTAGACCAGGCAAAGGATTCTGCAAGTTACACACAGAAGTAATGCATAAGGATTAGTAGCTGAATTATGTATGAAATTGAAGTGGGAGATGGCACGGGTCAGGGTGACACTAGTCATACAGACATACAAGATGGTTGCTGAGCCATAAGTTGGCCCTTGACACACAAAATGGCCACCAGACCACAATATGGAGAGAGACAGCAGTGCAAACACAGATACTGCCTGGGGCCACCAGAATACCAGCACAATGCACTCACAACCCAGTTGATTAGTTTAAGGCGGGTGGGGAAGAGAATACACATGAGTAGCATATATAGCCTGTCGAAGTGTCCAGCCAACACCTTTGATAGAAATGCTAACAGTTTGATATGGACTCAATACAAAGTGCTATATCCAGGGATGCAGTAATTGTCCTTCTCAGGAAGAGTGATTAGCGCCCATTACTACAGCAATTGACCTCCACGCAAACATTGAAACTGACAATGTCTGCACTGAAAAGGACAAAGACTACACTGAAATTAACAAAGGCTGCGCTGGAAGTGACAATGCCTGCATCAAAACTATCAACGATTCTGCAATGTTTACAACAAATGAACTATGTTACAGAGACAATAACCTCATCTCTGATCTATCATATCACAAAATATATAAAAGCGTCTTGACATGTGCTCCGGGTTGAGAGAAGAATTGCAGCTGACCACTTTGTTGTTTGGTGTCTTTCTCTCGCTGGAGCTCCGGTGTTTCTTTGTGCAATAAACTCTGTCATTGGACCCTGACTCTGACTGCGAGGCTGGTGATTTTCCCCACAACAAAATATTGGATAGTCCTTTTGATAGAATTGGCTTGCAGTGGTTTGTTGTGGAAATATTGAAGGATAAAATTGCTGTATGATGATAACTTGGTTGGCTCTGATTCAGAACTTTAGCCAAGAAGATGGCATGATGGTCCAAAGCAGATGGGAATTGAGCAGCAGTGATGATGCCACCTTCCCACCCATCATGAAGCTGGCCACCCATAAGACAGAGGGTGGGTTAGCATCTAACCCAGCAATCCTCTCACCATATGTAAATAAATAATTAAGGGTCAATTGATCTTGTTTAAAGTTCAATAATACATTGCTCATGATAGGATTTGTGTGGGCAGCCAGGCAGGAGTGAGCAGCCCGTCATTTTTAAAAGTTATTAAAAATGTATGAAGATGGGGAGTACTACTTCAGATGGTGTCCTTTGTGGTTTGGAGCTCAGTTGGCTCTACAGAAATTGTGCTCAATCTCAGAATGAAGATCCCAGTGTTACCTGGATCAAGAGTAAATGAACAGTAATACTCAGGGAAGATTTAGTAACCAAAGGGATGGACGTGTAAGGTTTGGAGAGGTGTATCTTGAAGTCCATGCAGTGAGCACGAGTATAGAATAGTATGTTGCTTTCCTGGTTCCAGGATTAAGGGCATCTCAAAACATTCAAAGCACACTGTTAAAGGGGAGAGTGAGAAGCCAGAAGTTATTGAACACATTGTTAGTTATGACATAGTTAGGGATACGTTTCAGGCTTTACAGAGTGAATATAAGAGGTTAGAAAGAAGATTAAAAAGCAGAGACTTAAAAGTAGTAATCTCTGGTTTAATCCTGGTGCCAAGCTTGAATGAGGGAAGGAATAAAAGGATAAAGGAGATAAATAAATGGATGAAGAGTTAGTGTAATGTTCAGGGATTCAGTTTTTGGATCACTGGGATCTCTTCTGGGACAGAATAGACCTGTTCAAAAGGATGGGTTCCACCCAAACTGAAAAGGGACCAATATCCTAGTGGGGAGGTTTGCTAGTTCTATTAAGGGAAACTGTAAACTATCAGGGAGGTGTCGTGCAGGGATCCTAATTGACAGAGTAAATATAAAAACAGATTAGGATGGTTCTGAATCTTAAAACGAATTAATTGAAAAGATAGACAAGAGCAAATCAGAGAGCAAAGTACTTCTGAGGAATTAAACTGCATTTATTTCAATGCAAGGGTCTTACAGATAAGGCTGATGAACTCCGGGTATGTTTGGGAACATTGGATTGGGACATCATAACTATTACAAAAACTTGGTTGAGGGATGGACTGGAATGGCAGCTCAGTGTTCTGGATTTCAAATGCTACAGGAAGCATAGAAAGGGAGGCAAAAAAGGAGGGGTAATGGTGTTTTTGGTTAAGGAAAACATTACTGATGTAACTAGAGAAGATATTTTTAAAACATCATCCAGTGAAAATATATGTGTTGCAATTAGAAATAAGAAAGAAATGATCACCCTGATTGGATTGTACTGTAGACCCCCCAGTAGTCAGTGGGAAATTGTGGAACTAATATGTGGAGAGGTCTCAGATATATGTAAGAATAATAAGGTTGTTATAGGTGATTTTAATTTTCTGAACATTGACTTGGACGATTATAGTGTTAAAGGATTAGATGGTGATGATTTTATTAAATGTGTTCAGGAAAATTTTCTTTATCAATATATAAATGTTCCTGCTAGAGAGGAGCAAAACTTGACCTTCTCTTGGGTAATCAGGGCAAGTGACTGAACTGACAGTATGGGAACACTTAGGGTCTCATGATCATAATTCTATTAGTTTTAAAATATTTATGGAAAAGGATAAACCTTCCATAAAAGTTAAAGTCTTTAATTGGAGTAAGGCAAATTTTAATCCTGGTATCACCTTCCTCATCAGCTTTCCAAAGTTGATTGGATTAGATTGTTTGCAGGTAAAGAGATGTCTGATGTGGAAGGCTTTCAGAAGTATGATAAGAAGAGGGTTAACAACAATAACTAGTGGGCATATTTTTAAGGTCAGAGGAGAGAGTTTGAAAAAAGATATGAGGGGCAAATCTTTTACACAGGGTGATTCAAGTGTGGAAAAAAATTCCTGAGGAAGTGGTGGATGTGGTCACAGTTACAATGTTTAAAAGACACATAGATAAGTATCTGAAAAGGAAAGGTTTGGAGAGATATGGACCAGGAGCAGGTAGGTGGAACTAGTTTAGTTTGGGATTATGTTCAGCATGGACTGGTTGGACTGAAGGGTATGTTTCTGTGCTTTATGACTCTATATACTGTATAACTTCCCTTCTCTGCTGCCCCTGCTCCATCTCCGTTTTAGCTACAGACCAAAAGCAACTCATTCCTTTACTGGGTGCAGGCTTTGTCCTCGTAGGCCTTCCAACTTCAGTGACCTTGCTGTCTGGATGCAGAACCATTCTATTGAAAATCTAAAAGTGCATTACTTGCTGTACCTGCTGTAGCAAAAGAAAGTCAAACAGAACTTCATCTGGAAGTCCAGGACTGATTCCTCTAAATTAAGCTGGTAGGTGTTTCCTGTACAACTGATTACATGTCTAATGGAGTGCTCCAGTGTCACAAATCAGGTACTAGTTCAGCATTAGATTGTGAATGATGTTAAAGTCTTTGCATTCTTCATGATTCTGGCACATATAGTGAGGCCATTATTAGGCCTGCATAATCCTCTTACTATTAGGATGTGCTGACTGGGTCACACCGTAAGTAAGAGATATTTTCTGAACATTTTCTCTGTTTCAGGCTTCTACAGCTTTAGCACCAGTGGTGCTATGGAACTAATGTCATAGCCATAGATTTTAGTAAATTTGCATAAATATTGGAAGAAATGTGAGATTTATGTTTGAGTCAAAGATTCATTGGAGTTGTTTCAGTCAGGTGTTCTCAATTTGTTTGGGATTCCTGTCGAGTATGAACATTGTGGTGTGTAGTAGCTGTCATGCAACATAGTTCCATTACAACCAAGGAACCATTTTTGAAATATAGGTCCATAATTTCCTTTAACTAAACATTTTGAAGAACAAAAATCATTGTCTTTAATCACTGCCAAACATTCATCACTAACTCCATCCCTATTCAGTCACTGAATCCTATGATAAACCCATGTCCTGGAAATGTCTATATTTTCTTTGGTGCAATGTTCTTTTAAGACTGGAAGTATTTTGAACAAAGATTAATTGATTTGCTAATCATGGCATCATTAGCTTCCAGGAAATTCCTGGAATTTGGATGCACAGAAAGGTGGGGCAGGCTGGTTGGAGAACCTCCTCAAAGGCCTGGTAAAAGTGGGTAGGCAATGGACCACGGTGTGGTTTGTGATTCCTGACTGCTTTCCTCTCTTCCACAGCTCTGCCTGTTCCTGGGATTCTTTCTTTGGAGAGTGAGCACACGCTGCTTACCAGTTACCACCCAATGCCTGGAGAAGAATGCCTCATATTTTGCCTTGGGACCCTGCAACTACACGGGATAAATGTGGATTTCAACACCTTCCTCATTTCCCCTCCCCCCCACATTATCCCAGTCCCAAGCCTCCAACTCGGCACTGCCTTCTGGACCTGTCCAACACTGCCCCTCTGACCTATTCTCCATCACATTCATCTACCTGTTGCATTCCCAACTATCTCCCCAACACCCCCTCCCGCTCCCATTTATCTTTCAGCCCTGACCCACAAGCCTCATTCCTGATGAAGGTCTCATGCCTGAAACGTCGGTTCTCCTGCTCTTCGGATGCTGCCTGACCGGCTGTACTTTTCCAGCACCACACTCTAGGCTCTTTACCAGTAGCCTAGAAACTTTTAGAGAGAGGCCGGCATTGTAGTGGCTGTGGTTCATTATTTCCTCCACAAACTCCATTTTGATTTAGTTTCCCCCACCATCTTGTTCCTTACTTTTTTTGTTAATGTTATGCTGCCTCTAATGGCCAGTGCTTGTGATTAGTCAATTGGGTGATTAAGTAATCTAATGGTGAGTTATCAGAATTTTTAAAAAAGCAATTTCAGCGGTTGGCTCAATCTATGTTTTCTGTTTGCAATTCAGAACACCAAAAGAATTCTTGCAAAGTAGAAAAAAATCAAGGCTGTGTCCAAATTGAACTGTTTTCTCTTTGGCAGTTTTCAAACAGAGCAGTCTGTTGAGGTAGGTCATTGAAAATAAAGCAGAGACTGTGTTATAGAGTATTAAAAAGTTGAAAAAAGAGCTGAAGACAGGAAAGGCAATAGATTGTGCATTGGACAAGATCAATGCTATCATTTCAGTGTTGCCAGAGCCCACTAGACTGTTTAAAGGGTCAGAGAAGGGAGTCTCTGGAGATTCTGTGCCATGAGGACTGTTGGCACCTGAGTGAGAGGAGGCTCAAAATCATGTACCTCATCAGTGGTAACCGTGCATGGAAGGTTTGGATGAAATCCTGTTGTTGATGAATGTGAATCTAAGGCTAAATGATTGAGTGGGTAGTGAGAGATTCCATGCAGTAAGTCAAGTTTGGGAAGATTACGATACTTCACATGGTCTTATATTTGAACAGAAATTAAAATGAGGGCGTATAACTATGTGAGGTGTATCCTTGTTGTATCAACATTTTAAAGTGAGATTTGTTTTTTTTCAAAATATCCTCCACCTGTTAATTGACTCTTTAATTATGTTGATTTTAGTTGGTTGGTTACAATGAAGGTTTTTACAAAGTGCAATTTTATCTAACAATTCCCATTGACTTCATGGGGATTCCTTCCTTACAAAAGTTATTGACCTCTGCAGATCTCAGTGACTGTAAGTTGAATTTCCATCCCAATTTAGGATCTGCTATGGTCCTTAGAACACAATACCCCCATGTTGTTTTAATTTTGAAGGTTGCATTATAGTAAAATTTGCTTAAATTTTATTAATATACAGTGTTACTGCATTCAGAATTGCAAAAGTGAATCCATCTGCAGCAGTTTTTTAAAAGACTGCAGCATAATGACAAAGATCCCTTTTTTAATAAATATTTTTATTAATAACTTTTTCAAATCTTTTACAAAGCAACTATATATTAAAAAATACCAAAATACAAGATAGAGGTAGTACAACAATGTCACATCACAATACTATTAATAATAAACTACCTACTATTCTACCAGAACAAACATATCTACTTAAACTAAATTACAATCAAATTAAATTAAGATGAATTCAAATTAACTTAAATTAAATTATATTGCATTACTCTATTCTATTTCACTCACCACACCTCCACCGAAGTTCCCATCCCTAGGGGTACCAGTCATTGTACCTGTTTTTTTTTTCGTCCACCTTCCCCCTCCCAGGGCCTCACAGGCGCCCAAACTGATTCCCACAGCTATATCACGGCCCTAAATAATATTGCCAATAAGTCTGCGTCAATATAATTTAGAAAGGGCTGCCACATCATGTAAAATTGCTCCGTTTTGTGGTGCACCATATTTGTGAGGTAGTCTTGGGGGAGATGCTCCATCGCCAGCCTGTGCCACCCCATAAGACCTAGGGGTTTTTCCAACGTCTAATTCATTAAAATGTTCTTCCTCGCACAGTGGGTAAGAATGTTACACAGTCTCTTACCATGTTCTCCCAGAGAGACCAAATTTGGCATCCCCAGAAGAAGAAATACCAGGTCCACTTTGACTTCAATTCCCAGGATTTCCTTCAGCTCCTTTACTATGGCACTCCAGTATTTCTGGATCTTGCAACATAACCAAAAGCAATTTGTGAGAGGGCCTATACTAATTCTACATTTGGGACATTCTGGAGACGCTCCTCTCCTGAACATAGCTAGCCTCTCTGGTGCCATATGAGCCCTGTGTAAAATCTTCAATTACATGGCCTGTGCATTGTTACATATTGAGATTTTGTTTACATTTTCCCATATATCTTCTCATGCTTCCAATGAAATATCCTCTCCTAGCTCCTGATTCCAAGTCCTACAGAGTTTCCCCACATCTTCTAAGGCACGTCATTTCTGTAAATGATACAAAGTACAAACTGAAAGAGCATCCATGTACAGGAGCACGCTTTTCTCCACGTCTGAATTGTAAGGCTGAGCCAGGAGCATGGTCTTCCTTGTATATAATCCCTTATCTGAAAGTACCGGAAAAGGTCCCTATTAGACAATCCATATTTCTGACTTAGTTGGCCAATGACATCAGGACCTCCCCCTCAAATAAATCTGCCAAACAAGAGATTCCCTTATTCTCCCATGCCTTAAAGTCGGAATCCATTGCCCCAGGTTTAATTCCTTGGATTCCTGCCAACGGGGTAAACGGCGAGATCTTAAGCCAATTGCCCCCGTCTTGCCTCATTATCTTCCAAGCTTTCACTGTATTTAAAATGATTGGGCTTTTACACTGCTCAACCATGGATTTCATCTTATCCATGAATAATAGATTAACTCGGCGACATCTTGACTGCGAGGCTTCAACACCAAGCCAAATTGACTCCGAATCCCCCCGTACCCGATCACCCACATGTGCTAAGAGGCCGCTTATTTGATATCTCTTCAGGTCTGGAAGGTCCACCTCCTCACCTCACCCTGCAGGAGTTGCCATTTAGTAAATTTAATTAGGGGGCATCTGCAACACCAAATAAAGGAATCTAGCCAACCATTGAGCCTCTGTAATACTTATCTGGGTAGCAACAACAGGAGCATTCTCATCGGGTACAACAGGCGAGGAAGAACATTCATTTTAATCAGGGCTATTCGGCCTAACTATGATAATGGTAAACCCCCCCCCCAACACTGCAAATCCTGTTTTATCCTCTCCAGTAATTATACATAATTAGCTTTATACAGCTGGTGGAAGGCAGGGGTAATAACAATTGCCAAATATAAGAAATGTTAGATGACAATCTAAATGTGAACTGCATTCCATCCTTCAGATCATGCACCTCCACTAATTCCCCTGCCGGCATGGCTGCCGATTTTATGAAGTTGATCCTGTAGCCCGAAAAACTTCCAAATAAATAAATGTTTTGAATCAGTCGAGGAACGGACTCCTCCGGATTGGCCAAGAACAAAAGCACGTCATCAGCATATAGGGTGATCTTATGCTCCCCAATTCCCACCCTTGGCACCACTTTTTCAGGATCCTTCCTGATAGCCAGGGCTAACAGCTCAATTGCCAAGGTAAATAACATCGGTGAAAGAGGACACCCTGTCAACTACCTCTCCCAATATTAAAGTTATCCAACTTAGTGCCCTTTGTGATGACTGCTGCCTCAGGATTATTATATAACACTGCCACCCATCTGGCAAAGGGTCCCCGCAGACCAAAGCACTCTAGGACCCCAAACAGATACGGCCATACTATCCAGTCAAACATCTTTTCTGCATCTAGGGAGACCACCAATCCCCGGATTAATCTTTGCTGGTGTACCTGCACTATGTTCAGTACCCTTCTGATACTGTTGGAGGAGCGATGATAAAACCCGTCTGACTTTCTTTCATAATTTAGGGCAACACTTCTTCCAACCTTAGGGCCACCACCTTTGACACAATTTTAAAGTCTACATTCAACAACAGTGCAATTGGTATGT
Organism: Chiloscyllium plagiosum; assembly: GCF_004010195.1. Lineage (NCBI taxonomy): Eukaryota > Metazoa > Chordata > Chondrichthyes > Orectolobiformes > Hemiscylliidae > Chiloscyllium > Chiloscyllium plagiosum. The sequence goes on from NC_057719.1 coordinate 48,924,243, forward strand.
ATGAAGCAGATTCTTCGGGGTCTTTCCCCTTCTTTGAAATGAGGGAGATATTAGCCTCCGTAAGAGAGGGCGGAAGACAATCCTGTATATATGAATAGTTACACATTTCCAAAAGTGGCTCCAACAACATATTTATGAATTCCTTATAAAACTCACTCGGGAATCTATCTGGCCCCGATGCTTTGCCACCCTGCAGCTGCTTTATTGCTTCCTGCACTTCCTGTACCATTATGGGCGCTTTTAAAAGGGATACCTGTTCCGCGTTTATACTGGGGAGGTCCAGGTTCTCAAAAAGGACTGCATTCTCGCTGCACCATCTTTGCCGCCCTTCGACCAGTATAAGTCTGCAAAGTATTCCCTAAATCTAACAGAGGAAGTGATGGAGGCTAGTACAATTTCAACATTTAAGAGGCATCTGGATCATATATGAATAGGAAGGGTTTGGAGGGATATATGCCAGGTGCTGGCAGGTGGGACTAGATTGGGTTGGGATATCTGGTCGGCATGGACGAGTTGACCGAAGGGTCTGTTTCCGTGCTGTACATCTCTATGACTCTATGACTCTATGTTCTTCCAAACAAACCAATAGCATAAAGAACATGTCAATTCACGTGTGGCACTTGTGTGGGTTGGAATAAAAACTAAGGTCTCTTCCATTAGGGTAGGGATGTTTCCACACATCCACTAATCCCAACTCCTCCCACAAGCCCACCAACTGTCTAGTTTGCGCGGGCATACCTGCCGGGTCCCTTGGCATCCTGTCTACCCTGGGATCCATTAGGCAGTTAAAATCCCCTCCTATGATCGTGCAACATACCCCAAGAATCATTAATTTAGCAACTGTATCAACTAGAAATTTAAGAGGGTGCGCTGGGGGAGAATAAACATTCAGGATGCCATACTCTTCTCCATGTATTTAAGAATGATGAACCATCCATGTTCATCCTTAATTTGTTCAGTTAACTGGATGGGAGGTTCCTTCTTACCATTATAGCCACTCCTCTACTCTTGGAGCTAAAGGAGGAGAAGAATACCCTATCATTACCCCCCTGCTGCAGTTTCAGATGATCCTTATCAGTTAAATGTATCTCTTGCAGTAGGGTGATGTCAATCTTTCCTTCCTAAACCTTGACAGCACCTTCTTTCGTTTAATAGAGAATGGTTCCCTTTTACATTCCAGGTGCACTATCTGAACAAGTCACTAGCCATGGACGTCTAGGGCAGCCCTTGGTTTCCCAAGAAGAGGAAGCATATCTGAGGTGCAGCGAGTGAAAAGACATTAACTCAATAAGGTCTAAAAACTACTCTTATGAAAACTGCCACAACTGAAAAACTAACCACTACATTTAACTTAAACAAGCACCCAAATAAACCCCAATTCACTAGAGATCTCTCCCCTTGCCAATAAGGGACAATCCTCCCAATCCTTGCTACCATCCTGGCTCCTTCCAGCTGAGGCTGTGCCCTAGTCCCAGGCAATACACAGATAAAGAAAACATGTTATTTACATTTTGAGAGTTAAAAATGGACACCCACCCATCTTCTCCATACATCTTAACCACTGGTATAGCCACCCTCAATCAAAAAACAAAATGACAGCAGCAAAACAAAACCCCAGACAATAACCAACTGACCAAAATCTTAAATAAATCAGGTTTTACACCAAGACAGTACAAAATCTATAAAACCGATGACCACAAAAAGGGGAGAGAGGAGAAACAAAGGAGCAGAAAAAGTCAAGAAAAGCTGTACCATTGTCCATAACAGTGCCCCTTGCCCCACCCCCCCAACTCCCAACCCAGGTCCTTTATTTCAAAGAGTTCATAAAGTCTTTTGCCTTTTCTGTTGAATCAAAATTATATACCATCCCTCTGTAAGCGAAATGCAATGAGCCAGGTACCTCAAGGAATATTGAATGTTCAGATTCCTTAATTTTAACTTAATTAAATGCCTTTCTCTTCTTAATAATAGCTCCTGAGAAGTCTTGAAAAAACATTATTCTTGAGCCTTTGTGTATTAAAGCCTGTGGATCTTTTCCCAGTCTTTTTGTTGTTTCGATCACTAACTGTTTTCCTTTATATTGCTGGAGTCGCACCAGGACCAGGCGGGGGCACGGGTCTGGCCTGGACCTGCACATTGCGATCTGATGGGCCTGCTCCATACTCACCAGGCCCGACTCCACCCCAGCCCCGGGAACTTTGGGAGCCACTTCTTCAGGAAACCAATGAGGTCCTTGACTTCCTCGACTTTCCAGTGTTCGGATCCTTCCTCCTGAGACCTCTGCCACATTCTCCAATGCCGCGGTCCTCTGCTCCACCATTTCTATTCTTCGGTCCAGTGTTTGAATCTCATGCTCCTGCTTTCTCAGCATGGCAGATATTGGCTCCATTGCTGCTTCAATCTTTTCTCAGAGTTTGCCAAACTCTGAGAGTAAATGCTGCTACCCCATTAAATCCAAAGGGACCGCCCCGGGGATTTGAGCAATGGCTATAGGCACCCCCGACATAGTAAAGGAGTGCCCTGCCTGCTGTACTCCTTTCATCCCTTTTCCTTTATTCGCCTTCATCCTGATCTTAGAGCTGTCAAAACACAATTCTAGCTCCAGATGTTCAGTAACTTTCTCTTACCGATTTTTCTCCTAGGGGTGGTTAACGAGGAGAGGGTAAAGGTCCACCTTGCTGGGGCTATGGCACAGAGCCCAGTACAGCCAACCACTCACACTGCCACCATCTTGGATCTCCAATGACCTCTTTCTTAACTTCGACTGAATGTGCAAGGAAATTTCATTTGTACTATGGCGGAAAGTGAGCAACAGGACATAAATTATATAAAGAAAAATAGCCTTGCCCTGAGTAAATACTTGATCATCCTTTACTTCATTAACACCTACATATTCTATTGTTTTCATATTTGCAAGGTTGTTTATCTGAGTGCATTACTGAGCTCACAGAATTCACCACTGAAATACACAGTTCAGTCTGTGGAGTTTATATGTGCTGCTTTTTGCAGTTTGAACTCATTTGTGGCTTCTCATACACAATGCAAGACATTTGTACAGAATAATAGTCTTGAAGCAGAATGCAAGATTGAGATAAACTCACCTGTGGAAGACCATTCTGGAAACTAGCCTTGTACACTTATTAACAGTCAACTATGAATCAAAGATTTGAACCATTCAGCACTGGCCTGGAAGTTTTTACACATTTTCAGGTCTAAAATAATGAAGCTGATTTGAATGTTGCATTGTGCAATTGAAATTGAGGTCTGAAAGGGCTAACCTCATTATTATGGAGGAAATGTACAGTGAACTCTAATGAATGTACAATAGATTTTAATGAATGTTCTGGTTTGTACACTACATACTGAAATATACATTTACTTATTTGATATTAGAAATAAAATTATTGTGCAGCTTTACGAGGATGAGTGATTAATTTTCAGCAATTTGCAGGTAAGAGATTGTAATCAAAGGAAAGAATAGATCCTGTCATATTGAAATGTGTTGTTCTGTGCTATGTTGGGACACAGGGTAACACAGGCAAACAGTCTTTCCTCCGAAGGAAGTGAAAAGCTCGCAGACACTAATCACAGCTAAGGCTCTGCAACTCAATAATTACCCACTGTCTCATCATAATCCCAGCCTAAGCTCTGACAATCCATCTGGGACCCTTGTCTCTTGTCTAGTGTGCCACGTAAGAATGAGAGTGCTTTAGTTATTGGCTCTTGTTCTCCTAAAAGCCCCTGGAGTAAACATCCATGACAGCCTTCACGTCCATCCTTTTTTCTCCTTAAACTGTTTCTCAATCATTATGTTTAAATTTGTTGCTCCAATCAAAGTTGCCTGCAACATCCAAAATCTGCCCAGCCTTGCCATCTACCAACAGCTACCAAATTGGGCACTAATTGCAAGTTCTAACTCATTCCAAACACTCACATTTTATCAATTAGTTAATAGGCTAAAGAGGGTCTTATTGTTGCAGCCAGGTCATTTGGAAGCTTGAAGCTTCTTGATGGTGAGAATGTGAAGAACAGCAGCGTTAATATCTGTAATTAACCTTGCGAGTTCTGTGCTGCTGAGCTGGGGATAACCCCTATTTCATCCATATGTCTTTTTTTTCAGCTGTCATAACTATGTTAAAATGACAATATTTCTTATTTTGTTGTTCATCAAAAAATGACATTTTCCAGCTAAGTTTTTTAAATCACCACAGTATATTGTTAAATCGTTGTAAATGGCTTATTTTACATTGTTTGAGCTGCATAACATTTTTGATGTTAAATTTAACAACAAAAGCTGACAGTTTAGTCTAGAAAATTTGAAACATGGAGAAAAGACAGGCTTACTTTAGAGAGAAATGTGGCTGCAAGCCAAATGGCTAAGACAACCATTAAAATTTTCATTAGACTCTCCAAAACAGCATTTAATTATACAGAATAATATATAATTATACTTTAAAATGACAACTATCCTAGGTTGTTGTATTTAAACAAAAAAATATGGTTTCATTATTTTCTACTTAGTTGTATTGTCTTCTGTTACAGATTTTTGTCAAGGTTTTGTCTTCTCATGGAAGAGAAATGTTCAAAAATCTAAAAAAAAACTTTCTTCATCAATTCAAAATAAATTTGATTTATTTATAAATTTCTTCATCATCACCGTCCAGACAAATATATGTTTATATTGCTTTAGCAATCGCTTACACAATAGAGCTGATCAGTTTAAGCAGTTAGACATCAAAGCATTAGGTATGGTATATAAATCATACCATGTTAAAGCAAACAGATTTGGCTACAGAAGCACATTTCATATAGTAATCATATTCATCTTAAAAAGTTGTTACCCTGTTGTTTATAATTATATTGTCTATCCGGATGATTATCAGGCATACATTTTTGACTGTACATTGCCCCAGTTATAAAACAGGTGGAATGAGGGGACATCTGTCTGAATATTGAATACATTGCTTCTTCCCATCTGTTGTAAAGTTAGTGATGACTCTGCTTGGCGTCAGTTATCCTTCTCAACATACAACTAGGGTGCCATATGCCCTAAATGTTGCACGTGCCACCCAGATGACTGGTCTGCCTCCCTCTCAGCTTGAGCACCTGCACCACAACAAGGGGCAAGTGAGGAAATTGTCGTCCGGGCACGTGCTGGGCACAGTAGGTGACATTCAATACAACCACAGAGGACTGTTGAATAAGCCAATTGCAGAACAAGCTGGCTGAGTAGAGCATGCTGCCAATCAAATGTACCAGGGTCCACCTTACAGGCTCACAACTGAGAAGATTTACTGAACATGTTGGTTCATCATTTCTAATCCTGTCTTAGCCCAGCATGGCTTAGTGAGAGTTTCTGTGACAGACAATGAGCACCTGACAGCTGGGAGCTTCTCATGTAAACATGGGCTGCAGATCACTCATAATTAAAAAATATTGTTTGAAAAACTAATTAATTTTCTGTATTTGACCTTTCCTCTGAACCATGACAAATGTACTGTACCATTAACTATAATTAAAACATTAAACACATAATATTGAAGAAATATTAGTCCTCTATCAAATTTTACATTATATCAGATTTGCCAGTTTGTAGAAAACTGATTACCATATCAAACTCTTTTAAATGGGTAGTTTGTGATGAAACCACATAAGTATACTACAACTAAAAGGCTAGTTAAACATTGAATGAGTATTTGCACAGTTATTAACATTCTAGTAATCTTTGCAGTTTAGCACAGTTGCTGTTGTATTGTGAAAGCTAAAGTAAAATGCAATCTTTTGTTTAGGCACGTGTAATATCTGTAACTGAAAAGTGGCATGTCTGCAGAAGCACTTTGAAAAAAAGAATCAAAGCTACTTCAAGAGTTATTGTGCTTGGTTCTGAAAATTCTCACAATGTTAATAGTTCACAATATTTTAGCATTAATTTTCACTTGGGGCTGCAAATTGTGCATGTGTTCGGATGAGGGGTTGGCCAGGCCACCTAGCCCCCGTGATGTTTTTGGCATCTGATTTAGCCCATTTTAACCCTTGGGATTCATTTTAATAAGATTGACAGGCTGGATTGCTACCCATGTGACAATTCTGCTAGCCCGCCCATATGACGCACACTACTTTTGGCGCAAGTCCTGATTCTATTTAAAGCAAGGATGTGTTTTTTGAAAGTAAACATTTCCTGCTTGAATTTATCTTCCAGCTGTGAAGCTCATTTTCAGAAGACAGATGGGTGAAAGAGCTGCCCTTTTGCCATCCCACGCCAATGGCTTTCCACTCACCTCACTCCCAATCTCTTCACAAAGGTGGTTTTCAAATGCCTCTTCAATGTCCCAGTGGAGGAATTAAGAATGAGAATTTGCAAAGGCGTCACCAAACCAATTCTGTAGGAAACCCAGATAGCATGAAAGACTTCATGACCTTCTTGCAAAAGCTCTCCTTCATTGTATTACAGAATAATACAAAGGGAGGTCTTTTAGGCCTTTGAAAGATTTATACAATGAGTTTCCCTCTTCTGGTCCATTCCATATGATTCCATTCAAAGGATTTATCCAATACCCTTTAGAATAATATTATGGAGTACCTTTTCACCACACTTTCCAGATCACAGAAGCTGGCTGTGTACATTTTTTCAAGCTCGTATTGATCTGGTTCATTCGCAAATTATGTTAAATCCGTGTCCACTGGTCACTGACTCTTTTTCCACTGGAAACAGGTTCTTCTTGTTTGCCAACTCACAATCCTTCAAGTTTTATAATACTTTTATGTCAAATCTCACCATAATTTTCTCTGTTCTATGATGAACGACCCCAGTTTCTCTAATTTCTTCCAATAAGTAAAGTCTTTCATGTCACTACTACTACAGTCTCTTAAGTATGGTCCTCAGAATTGAGCACAGAATTTCATATGACACCTAAAATATCCTTTGTAAGTTTGAACATAGCTTATTTGCTTCAATGCTCTATGCCCTTATTAATAAAGTCAAGGATCTCAATGACTTTCTAATAGCCCTCTGAAACCATTCTAGCAATCTTTGAGAAGATTTGTAGCTAAGGTTGATGATAAGTATGTAAGATAGCTCGCTGAGCTGGAAGGTTTGTTTTCAGATGTTTCATCTCCATGACTAGGTAACATCATCAGTGAGATTTATATTTATTCTGTTATACTATATATTCTATTTATAGAGAGCTGGGACATACCACCAGTGCTTCACTGTAGACTCTCACTGAAGATGTTAATTAGTCATGGTGACAAAGCATCTGAAAACAAACCTTCCAGCTCAGTGAGCTAACTTATATGCTTACCATTCTAACAACTTAAAATCCGATAGCTCAGTGGTTGGCTCTGTTGCCTCACAATGTCAGGAACCTGGGTACAATTCCACTCTTGGGCAACTGTCTGTGTGGAGTTTGCACATTCTCCTCATGTCGATGCAGGTCCTCTCTGGGTGCTCTGATTTCCTCCTACAGTCCAAAGATGTGCAGGTTAGATGGATTAGCCATGGAAAATGCAGGGTTACAGTGATAGTGTCGGGGGTGGGATGCTGTTTGGAGGTTTGGTGTGGATTCAATGGGCCAAATGGCCTGCTTCCACACTGGAGGGATTCTATGAAATAAGTGTATGTGCATCGCAAACCTCTCATTCAAGTAAATCATTTATAATTGTACCGTATCATTTATATTGTCATGGGAAGGGGCAAGTGGCAGTTAGCTGGGCAACTGGTTTGCAATGCAAAGTAATGCCAACAGCATATGCTCAAATCCTGCACCAGCCAAGGACTTCCCCTTTCAACCTCAACCCGTGCCTGAGGCATGTTGACTCTCAGGCTAAATCTCCATCAGTCATAGAATCCCTAATGAGATAGTGGGACTGTGGTGACTTTATCTCTACATTTTCTATTGCCCCTCCACATCCTTCCCACAAAAATCAAGCATTTAATGCACCTTTCTGTGCATTAAATATAATCTGCCATGGGTCTACCCATTTCACCAATCTGGTTATATCCTTCAAAAGTCTCTTTCAATGCCGTCTATTTAAAACATTCACTATAACCCTTTCTGTATATTCTGTAATCATTCTGGATTACCACTAGATCATGAGCCCAACTTTCCTTGTCAGCCTCATTTTGCTGATTTGGCTCAAACTTATCAGAAATCAGCTAAGTGTCATTTTTGAGTGACTTTATGGAGGTTTTCTCTCTGGGAGGTCCACTGGGTTTTCTCACATTATTATCCCAGACCCACCTCATTAATGCGTACCTTGCTTCTATGGCACCACACTTGTCCAATTCTCCGACTTGCTATAGATGGAAAGCTTCATCACTGCCAGAATAATCTGGGATCCTTGCTGCTGGCACCATGTTTAAAAGGGGTTTTAAGGCTAGTCCAGAGCTGTCAGTCCAGAGCTGTGCTGCATGGTTTATGACATTTACCGTTACTAATACGGAGCTCCGCTGTGCAGTCAGGGACCTGATGAAAATGGTTGTGAAGAGGAAAGCCACAATGCAAGACCCTGCCAGCTGGATCGGAGGTTGCCATCCAGGTCGGCACAGTCTCTACAATCCAGAGAAATTCCCAACAACGCTGTAAGAGAGTCAATGTCCTTTATTACTCAGCCAGGGTAAGTATCATCAGCTTCTTGGAACTGTTCTGACAAAGGATCACTGGACTCAAAATGTTGATTCTGTTTCACTCTCCTCAGAAGTTGTCAGATCTGCTGAGTTTCTCCACCACTCTACATTTTTGTTTAAGAAGCATTGTTATTTGCTCTGCCCCTCTCCCGTTAGCACCACTGTGAATGTGTTCAAAACAGACCACAACCTTTACCCTTCGTTTGTTCTCTCTTTTGTCTCCTGCGGGTACAAATGATATTACCACACTCTCCATTGTCAAGTGAACAAGACATCACAGATGCTTCAATAAAATGCACCAGTCAAGCTGCCTTCTGCACCCTCCACCAATTCTGATTCCGGCATCTCAATGGGAACATTACCTAGAATCCTTCGCACATACTGATGAGTATGTCACAGCCAGGTTTCTCCAAGCAGGGAAAGACCTCATGGTGTTAGCAGTTCAGAAGCTCATTGATGTGCGCAAGCAGACACCAGAGCAGCAAATACACTTTTCAGGGACATTGGACAACTTGACACAAAGTCTGCAGGACTGTCCCAATGCCATCAGAGCTGTGTTGCCTCAAGCATGTGACTATCTGGCTGCCTACTTGGACAGATTGGCAACTGCCAAGGAGAACCTGACCTAGCTGTCTCAGAATCTGCTCGATATGCATGTAGACCTACACTCCATTGCTTTAGTCCATCTGGTGCTCAACACCAACAGCAAGATAGTAGAAAGATGAGTGATCTTGAGCCCCTTTCTCACTAGGAGATAGGGTAGTGCCAGAGAAGCAACTACATAGAGGCCCCCAGAAGACCTCTTGTAGGACCCTCCAGAGGTAGTCACTTTGAGCCCTGTGGGAGTTCAAGCTTAGATGTCACATGACACCCGATTATAGTCAAATAAACCTGTTGGACTATAACCTGGTGTTGGGTAACTTCTGGCTTTGTCCACCTCAGTCCAAAACCATGACCTCTACATCATGGAGTTCAAGCTGAGGAGGACACATGCATGCCTGGGCCCTCTCGCCACAAACACCCCGGGGGTCAACTGACAAAAGTGTCAAAGCAAATGACTCCACTGTAGGGCAGACACTCTCCACCCCAGAACTATAGTGAGACATTGTGGGAAGAAAAGAGAGAAGATCTTGCAAGGACACATCAGTGCCATGTGTGTCAATTAATCATAAGTACATTCTCACATTTGTAAATATATGTTCTCTTTTCTTCATGAGCTGTGTGAGTGACTATCTAACCACAGCTACAACATTGAAGGTATAGAACCTAACCACCTTCATTGTTATATTGTGGTCCTAGGTGCAAAGAGAGCAGCTCCTGTACCATGCAGAGGTGAAAGAAACTTGGAAGGTGATTGTTATTTTGGCAACTTGGGTTAATCTTTCCATGAATGAAAACATTGCTTATGCATTATAGCCATTAGTGGGCTTGATACCTGATGCTGTGTGATGTGGTCAAGAGTGCTTGAGGCAAGGATTTGGACTTCACTCAGGAGGTTAATGCCAAAGATTCACATAGCATGTCGTGCTCACAGGTGTCTTATACTTGTACTATATGGGTGTTTGTGAAATGCTTTTGCCCTTTGAAGAGCCTCACATTGCATGAAATTGAAGCTCCCCAAGTCACACAATGAAATACTTACCCTGCCCACTCCAAGGGTGGTCACAGCCATTTTCAACTCCATTTCACAGTAGTTATATACAGCATGAGGTAAGGAAAGAACAGTCTCCCCTCAACCAGTGAATTTCACACTCAGCCTTATACTATTGGGAAATGCCTCCAAAGTACACATTCCCTTATAAAGGCAAAATGCTGCATATGCTGAAATCGGAAACAAACACAGACAAATTTAACATTTCCAGTCCTGTATGACTGTTCTGAAGAAGAGTCCTTACTGCCCCTGAGTGGTTGACTGACTATGAGTAAGACCAAAGGACCTGTTTTGGAAACTGCTTTGACTTATTGTGCTGAGACTCCTGAAGGGTGTCTCCATTGACTTAACTGAAGTCAACTCCCCTTAGATTTTGCAACATGCTCACTCAGTTGAATCATGTGCAGCATGTTTGCCATATATAAGTGAGATTGATATAGCACAGTGCAAGACAACAACGTGTCGACCCGTTTGATTGATGACAGCTGACAACCATGACAAACTGTTTGGCTTTGTGTCTGAGTTGAAACGCAAGGCAAGACAAAAGTACCGTGAGCCTTCAATCTCTGGCTGAGGGGATGAAACAAAAAGTATAGGAAGGCAGAGATCTTGTGAGCATTAGAGTGGGCACAAAGTGACTAAAAACAATAAGAGAACAAGCAAGGAGCTCTGACATGCACCCTGGTCCAATCCAAAATATCCTGGCAGCAGCGTTGTAACAATAGATGCCAGTATGCTTCAAGTGTGGCAGTGAAGTGCAGACGTGTACTATAAGTGGATCAGAAGTGTGCCATGATGAAGCAATAAAACTGGCATAAGTCGACTATAGATAGGTGAGTGAGACCACTGCCCATGGAGTATGTCCTGAGATGCTGGTATCCAGTCAAGATGGAAGTCTGGCATAGCAAACAGCAATAATTTGCCTTACAAATGAAGAATTCTTTGTGTTATCTATCCAGCAGATGGAGAATGGGAAACCAAACAGTAATTAACAATATTCTCTCTAAACTGCATAGCTGCATATGCGTGTAGTTGCTGCAAGAATCTGTACTTGGCAATGCCATTCACAGAATTGAATCCCAGTTCCAGAAATCACTGTCACACACTAATCTCAGATGTCAATGCAGAAGATAAAGAAATTATTGGGCATGATGGTAATGAGGTAAGATTAAGTACAAACAACACTATTAATGAGGGATACTCCCTGCAAATTGGGTTTTTGCCACTCCCCAGCAAGAATTCTGACTCATTATCCAAAAATTGATTGGAAAATGGGACGTTTTGATCTTGACATCAAGAAGATCCTCACTGGACATCTTACCCAATTTTCCCAACCATCTTATCATGACCTGCAGGGACTGTGAAAACTCTGCCAATTGAAGCTATAGACAGTCATCCAGAATGGTCTAGTTTTGGATAGCCCTCTTTTCCCCTCAGTGGGAATGTGCCATCACAGTGACTGAACCATTTCTTCTCTGAAGGAAATTGCTAATTCATGATTTATGTCCTAATCTTTGAATCAAATCCAAGCCAACTACATCACTTTGCAATTCATTAAATTTAACACTTGTTCAGTCAGATATATTCACATTTGCTTTTTCATTTGTTCTTTTCCATATCTTAAAACTTAAAAATATTGTGATCACTGCATCTCAAATGCTTCCTCGCTCAAACACAATCATCTTGCCATACTTTATTACCCAGAAAGCAGATGCAGGACTGCTTCCATTCTCATTGGGCTAGAAATACATTGATCAAAAACTTATACAATCATAGAGTCATAGAGATATACAGCACAGAAACAAACTCTTCAGTCCAATTCTTCCATGCCGGCCAGATATCCTAAATAAATCTAACGCCTTTTTCCAGGATTTGACCCATATCCCTCTAAATCCCTCTTATACATATACCCATCCAGCTGCCTTTTAAATGCTGTAATTGTACCAGCCTCCATTACTTCCTCTGGCAGCTCATTCCATACAGACAACACCCTCTGCATGAAAACATTGCCCCTTAGATCCCTTTTAAGTCTTTTCCCTTTCACCTTAAGCCTATGCCCCCTAGTTTTGGACACCCCCTCCCCGGGAAAAAGACCTTATCTAATGACACTATGCATGCACCTCATTATTTAATAAACCTCTATAAAGTCACACCTCAGCCTCTGGCACTCCAGGGAAAACAGCGCCAGCCCATTCAGCCTCTCCATATAGCTCAAACGATCCAACCCTGGCAACATCCTTGTAAATCTTCACTGAACACTCTTGTAAACATTTCAGGAATTCCTTTCCCTTAGCACAGTTCTTTTCCAATTTTATATTAAGTTAATTATCACCATTATCCCCCATTACCACTGATCAGTAATGCTTGCATCTTTCTCTGGTTTGCCTTCAAATTTGCTTCTCTATCTTCTTCTCACTGTTTGCTGACCCAACAGCAGAGCACTTCTTTCACATTTCTTAATATAACCAAATAAATTGTTTTTGAAATTTCAAGTAGATCCTCTCTTTCTTGAGATGCAAATATGTCTTTGATCAATACTGTCATCCAAGCTCCAATTCTATTTCTCTTTGCCTAACTTTCCCAGACGACTGGAGGCCATCACTCCTATATTTGAGTCAGGCTTTTGTGAATGACAGTGACATGGCTGTATTTGTGCCTGAAACTGATCAACTTCATTTATCCCACTCCATTTACTCACATACACTTTAACCCTTGTCCACTGAATGAGTTAATCCCCTGGTGACTTTGGAGTCAGGCCTATTGAAGTGGGGCAAATTCATCATGTGCAGTAGAGGTGATCCCAATGCCCCAGGCATCAGAAAACTCCCTCTCACACCATTCCCACAACCTGTGTTAACCTAGATTATCTTACCCCTCATTTACCCAATTGCATGTATCTGAGAGTAATCCTGCAATTATTATCTTTGAAGCCATGTCTTTTAATATTAACCTTCCTTCTTTTTTTTCTGCAGTTAAGATGTCATGTAAAGTCATGGAAAGGAGCAAAACTGGAGGAGCAGTATCCAATGTATCAGTCCCCACACAAACAGAGAAGTGTGGAAATGATTGGCTTTGGCTTAGTCATAAGTATCTGGGAAGGAGAAGGCGATAACTTATCCAAGCACAGTGCTCAGATATTATTTACTTCCATTCATTCATCTCAGCAGAAATGGAGCATTCCTTCACATTTCTAAATGCTTTCTTGCGAGTTTCACCTATTTGTCCAGCTTCACTTTGTCTCTCATTCTTGCCCTCTTTTCTCTTCCTGCTCAGCAGCAGGAGGGTCATATAGAAGAAAAGACATCTCAAAGATGATCCTCCTGAGGAGTCTTTATCTCAAGTTCCACTGTTTACTTGAAGCAGCTCCAATGGTATTCAGCCATGTTCAAGCACGCAGCTCCAATGGGCAGCAGGAGCTACTGGTGGCAATAGGAGAGCTCAGTGGAGATGGAGTCCTAATTCAATCTCTTGCTAAGAACTACACAGTTGAATAAGTTGTGAGCCCAGCACAAAAGGGAAAATGTTTGGAATCACACAAGCAGTTATGCAAAGTGTGTCAAGGAGTTTCACAGCCTGGCTGGAGTGTAGAAGAATCTATTTCCAGCCTGGATGGTGTCATCTCCATGACAATGCCATACTGTATTCCAGCTTAGGGAGCATAGTCTGTTCCATGTTGTAGTCAGATATTCATACCAGTAGAACATGAGGCAGAACTTGATATGGGTTGCACTGTTTGTGGGGTGTGAAGCTGGCGCAAAAAATACCATTTTAACATTGAGCAGCCTTTGCACAATTAACATTAGCATTCACCCCACAGTTAAACTGGTGGGGTCCATTGCAGATTTCTAAACATTAGGACTCTTCCACATGCAAATTAGGGATCTATCTAAGAGCCCCTTTTGAATGTTCATCAGGGTTAAATGAGGTAATCATAAGCTGTGGAAGAATATAAACCAGAAGTTGCAGCTCACCATTTAATTCAAATAAAGTCCAAGTAACCCTTTGATCAAGGATGGGTTCTGAAGTAAGAATTGCCCACTTGGCTTCGATTTTGCCAGTGGAGCATTGATGGCTCACTGTTTGCCCAGCTTATAAATTTGATGGAAATTCGAAAAGCTGCCAGACAGATCCTGAACTACAGATAGATTGGCAGATTGAAAAAAACAAGAGAGAGTTTGAAGGAATCCAGTGCCATCCACTCTTCTTCAGATCAGAAGTACAGTAAATGACATCCTGCTTATGAGAAAAGTCAGCCTCGTGCACCTGTACACTTCCAATGTGTCACATCATTGATGTTCCCTGTGGCAACCTCAAAAGTTCCAGTGGCAAAACTTTAAGGGCAACTTTGACAGCCATAGGCATAGAGGGTCTCCCAGCAAATAGCTTGTCTCATGAAAGCAAGCCTACTGATGAACTAATTTTGAGAGAGCCCCAAACAGGTTTTTCTGAGCCAGAACATCACATGTACTGATATGATGTCCAATGAACTAGACTGTCAGCACATTCACCACCATCAGCTTCATCTGCTGGTTTCTAAACTGAAAATCTCCTTCCATCCAGGATGGAGAGATAGGAAGGGCCTTCAGAATAAACAGACAAGGCATACTGAGTGTGATAATGGCAGAAAATTCTAGTTGGAGAGTGATCGATAAGCTGCAAAATCTCCTGTAAAAACAGATAACTAAAAAGATTCTCTGACCTATCAGCTGCACATGCGATCCCTTAACTTTAATGGAAAATATTGTCAATTAAGATGTTGATTGGTGTGATTAGAAATGGTGAATGTTTAAAGTAATTTTAAACATCTACATGTGGCATTCCAGGCTTTGGTCTGAGTTAAACTGGAGTTTTGTTTCTTTTAATGATGGAGATATTTGTGAATCTTAGTAGAAGGTAGCTGCATGTAAACAATGGTGAAATGTCAGGATGAAAACAAGGTTATTACTAAACTCAATTATAGTCCATGTGCACAATGGAGGGCTGTACATGCGGAGTTTCGAATTCACCAGTGAGGGTATGACAGAGATGCCACCTAGTCTGCAAATCTGCATCACCTGCATTCTACAATCATCAATAATAAAGTTTATCAGTGTCCTTAGTTTCAATACAGAAGGCACCTTCTAAACACCATAAGCAATGTATTAAGAAGCAGCCACCTAAGGAAATAGCCATCACCATATTTCCTGCTGCAGCCATAGTGAGATGCAGGAATGATATTCAGTTCCTGAATGCCCACATGTTGTAATGTCCCCTTTGACCTCTTTTCGCAGCCTGTACAGGTCTTTGCTGTCTTCCCTGCTGCTGCCCCTCCTCCTGATTTGAGAGCCACAATGCTAAGCCCAGCAGTGTTCCCATGTTGAACAATTCAGAACAAGCAAATTCTGTGAAACAGTTCTTGCTGCCCCCACCCCCCAAATCACTGCACCGAACTCTGCCAAAACAGCTAAAATTACAGACAGATAGCACTTCAGCAGCCTAAGTAATTAAGCAAAGACTTGCTTTGATAGGAGGGAGGATTCCTTTCAATACTGCTTGGAAAATCTGCTTAGGGATTGTTCTTGGCATGATTTGCTGGGCGGATTAAGGAATTGACATTTTAGCCGTACATGGACATCAATTGAACAAAGGGGCCCTGCTTCAAGCGTAGGACCCTTTATGATCATATTGAAATGACGCCTATACTTGTTGGAGGCTGCTGGCATGGATAGCTTTCAATGTGGTATCACACATTTCCGGCTGTATTTCGGCTACCGCACACCTATTTTGGGCCTGGAAATCACAGGAGATGCATCATTATCATTTTCCCTTCATTCCCAAAAGGACCATTCTTAAAATCATTTGGTTCTGCATTGTTTGTGTCATATAAATGATAGTAACAATAAAATAAAATGAAATAAATATTTTCTTTCAAGAGATCAAGTGAACCCTTAGAGGAGTATAAAGGCAGTAGGAGTATACTTAAGAGGGAAATGAGGAGGGCAAAGAGGGTACAGAGCTTTGGCAAATGGAGTTAAGGAGAATCCAAAGGGATTTTATAAATACATTAAGGACTAAAGTTTGACTAAGAAGAGAATAGGGCCTCTCAAGATCAGCAAAGCAGCCTATGTGTGGAGTGCAGGAGATGGGGGAGATATTAAATGAGTATTTGACATCAGTGTTTACTATGGAGAAGGACATGGAAGATACAGAACGTGGGGAAATAGATGGTAACATCTTGAAAAATGTCCATGTTACAGAGGAGGAGGTGTTGGATGTCTTAAAATGCATAAAGGTGGGAAGTTAGGGAAGTGATTGCTGGACCCTTTGCTGAGATATTTGTATCATCGATAGTCACAGGTGAGGTGCCGGAAGACTGGAAGTTGGCTAACGTGGTGCCACTATTTAAGAAAGATAGTAAGGACAAGCCAGGCAACTATAGACCAGTGAGCCTGACATCGGTGGTGGGCAAGTTGTTGGAGGGATTCCTGAGGGACAGGATTTACATGTATTTGGAAAGGCTAGGACTGGTTAGGGATAGCCAGCATGGTTTTCTGCAAGGTTAAATCATGTCTCACAAACTTGATTTGATTTTTTTGAAGAAGTAACAAAGGATTCATGAGTGCAGAGTGGTGGACGTGATCTATATGGACTTCAGTCAGTCATTCAACAGGGTTCCCCATGAGAGACTATTTGGCAAGGTTTTTTCTCATGGAATATAGGGAGGATTAGCCATTTGGATACAGAACTGGCTCAAAGGTAGAAGACAGAGGGTGGCGGTGGACGGTTGTTTTTCAGACTGGAGGCCTGTGACCAGTGGTGTGCCACAAGGATCGGTGCTGGGTCCACTGCTTTTCGTGATATATAAATGGTTGGGTGTGAACATAGGAGGTATAGTTAGTAAGTTTGCAGATGACACCAAAATTGGAGGTGTAGTGGACAGTGAAGAAGGTTACTTCAGAGTACAACGGGATCTTGATCAGATAGGCCAATGGGCTGAGGAGTGGCAGATGGAGTTTAATGTAGATAAATGTGAGGTGCTGCATTTTGGAAAAGCAAATCAGAGCAGGATTTATACACTTAATGGTAACATCCTGGGGAATGTTGCTGAACAAAGCGACCTTAGAGTGCAAGTTCATAGTTCCCTAAAAGTAGAATTGCAGGTAGGTAGGATAGAGAAGAAGGTGCTTGGTATGCTTTCCTTTCTTGGTCAAAGCATTGAGTTTAGGAGTTGGGAGGTCATGTTGTGGCTGTACAGGACATTGGTTAAACCAATGGTTGGAATGATGCGTTCAGTTCTGGTCTCCTTCCTATTGGAAGGATGTTGTGAAATCTTGAAAGGATTCAGTAAAGATTTACAACAATATTGCCAGAGTTGGAGTCTTTGAGCTATAGGTGGAGTCTGAACAGGCTGGGACTGTTTTCCCTGGAGCGTCGGAGGCTGAGGGATGACCTTATAGAGGTTTATAAAATCATGAAGGGCATGGTTAGGGTAATTACATAAGGTCTTTTCCCAGTTGTCGGGGAGTCCAGAACTAAAGAGCATAGGTTTCAGGTGAGAGGGGAAAGATATAAAAGGGACCTAAGGAGCAACTTTTTTCACACAGAGGGTGGTGCATGTATGGAATGAACTGCCAGAGGAAGTGGTGGAAGCTGGTACAATTACAGCATTTAAAAGGCAACTGGATGGGTTTGGAAGGATATGGGCCAAGTGCAGGCAAATTCTACATCACTTGCCCTTCACTCCTTCCCAGAACATCTTGACAACAAGAACAGCTACATAAGAGTCCTGGATTAGTGGTGCTGGAAGGGCACAGCAGTTCAGGCGGCATCCGAGGAGCAGTAAAATCTGCAGTCATTGTTTTTACCTACATCAGAGTCCTACTCATTGACTACAGTTCAGTCTTCAACACTATTATCCCCTCGAGACTGATTACTAAACTTAGGGATCTCGGACTAAGCCCCACTCTCTGCAACTGGATCCTCAGTTTCCTGACCCACAGGCCACAATCAGTGAAGGCTGGGGACAATATTCCATCCTCACTAATACTCAACACTGGAGACCCCCCAGCGGTGCGTACTCAGCCCTCGACTGCACTCACTGTATACCCATGACTGTGTCGCCAAATACCAGACTAATGCCATTTACAAGTTCACTGATGATATCATCATAGTCAGTCGAATCTCCGATGGCGATGAAACAGACTATAGACGGGAGGTAGAAGACGGTAAGGCATTCAACAAGGGTCCCCATGGGAGACTGATTAGCAAGGTTAGATCTCACGGAATACAAGGAGAACTAGCCATTTGGATACAGAACTGGCTCAAAGGTAGAAGACAGAGGGTGGTGGTGGAGGGTTGTTTTTCAGACTGGAGGCCTGTGACCAGTGGAGTGCCACAAGGATAGGTGGTGGGTCCTCTATTTTGTGTCATTTACATAAATGATTTGGATGTGAGCATAAGAGGTACAGTTAGTAAGTTTGCAGATGACACTAAAGTTGGAGGTGTAGTGGACAGAGAAGAGGGTTACCTAGGATCTTGACCAGATGAGCCAATGGGCTGAGAATTGGTAGATGGAGTTTAATTCAGATAAATGCGAGGTGCTGCATTTTGGGAAAGCAAATCTTAGCAGGACCTATACACTTGATAGTAAGGTCCTAGGGAGTGTTGCTGAACAAAGAGATCTTGGAGTGCAGGTTCATAGCTCCTTGAAAGTGGGTTGCAGGTAGATAGGATAGTGAAGGTGCGTTTGGTATGCTTTCTTTTATTGGTCAGAGTATTGAGTACAGGAGTTGGGAGGTCATGTTGCAGGACATTGGTTAGGCCACTGTTGGAATATTTCATGCAATTCTGGTCTTCTTCCTATTGGAAAGATGTTGTGAAACTTGAAAGGGTTCAGAAAAGGTTTACAAGGATGTTGCCAGGGTTGGAGGAGCTGTGCTACAGGGAGAGGCTGAACAGGTTGGGGCTGTTTTCCCTGGAGTGTCGGAGGCTGAGGGGTGACCTTATAGAGGTTTACAAAATTATGAGGGGCATGGATAAGATAAATAGACAAGTATTTTCCTTGGGGTGGGGGAGTCCAGAATTAGAGGGAATAGGGTTAGGGTGAGAGGGGAAAGATATAAAAGAGACCTAAGGAGCAACTTTTTCACACAGAGGGTGATACGTGTATGGAATGAGCTGCCAGGGGAAGTGGTGGAGGCTGGTACAATTGCAACATTTAAAAGGTATTTGGATGGGTATATGAATAGGAAGGGTTTGGAGGGACATAGGCCAGGTGCTGGCAGGTGGGACTAGCTTGGGTCGGCATGGACGAGTTGGACCGAAGGGTCTGTTTCTATGCTGTACATCTCTATGACTCTATGACTCTATGACCTGGAAAAATGATACACTGGGAACAACCTAGCTCTCAATGCTGGCAAAACCAAGGAACCCATTACTTACTTTTGATGAGATGTTACTCACGCCCCTCCGACACATTAACAGCACAGAGATGGAATGAGTGGAGAGTGTCAAGCTCCTGGAGGTGGTCATCCACAACAAACTTTCATGGACTCTTTATGTGGACGCACTAGTTACAAAGGCCCAACAAGGTCTCTTCTTCCTCAGGCAGCTGAGGAAATTTGGCATGACGGCAAATACCCTTGCCAACTTTTATAGGTGTGCCATTGAGAGCATTCTATCTGGATGTATCACTACCTGGTATGGCAACTGTACCATTCAAGATCGGAGATGTTTACAGAGAGTGGTCAACTCAGCCCGGACAACCACAAAGGCCAATCTCCCATCTATAGAATCCATCTACCAGGCCTGCTGTCAAGGAAAGGCCACCAGTGTTCTCAAAGATCCACCCCACCCTGGCAATGTTTTCCTACAATCTCTACCATCGGGGAGAAGGTACAGAAGTCTGAACACACGCAGCAGCCAGTTTCGCAACAGTTTCAACCCTACTGTTGTTAGAATACTGAATGGGCTCACAAACTCTTAACATTCACCTGTACCTGTGTTTTTGTTTTTGCCGCTGTTTACCTATTATTTACTTATCTATGCTACTTAACTCTGTGATCTGCCTGTATTGCTCGCAAGATAAAGCTTTTCACTGTGCCTCGGTGCACGTGACAATAAATTCAATTTAATTTAATTGAAATCGGACTAGATTAGGTTAGGATATCTTTTTTTTATTTCAAAAATAGATTTTATTCATAAAATTATTTGGACCTCTATACAATTGGTCATGCCATTCTTGTGCACACATTACATTGCTTTACGTACAGACATCGAAATTTATTTTTCCTATATACAAGTCTGTACGTTTACTATCCAGCTCCTCTGCTGAGGCGTCAGCAGAGCCCAAATAAATGGGTGGGCCCCCTGTTCTTAGGCAGGCAGATGTTACACGGTGGTCTTTCCCCACCGCGCCTTGGCGGCAGCTGCCCCAAGCTTCAGCGCGTCCCTCAACACGTAGTCCTGGACCTTGGAATGTGCCAGTCTGCAACACTCAGTCAGGGTCAACTCCTTCAGCTGGAAGATCAACAGGTTTCGGACCCCCCAGAGAGCGTCCTTCACCGGATTGATGATCCTCCAGGCACTGTTGATGTTTGTCTCGGTGTGCGTCCCGGGGAACAGGCCGTAGAGCACGGAGTCTCGCTTCAGGGCGCTGCTTGGGACAAACCTCGACAAATTCCACTGCATTCCTCTTGACTTCTTCTGCAGAGGCATGTTCCAGAAGGAGGTGTGTGACAGTCTCGTCCTCCCCCAAGTCACTTCGAGGGCAGCATGTGGTGTGGCAGAGTCTGGGCCTGATAAAGGATCTCACAGGCAGAGCCCTTCTCACCACCAGCCAAGCCATGTCATGGTGCTTGTTGGAGAGTTCTGGCGGTGAGGCATTATGCCAAATGACTTTGACAGTCTGCTCAGGGAACCGCTCGATAGGATCCACACTCTCCTTTTCCCGAAGGGTCTCAAGGACACTACGTGCTGACCACTTCCTGATGGACTTGTGGTCAAAGGTGGTTTTCTTCATAAACTTCTCCACGAAGGACAGGTGATACGGAACAGTTCAACTACTTGGCAGCGAGGCCAGACCCATCCTTCGCAACACCGGGGACAGATAGTACGTAGAGACACTTGGTGTTTGCGTACCGGGGATCCACGCACAGCTTGTTGCAGCAAATCACAAAGGTGACCATCAGGGTGAGGGTAGCACTGGGTGTGTTTGCTCCCCCGTTGCCCAGATCTTTAAACATCGAGTCACTTCAGACGTGGTCCATCTTTGATCTCCATATAAAATGGAAGATGGCCCGGGTGACCGCAGCGGCACAGGTTCTGGGAATAGGCCAGACCTGTGCCACGTATAACAGCAATGACAGTGTCTCACACCCCAGGTTTTTTCCCATGCTGGAGAGTGACCATAGCTTCCATCTGCCCAGTTTTTGCCTCACTTTGCTGATACGCTCCTCCCAAGACTTGGCGCACACCTCAGCCCCTCTGAACCAAATACCCAGCACCTTCAGGTGGTCGGTCCTGACGGTGAAGGGGATGAAGGATTGGTCGGCCCAGTTCCCGAAGAGCATGGCCTCAGTCTTGCCTTGGTTTACCTTGGCTCCCAAGGCCCGTTCGAACTGGTCACATACCACATCAGTCTGTGCACGGACAGCGGATCTGAGCAGAAAATGGCGACGTCATCCATATACAGGGAGGCCTTAACTTGTAGACCCCCACTGCCAGGAATAGTCACCCCGCTCAGGCTCGCATCCTTCCTGATGGACTCAGCAAATGGCTCTATGCAGCACACAAACAAGGCAGGAGAGAGAGGTCAACCTGCCTGACTCCAGATCTGACTGGGAAGCTATCTGATTCCCACCTATTGATTAAGACTGCACTGACAATGTTGGTGTAGACCAGTCTGATCCAATTGCAGATTCACTCCCCAAAGCCCATTTTGGAGAGAACACCTCTCATATAGCTGTGTGATATCCTGTCAAAGGCTTTCTCCTGGTCCAGGCTGATGAGGCAGCTGTCCAACCCCCTGTGCTGCACGTGGACGATCATATCCCTGAGGAGTGGGAGACTCTCAATGATCTTCCTGCCCGGTACAGCACAGGTTTGGTCAGGGTGAATCACCGACCCCAGAGTAGACCTGATCCGGTTGGTGATAACCTCTGATAAAATTTTGTAATCCGCACTCAATAGTGAGATTGGTCTCCAATTTCTGATTTAGGATGACTTGGACAAGTTGGACAGAAGTGTTTGTTTTCATGCTATACATCTCTATGACTTTCTGACTCTAAGTATCACTCCTTAAGAATGTATTTTAATCGAAACAGAATTTAAGTGACATGTAATTCCACACTAAAGTCAAAATACCAACAATAAAGCAAACAGGTCTGAACCTGAAAAGGTGTTATGAGCAAAAGATTTAATCTATTGAAGAAGGCACCCCGGTATTTTTGTTCTCACTTGGATTATGATAATATGCATTTTAAACTGCCAATCCAGTAGTCATTAAAAAATCTTTTTCAAAAGCTGCATTTAAAAATTGATCATCCTGAAGATATATTTCTGGATAATAGTGGAATTCAACCCTAATAAAAATGAAAGTTACAAATTTGTCTGAAAGCAAATTGATTAGAAGATGAGGGTAAAGCAAATGTCTTCCTCATTGTAATAAAAACAGAAAGTTCTGGAGAAGTTCAGTGAGTCTAGCAGTATCTGTGAAGAGAGAAACAGAATTAATATTTCAAATGCAGTATGACTGTTATCAGACTCAGAACATGAACTCTGTTTCTCTCTCTCCACAGGTGCTGCCAGATCTGCTGAGTTTTTCCAATACTTGCTGTTTTATTACAGGTTTCCACAACCCACAATATTTTGCTTTTATTTCAATGGCCTGGGTGATGGATGGGATGCCAAAGAAATTGAGTACTTCATTCTAAATGGTATCCACACAAGCAATTGTAAGTGTGTGAGTGATGCCTGAATTACTATTTCAATCATCCATCATACCCAGACTAACCACATGGACACCTATCATTTGTGGCAAGGCTTACATGGCATAACGGGCTACAAAGTGAAGCCAACCAGAATCACGGGCAACAGTACATCCCCACACAACAAGCTCAATGCAATCTACACTCACTTTGAACAGAAGATCAGTGTAATGATGTCACCTATTCCAATAGACTCGGCTGCACTTGTACCCACTGTCACCACCACAAGTGTTAGATTGGCCTTCTTGAACATTGACCCATGGAAAGCGACTGGCCAGGATGGAGTCCATAGTCATGCACTCAGATCCTGTGTGGACCAGCTGGCAGGAGTATTTAGTGACATCTTTAACCTTACTATGATCTGAAGTCCCCACCTGTTTCAAGAAGACCATTATCATGCCGGTACCAATGAAAATTCACACATTGTGCCTTAATGATTACAGACCGATGGACCTGACCTCCATAATTATGAAGTGCTTCACGAGATTAGTAATGGCTAACATCAACCCCAGCCTACCAAATTACCTTGATCTTTTGCAATTCACCGACCTGTGCAACTGGTCCACGGCAGACACCATCTTCCTGGCTCTACACTCATCCTTGGAACATCTGGATAACAAGGACACCTACCTCAGGCTCCTACATATTGACTACAGCTCCACTTTAAACACTATTATTCCAAACAAACTCAGGAGGCTAAGGAAATCTGGCATGTCTACAGGACTCTTATCAATTTCTATAGATGTGCCATAGAAAGCACCCTATTTGGATGCATCACAGAATGGTATGGCAACTGCTCTGCCAAAAACCACAAAAAACTACAGAGAGTTGTGAACACAGCCTAGTCCATTATGCAAACCAGCCTTCCATCCATTGACTCCATCTGTACTTCCCACTGCATCCCACTACATAATCAAAAACCCCTCCCACCGTGGTTATACTCTCTTCCACTCTCTTCGGGCAGAAAGTGTAAAATTTGAATACACATACCAACAGATTCAAAAACAGCTTCTTCCCCGCTACGATTAGACTTCTGCACAAACCTGTCATATGTTAATTTTGATCATTCTCTCTGCAATATCTCTGTGGCTGTAACACTATTCTGCACTCTGTTCTACTACCCTGATTAACTTTGTATAGTATGATCTGCCTATATAACATGCAAACAACACTTTTCACTGTATCTTGGTATATGTGACAACAATAAATCAAACTCAAACTCATTCAAACTCAAATTTACATTACAATACTTCCATTTAGAAATATATTCCAAGGGTAGATGTAACAATTTAGATTGTATATCGAATAAAATGATTAGATCCATAAAGTTAAGTCATGATATGTTTGCTTCTCTGCTTAATCAGTGAAAAAGATTAACTTAATTCTTGGATTATTGAATTAAGTTAGCTCTTATTCAGGAAAACAAATTCTTTTCGTGGTGACTTTAATCATCAGTCTGGATTCTTTCCGTAGACTCCTTCTCACCTCTAATTATATGGTTATCTTCTGATTTTGTTAAATCCAGTAAATATCTTCATTGTCCTGTAGACAATACTACTTTATAGACTGATACATACAAAATACATCAATAATTAGGCTCCTTAATCTGCACTGTTGGGTAACACGTTAGCTTTTGTCCCGCTGAGATATTATGCCATGTAATTTATCTTAGAACTTGTGAAACTAGTTACACATATGGCAGGCAACTTCCTTGCCAAATTTTATTAGGGCTAGAATCTGTAATGTTCAGCACTGAGTCCATTTTCCTTTAATGTTTTATAACACTGAACACAATTTTTACTGGCATGTGTAAAATGATTTGGAACTACAAGGCTCTTAATGTTTTAACAAGAACTGAATTGTGCATGTTAATAATGCATTGTTTTTTTTCTGGAGTGCAGCAGAATTCAATAACTCTTTAAAAATATTTTCTTTGCATGTCTTTATTAAATAAGATAAATGTTTTGACGGATTTACATTTTTCAGATGAGATGGATAGAGTTTATAAAGTCTGCAATTTATTATATTTCTCTTTTGTTTACATTAATGGACATATTGAAGTGATGATAAGCAAGTGTTATTTTATAAAAATATAAATCAAATGTTGAGTCACATGCAGCAACATTTGGATAAAGAATTAAATGTGAATCTTGGTTCATTCCCTCTGAGCTGTGTAGCAACTTCACAGCAGAGACCCGGGCATCAATGAATTTTATCTTATAAATGAGAAAACCAAACAATAGGCCTTGCTTGTATAATTCAGAAGACCTAGTGACTTGTAGGCACACTTCTCCCTACAGTGTGTCATTCATGGAATTAAACAATACAATTGTCCATATCTTTCTTGGACACCGTAGTGATGATATTGAATTTTAATGCAGAAAGATTAAAGTTGCTCACATACAAAAACTGAAACTAAATGTAATTTATTTACCACTGAATCACTATTTGATAAAATTAAGCTTTTCAAATTCATAACTAGCATGCAGTTTAGATAATCGTGAATGTCAAAATGATCAGTCAACCTGTCATGTAAAGGAAGACTCTGACAGAGATTAAGAAATCAAAAACTCCATGCAACACATCATTTCCTAAAGGATCCTTTAAATGTCAAAACAAACTCAAAGAAAGGGGAATTCAGACCGGTGCCGAATTAACTAAGCGCTTGTTTATTCAGGAAGCTATTAAATGCCAGAAAATGTATTGTGCACAAAGAATATTTAATTACAATTTCTGTATCTTAATTTTCTTGTTCCTGAACATATCTATGATGGCAGTGATGTTATCTTCCTGGGAACAACGTCAAAGTTTATTTTAGGCTCAGCTTTAACAAGTTGACTGATTCTTTTCTTTCAACTTAGTCATTGCCATTTTTAAAAATTGTTGCCCTTCCATGGAGCTGGCACAAACACAACGGACTGAACAACCTCCTTCTGTGCTGCAACCATTTCATAAGTCTATGTTTCTAGGATGAACTTATTCCTGCCAGCTCGCGTAATTGTATCTATTATAACTCCAGCAAAGCCAGACAGACTCCTTTCCACTGGATGTGATATGGAGTTTAGATTAGATTAGATTATTTACATTGTGGAAACAGGCCCTTCGGCCCAACAAGTCCACACTGATCCGCCGAAGCACACCCACCCAGACCCATTCCCATACATTTACCCCTACACTAACACTACAGGCAATTTGCATGGCCAATTCACCTAACCTGCACATTTTTGGACTGTGGGAGAAACCGGAGTACCCGGAGGAAACCCACGCAGACAAGGGGAGAATGTGCAAACTCCACACAGTCAGTCGTCTGAGGCAGGAATTGAACCCGGGTCTCTGGCTTGTGAGGCAACAGTGCTAACCACTGTGCCACCGTGCCGCCCACTGTGCCACCGTGCCACCCACCCACCGTGCCGCCCACCCACCGTGCCGCCCACGGTGTCAAGTCTGTCAAGTTAGTTACTCCCCTGCTACACCATTTAATTCTGAGATATGGATACTCCAAAAATGGCAGGTAATGTTTCCAGCCCCACTCCAGCCAGGTAGGGTATTCGCAAAAGCAGTGGTGCAGTGGTAATGTCACTGCATAGTAATCTGGAAGACCCAAGCTTAAACATTGTGGTGAAATCTCACTACAGAAGCTGGAGGAATTTAAATTCACTTTATAAACCCGGAATTAACAACTTGCCTTTGAAGTACTGACAATGAAACTATCATGATTTGTTGCAAAATCCATTTGGTTCACCAATGCTCTTCAGGGAAGAAAATCTGCCATGTCCAGTTGGTCTACCCCACCGTTGACTTCAGATCCATAGCAATGTGGTTGACGCTTAACTGCTATTGAAAATGGCCCAACAAGTCATTCCGTTCAAGAGCATTTCGGGACGTGCAAAAAATGCTTACTTTGCAGCAACATTCACATCCCATTAAACTATAAAAGGAAGAGAAAAGATAGATGGTTTAACTTAACTTAGTGCATCAATAGATAAACACACTGCCAATTGTATTTCTCATGAATCAAAGATTTCCTTTGAGTACCTTTATAATTAAACCTGTCACATATTTTTGGAATTTGAGTATGTTTTCTTTATCTTGTGGTGAAATTTTATGCCCAAATGATTTGTCCATTTTCTATTTAAAGCTGACATCCTTATCCTAGGATGGATGTTTATAGTTGACAAACATAATTGGAACCTTTTCACTCCACTACACACTAAATTGAAGGATATTATGGGTAATAACAATTTTAGATTGTGACATTTTTATTCAAGTGTCAGTTAATATTAAAACAGGAAATACAGGTCTAAACTGTATTTCTAAACTAGTTTCTAAACTGCAGATTTATATTTCAGGCTATAAGCAATTTCTACAACTTTAATGGCACAACTCTTTCAAACCGACAAAGTTCTGTCCTCAGAGAGGCCTTTCTTATCTGAAAAGATCTTAAATGCAACTGCAGCAAAATTTTGACCATGGTTGGCATTGGTTAGTGAGCTTTCTTCAAATCTTTGTTGAGATTTTATTGTCTATGCATACTCTGAGTTTTCAGGTTGATTGACCATAATATGTTGCTAACCAAGTGTGTAAAATTTATCACTGTCTCAATTATTCTCTTCTTTCCCAACTTTTCTATCTTGTCTTTCAGGCCAGACCTAAGGGCAACTAGAAGTCTTCCCAGCAGATGTTGAATTGAATTGAATTATCTACTTCAAACTGATATTTAGAAATATATCTAAGAACAATAAAAACATCTTTGGAATCTTCTAGGATCTGTTAACCAGTCAATGATTTAGTGGCTTGCAAAATGCAGCAAATTTCTTCTGGCACATTTAAGGTTTACTCGTCAAAGCTATAGACTTACTTCAGCTGAGATCAGTGGACTCTGCAATTGTGTTGGGCTTTCAGCTCCGTCAATTGTCCCAATTTCATATGATAGCCTCACCCTTACCTTTGTGAGATTCATTTCTGACTTGTTATCTTGAGTGACTTTGCAGAGATCTGCAAAGCTCATGAAGCATCAATGCATATCTGACACTTGCATTCACTTGATGCCCTCTTCCAGCAGTGATCACTCTAACAGCCACAAACCATCTATCACTTTTAGACCTGATTACACCAACCTATGTTATGATGTAAAGTGAGTCATCAGGATCTTTGGCTGACATCTCTCCAGTAGTCCTCTTTAAAGGCATGTTTTTCTTCTCTCCAGCTGAACACCTGCATCTAAAGTCTTTCACTTTCTGGCACTTTGAGCACTACTTCCCTCATGCTGGACATGCTTTTCTTTCTTTTATGACTTTATGTAATGTCCTTCACAATGTTTACCTTCTGTCCTATAACCTTGGTCTGGTTTCACTGCAAATTTCTTCTTTTTTTTCGAATTTGCTGCTTCAATTTGGCCTGGACCAGCTCTTAGCATAACATAGTCATCTGTTCTCCCATTAATATTCACTAGCTGATTGTTGACTACCTCGGAGCTTGCTTGAGAATATGTTTCTACTCTATCAATGGAGAGTACGTTGGAATGGCAAGATCTCTTATATCTCAGACTATCTTATCTCTGATGAAGCTTTCTTTCAATTGTCCAAGCTCTCAGGAATCAGCTAGATGTATCACTGCAGTGATGTACAAATCAATTGTCTTACTCTCCCCTTGAGCTCACAGATTGAAAACACACTGTTTATGAGTAACATTAATATGGAGTTCAACATATGTCTTCAAAGCGTATAAAATCTTTGCAGTCTGGTTTTTCTTCTCCTCAAAGATTCGAGGTTGTAATACGAATTATAGCATTCTTTCTCCAGCCCTGATTGTAGGGTTATTACTCTTATTTATTTCAGTTCTTTTAATTAATTCTGTAGTTAGTTCTTGAATTTGCCACTGAGAGTGGAAAAAATTATAATTCTGGCTCATATCTTCTGTCCTTTTCAAATTAGCAGGGAATAGAAAATGCACAGCCATTTTGATGCATCCAGTAATTCAAAAGTTACTGACTTTTTTCTTTACTTCATTCTTGTTGTTGCTGTCAGAAGTTGACTCCCTTACAGCTTGAATAGCCCATACAATTTTAGCTATGCCACTCTGAAACTGTAAGTGAAGATTTTTAAATAGGTGTCACAAGACTATAGAAGTAGATGTCACATGACTGTGCAAAGTTCTCCAGTGCACTACGTGCAATTGCATTTCTCCAAATAACAATCATTACTGATATTCTGGTTAAATATATATTGCATTTACTTTTGAAAGAAATTGAATGTAGAATGTTAGACATTTTACTTTTACTCTACTTTTAAAATTGTAGAATAGTGGAAGTCTTGATCTGGAATTACATAGTTTTAAAAAAAAGCTCCCAGCATGCCTATCATTGTCTGTGTCTGGCCTGGTCAAACATTATAGGTTTTAACTCTAACACCCTGCTATCTGACAACTTTCAGCTTTTAGTTATAACGATGTGAATGCTATTTTGTATTAAGACCAAATTGCTTTGTTTTAAAATTTACATATGAACAAAATTACTTTAGGAAAAGCTATTATTTAGTATGTAATTATTTTTAAAAATGTTTTAGCCCATTATTTGATTAATAATATTTTGATAATAAATCGTTGTACAGATTTAATTATCAAACTGATTATGAATAGCCTCAGCTGGTCTAAGACATTTTATGTTTCCTCCTGCATATTTTGAAGTTCACTTTCACTTGCTATGAGTCTAATATAAATTAGGTACACTTGCAAAGCTTCTGTCATCTTTTATTATAATGGCATTGCAAGAATCTTAGCTGAGTGTTATGAAGACTGAGGAGCCTGTACCGATTTTTTCTGGTGCAGGCTACATGCAAACTTTGTGCCGTGACCTATTTACATAATAGTTGCAGGCAGTCCAACACTAAACGTACTGCTTTATGGCTGTATGCCTCATTATTGTGCTCAGTTTTGTGTGAGGATACCACTATATAAACTAAGCCTTAAAGGGGAGCTTCAGTCTGGGTTGGAGCAGATCGTGGTAGGGACTTGGGAGAGTGGTAGATATAGAAGAATCGTGACTTATGGCAGAACAACGTAGAAAGTATATCCTAAGGTTCATAGATACAATACTTGTCAACTTGGATGCAGAAGTTGAATAGGAGGAAAACGTTTATGTATTCACAGGAGATCACAACTTCCAGATGAACTTTCAGGAGACAATGGAAACATATACCTAACACTGTCAATGTATGCAACATAACACAAAGAACATGGATGTAGTGACAGAAGAACTTCAACAACCTGACACAAGTAGCCAAGGTTGGTGAATTCATCTTCAAATGGCATATTCTACCATCTGCACCATTATCGTCAGGTGACCCACACCTCTATCAATCACTTACTGGCAATCACAATCAATCAAACTTAGAACTCTCATTCAAATCATCATCTCACTCTCTCACACTAAGCACAGACTCGCATCGATATTTCCTAGCTTACATTTCTGCCTATTGATGCAACTGCAGCCAAATGATGCAAACCATATTCCTTTATAGACTGCTCTTATACGACAAAATACCAATTAACTATTACCAGCAACACCTAATTGACGAGGTGGACATAGATACATGGTCTTACCTCAATGGAGGAGATAGTGTTCATCATCATTGGAGGGGCCATAACAGAGGTTGGCCAGTGACACAGTGGAAACTATTGAAGATAACTATCTGCTCTTACTCAATCCTCCTTCTCTCTTCGCAATTCCCTATCATTGCACAAACCCTTCTAATTTACAATTTGGAGGTGAATTAATGGCATACCACCAAGGCCTGGTCTCCACTTCCAGCATATCATTGTCAAACACTTCTGCCAACTCCAAATAGACCCCACCACCAAGAACATCTTCCCCTCCCCCACCCCTCTCAGCCTTCCGCAAGGATTGTTCCCTCCCACAGTCTTTGGTTCATGTCACCCCTGCCACTGAATCCTCAGGTATCTACCCCTGCAACCAGAAAAATGCAAAACGTGCCATACACCACATCCCTCACCTCTATCCAGGGCTGCAAACAGTCCTTCTAGGTGAGACAGAGGTTCACCTACCTCTCTTTCAACCTAGTTTACTGCATCAGGTGCTCCTGATATGGTCTTCTCTACATCGGGGAAACTGAACGTAAATTTAGGGAACGGTTCAGCAAGCATCGCAGTAAGGTCCGCAAGGGCTGACTGTACCGCCCAGTCACTGCCCATTTCAGTTCCCCCAATCACTCCCTTTCTAACATGACCATCCTTGGCCTCCTCCATTGCCAAAACAAACCACAGCGCCTACTGGAGGAACAGCACCTTATTTTCCACCTGGGTACCCTACTGCTCGGAGCACTCAACAATGAGTTCTCCAATTTCAAATAACCTCCCTCCCCATTCCGCGACTCTCTTCCCAGACTCAACCCCCCTTCCACTGCTTACTGCCACCAACCAGATTCATTCATCCCATTAACCAACCAGGTTATACCCTCTACCTGTCTTCATCTACAGTTCCCCCCATAACCACTCTCAGTCCTGAGGAAGGATTCCACCCAAAACATCAACTTCTACACCTCCTGATGCTGCCTGGCTTGCTGTGTCCTTCCAGCCTCCTGCCTGGATACTACAGCCAGATATCTATAGCATGCATTGATAAAATGTTTGCACAGTTCCAGTTATAACATGCAAAACACAAATGATCAGGGGACAGTGGTAGTTTAGTTTAAGTTTCGTAGAATAGTTCTTTCAGTTCAAAAGAATCCTGGCAGCAATGCAGTTTGGTAGGTTTGTAGAATCTCTTGGTTGTGATGTTTCACATAAGTGCCTTGGCTGTCAGAACTGAAAAGGAAGCCAAGCTTTCAGAACTGGAAAGTAGTCTTAAAACTGTTTCAGGTGTCCTAGAGGGAAAATTGGAAAGTGTCAATTAAGTACAAAATCAAAGATTGGGATATGGATATTGCTGCGAAACAAAGGTTGAATCTATGTATTTGCTGTTTTTGATAAGATCTTTGCAGATATATAGGGCTGTTTTGTTTTCTTTTGTGTCAGAATTTTGTATCTCAGTGTTCACAAAACCTTAGCAGCTATGTGCACATGTTCAGTGACTAACCACCGTAGTAACCAATTGCAAAACTAAAAGAAAATCTGTCAATCCAGGTTTCATTCTGGCATCTGACTTATTGGAGTTATCTTCAGCTGGGGTCATAACATGATATGGAGCATGCCTGCTGTCCTCTCTTAGAATAATATCATTCAACTTTCTACCATCATCACTTTGTCAGCTAATCAGTAAGACTGTGTTCACCGATGCCAAAATGATGTAACTGGTACCCTTAGGACAAAATCCTACATTCTTTCCCAGCTGAAAATCAGTAGCCTTACACTCATCATGTTGTGGGCATTATGCAGGAGCACCAAGAAAAGTAAAAGAATACAGAAGGCTGTATTTTATTGTGTTCAGTTCTGATCACCTCATCATAGGAATGATTTGGAAGCTTTAGAGAGAGTGCAGAGGAGATTTACCAGGATGCTGCCTAGACTAGAGGGCATGTCTTCTCAAGAAAGGTTGAGAGAGCTTCTCATTGGAGCGATGAAGGATGAGAGGTGACTTGATAGAGATGGACAAGATGTTGAGAGGCACAGATAGAATGGATAGCCAGAGACTTTTTCCTTGGGCAGAAATATCTATCACAAGGAGGCAGAATTTTAAGGTGATTGGAGGAAGACTTAGGGGAGATGTCAGAGGTAGGGTCTTTACACAGAAAGTGGTGGGTGCATGAAATGCATTGCCAGCAGTTGTAGTAGAGTCAGATAGATTAGCAACTCTTGGATAGTCACATGGAAGATAGGACAATGAAGAGTATGTAGGTTAGTATGATCTTAAAGTAGGATAAAAGGCTGGCACAATGTCGAGGGCCAAAGGGCTGTACTGTTCGTTGTTCTACATTCTAAGACTGGCACAAGGGGAATGTGCAATGGCAATTTTGTCTGGAATTTTGAATGATTGCTTTGATAAAGGTTGTTAAAACTGTGGTGTTTTGTGATGCTTGTTTGTCACAGGGGATTGAATTGTATGGAGATTAGATAGTCATTTCTACGACTGCAAATGAGACAATAGGTAAGTTTTCACCTGGTGCTTGGGTCAAGAGCGGCTACAGGAAATCCTGAAGGGGGAGCATGAACAGTCAGTAGTCTTGTTATGTATTATTACCAATTACACAGGCAAAAAGGGGGATGAAATCCTAAAAGCAAAATGTAAGAATTTTGGGAGCAAGCTAAGAAGTAGGAGCTCAATAAAGGTGATTTGAGGATTACTACCAAATTGTGTGAGCAGGAGGGATTCAGATTCCTGGGGGTTTGGGACTAGTTCTGGGGGAGGTGAGACAAATACACCTAATTAGGACCAGGACTGATGCCATGGGGTGAAGTTTTGCTCAAGTGATGATTTAAACCTCCTTGGCAGGGAGATGCATGGGCAGCACAGTGGCTCACTGGTTAGCACTGCTGCCTCACAGTGTCAGGGACTTGAGTTCGATTCCAGCCTTGTACAACTGTCTATGTGGAGTTTACACATTCTCACCATGTCTGCATGGATTTCCTCTAAGTGCTTCAGTTTCCTCCCACAATCTAAAGATGTACAGATTAGGTGAATTGGCCAAGCTAAATTGCCCATAGTGTTCAGGGATGTGTAGGCTAGGTGCATTAATCAGGGGTAAATGTAGAACAATATGATAGGGGAATGGGTATATTTGGGTTACTCTTTGGAGCGTTGGTGTGGACTTGGGCCAAATGGCCTGTCTCTACACTGTAGAGTTTCTAGGATCTACGGTGAGTCAGACAAAGGGCATTCGAGGAAAAGAAGAAATGATAGAAAGAGAAATAAGAAAAGTGATAAGCAGAGTAATCAAAGGCCAGAATCAAACAAGGCCAAAGTACAAAATAATAGGAATGAAACAAAGAACTTTAAAGAAACAAGCCTTAAAACTTGTGCTTGAATACACAGAACATTTGAAATAAAGTGGATGAAATAATCATACAAATGGATGGAAGTATAAGATATAGTTGGCATTGTGGAGACATGGTTTCAAGGTGACCAAGGATGGAAACTGAACTTGCAGAAATATTCAGTATTTATGAAAGTCAGACAAAAAGGAAAAGGTGGTGGTGTTGCATTACCTGTTAAAGAGGATATAAACACAATAT
The DNA here is from genome assembly GCF_004010195.1 of Chiloscyllium plagiosum. Lineage (NCBI taxonomy): Eukaryota > Metazoa > Chordata > Chondrichthyes > Orectolobiformes > Hemiscylliidae > Chiloscyllium > Chiloscyllium plagiosum. The sequence goes on from NC_057719.1 coordinate 48,958,669, forward strand.
TGAGGAAATATACTAGCTCAGACAATGAAGAGTGTGTGTGGGTAGAATTGAGAAATATCAAGGGGAAAAAATATTATTGGGTTTGGTATATAGATGACCAAACCGTACTGGTGATGTTGGGAATAACATTAAACAGGAAATCAGAAATACATGTGGTAAAGGAACATGTGTTGTTATGGGTGACCTTAATATGAAATAAGTGACTCGAATTAATCGCAATACCATAGAGGAGGAACTCTTACAGTTTATATGGGATGGTTTTCTGCAATGATACATTCTGGAACGAACAGGAGAACAGGCCATCTTAGGATGGATATTATGCATTGAGAAATAAATTGTTGATAATGTAATTGTGAGCAACCCCTTGGAAATGAGCAAGCATAATATGATAGAGTTCTTCATCAAGATGTAGAATGAGGTAGTTCATTCTGAGACTAAGGTCCTGAATCTTAATAAGAGAAACTATGGTAGTGTGAGTCATGGATTGGTTATTATGGATTGGGAAATGTTACTGAAAGGAATGACAAAGGATAAGCAATGCCAAGCATTCAAAGAGTGAATAGATGATCTACAAAAAATAGTTTATTCCAGTCTGGTGCAAGAGTGCAAAAAAAAAGTGACCAAATCATGACTTACATGGAAGTAAGAGATATTATTAGATTCAAAGCAGAGACATAGATATTGGCAAGAAAAAACATCAGGCCTGAGGATTGGGAACAGTTTAGAAGGCAGAAAAGGAGGAGCAAGGAATTGATTAAAAAGGAATAAATAGTGTATGAGACTAAGCGTGCAGGGAACATAAGAACTAACTGTAAAAGTTTGTCTTGGATTGCAAAGAGAAAAAGATTGGTGAAAGCTAATATAGGTCCATTAAAGTCAGTAACAGTGAATTTGTAAATACATATCTGGTGAACTAAATTCATACTTTGCTTCTTCGGAGAGGAGACCATGAATAATATACCAGAATTGGTAGGATCACGGGGTTTAATGAGAAGGAGAAATGGAATCAATCTGCATTAGCAGTGAAATGATTTGGAGAAATTGATGGGATTGAAAACTGATAAATCCCACACCCTGCTAATCTACCTCCCTGTACTTAAGGAAGTGGGCTATTGATAATAGGTGCACTAGTATTCATCTTCCAAAGTTCTGCAGACTCCATAACAATTCATACACTGAAGGGTAGATAATGTAACCCAAATATTTTAAAAGGGAGGTAGAGAGAAAACAGGGAATTATACACCAGGGAGCCAGATGCTGACAGTGGGGAAGATGTTAGAGTCCTTTATCAAGGATTTTGTGGCAGACCACTGTGAAAAAAAGTGATAGAATCAGGCACAGTGATTGTGGATTAACAAAAGGGAAATTGTGCTTGATAAATCTACTAGAACTCTTTGCAGATGCAATTAGTAGAATTGATCAAGGGAACCAGCGAATGGTGTTTTTGTTTGGACTTTCAGAAGGCTTTCGACAAAATCCCACATATAAGATTAACATGTAAAATTAAAGTGCAAGGGATAATGGGTATTGGGTTGCGATGGATAAAAAAATTGGTTAGCAGACAGGAAACAGTAGGAATAAATGGGCTTTTTTTTCTGAATGGAAGGCAGTGACAAGTGGGATACTACAGGGATTGGTATTAGGAACCCAGCTATTTACAATTTACCTGAATGATTTAAATGTGGGAACTAAAGGTAGTATCTCAAAATTTGCAGATGACACAAATCTGGGTGGAAGGATGAGCTATGAGGAGGATGCAGAGATGTTGCAGTGCAATTTGGAAAGGATAAGTGAATGGTCAAATGCACGGCATATGCAGTATAATATAAATAAATGTGAGATTATCCACTTTGGTAGCAAAAATAGGAAGGCAGGTTATTATTTGAATGGATGTAAATTGAGCAAGAGGAATGTTCAACAAGACCTGGGTGTCCTTGTGCATCAGTTGCGGAATAAAAGCACACAAGTGCAGCAGGCAATAAAGAAGGCAAACTACATCTTTGAAGGTTGCCACTCAGGTGGATAGAGTTTGTAAGAAGGCCTATGGAGTATTATCGTTCATTAGCAGAGGGATTGAATTCAAGAGTCGTGAAGTGATGTTGCAGCTGTACAGGACCTTGGTTAGGCCACAGTTGGAGTACTGTGTGCAGTTCTGGTCGCCTCACTTTAGGAAAGATGTGGAAGCTTTGGAGAGGGTGCAGAGAAGATTTACCAGGATGTTGCCTGGAATGGAGAGGAAGTCGTACGAGGATAGGTTGAGAGTTCTCGGCCTTTTCTCGTTGGAACGGCGAAGGATGAGGGGTGACCAGCTCAGAATTCAAACAATAATTTGAGAAGTAACAGCTTTAAACTTTATGGTGTACTCCAACTTACAATTATTTTCTTCATGAAGTTAACCCAACTTGTGTTTTGCTCTGGATCTGAAATCTTTTTCTTTCATCATTTGACTGTCTAGATATTTTTATTTATTAATAGAAATAACACACACTTAGTAAGTGCACTATCTTCAATAATTTTTCACAACACTTTAGAATGGGAGGGATTTCATACCCTCCCCCAAAGCAAGTTTGGAGGTGAGGGGCATTTAATCAGGCAAGAGGATGATGGCTGGAAAGTGTGCTACCTTTACACCATTGCCCTCATCAAGCCGGGAGCATGCAGGCTTCTGCTTGGCAGTCCCATCCCATCTGAAACTGAGGCACTTAAGTAAGCAATTAATGGTGGAGGGTATAGGGGAGATGTCAGGGGTGGGTTCTTTACCCAGAGAGTGGTGGGGGCATGGAATGCGCTGCCCGTGGGAGTGGTAGAGTCGGAATCATTGGCGACCTTTAAGCGGCATTTGGATAGGTACATGGATAGGTGCTTAATCTAGATTAGAAGTTCGGCACAACATCGTGGGCCGAAGGGCCTGTTCTGTGCTGTATTGTTCTATGTTCTATGTTCTATGTACATCATGAGTACAGGAACATGGATGTCTTACTGCAATTATGCAGAGCAATGGTGAGGCCACACCTGGAATATCATGTGTAATTTTAGTCTCCTTATCTGAGAAAAGATGTTCTTGCTACAGAGAGAATACCGCAATTGTTTACTAAATTGATCCCTGGGAAGGCTGGATTGATGTAAGAGAAGAGATTAGGATGGTTTAGAAGAAGTGGGGGGATTTCGCAGAAACTTATAAAATTATAACAGGACTAGACATGTTAGATATAGGAAGGATGTTCCCAATGCAGGGGGAGTTTAAAGACAGGAGTCATAGTTTAAGGATGAGATCAGGAAAGAAAAATTCTTCACCCAAGGGATGGTGAGCCTGAGGAATTCATTACCACAGAAAATGGTTAAGGCTAAAACATTATTTGTTTTCAAGAAGGAGGTGGACATAGCCTTTGTCACTAAAGGGAGCAAGGGATATAATAGGACAGTGGGATGAGGGTATTGAGCCTAATGATCTGCCTTGATCATATTGAATAACATAGAAGGCCCAAGGGGTTGGGTGGCCTACTCTATTCCTATCTTCTATGTTTCAGTGTTACTATGTCGTCAAAAAGACAATGTGGTGGTTCCCCTATACTAAATGGATGGTAAAATGTTGGACTGTTGTTGAATGGGAAAGTTGAGTTATATTCAATAGTATTATGATGAGCTGAACCAATCATGGACAGCCCGATCAGAAAGAAAATATATCGATTGTTTTCTTCTTTCCTCTTTCTTAACTGATTTCCATATACTAGATGCTGTTATGCCCTCATTGATGACTGTGAAGGATGCAACAGATCATGATGAATCATGACATGCTGTGGAAATGACTTTAGGTAGCAAGCATTGTTTAAACAACCCAATGGCTTGTAAATGAATACTGTCTGCACGTGTGTTTTATACTGGAGACATGAGCCATAGGGTCAGGAGAAAGCACTTGGTCCCTAATATTCACCATCTGGTCTTTTCTATTGACTCAAATACTAATGGTACAGCAGATGACATGGAATAAAGGCTTTGTGATTGCTGCTTGCATGCTGGACAGTGAACTCCATGATGCTCACAGTCATATACCATCCCAACTGTACATTGAGAGAGTAGAGCACTTTACAGTCATAGTCCACCTCTGAATTTAAATCCAGCACAAGAAAAATTTCACACGTACAGTCGATGGCAGCCTGCACCATAGAAAAGCATGTTAGAGTTTAGTGAGCATTTCCTCACTGGAATGATTACATAAGGCAATGTTTCTGGTTTAGATTGTTAGAAGTGGATGGTCTCTCAACACTCTGCCTGAGTATAGCTTCCTGGTAGAGTCCCACTCTCCCTCCTCCTTCAATAAGGGGTTTGTCCTCCTGTGTCATCTTTTCTCATTCTTCCGGTCACTCTGCAGGTCCAATAGTACGGAAACTATCAGGTGCACGACTGGGAGCCAGAGGTCTGAGCAGAACCCTTGAAGTGAGTATCAAAGCCTTCACCACAGGCCATACTATTCATTGAAGAATTCAGCAACTTAAAAAGCAGTACAAACCATCAATTACTTCTACTAAGTCAGCAACAACCAATAGAAAGCTAATTTGTACATTATCTATTATTGATAATTAAACAGGTAAACGTTGCAAGGCAAACTTATGTTTTGCTCACCGTTTGAAATGTGAATGAAAGAGCACTTTTTGATTAATTGACATGTTATTCAGGCAAGAATCTATTTCCTCCAAAGTAAATGAAATGGAAAGGAATAGTTCCTAATTTATTCCTACATAGATACAATTTGCCTGTACATCATCCGGTGAAATTGTGAAATTCGCAATTAATCAAGTAAACTCAGGACAATAGAAAGTTTGTACATTACATTAACTCCTTCACGAGAATTCCAACATAAAGATTTTACTCCTTGCTCTGGAAGTGCGGTTCATCAGGTGATATCTTATTGTTTTGCATGGGTACAAAGGCACGGTGTAAAATAGCATCTGAACATTTTTTTAAAAGTTATAATTAGAACAATAAAAATTAAGAGTACAGTTAGGAGTAAAGTGTACAATTAGGACAATTAATTGGGAACGATTCGCATGCATATCGAATATATATGATAGCTGTATATTGTAGTTGTGTCCGTGTATACAGGTAGTTTTTTTTTCAATCAAATAATAATTAACCTGCGCTCAGGGATACGAGTCTTGTTCCTTAGCAGATATCGCCTAAGGAATTAATGCAAAAGGCAACAAGGCAGGTTACGTTGGGTTTTGGGGAGCGCCTGTGCTCTAATCCTATAGTTCCACCTAATTAATTTCTCTTCTATGGAGCAGCATTTCATGATTGTATCTTGTTTGAAGGAGATTAAGAGTCGCACACTTCATTAGCAAGGTGTAAATGATCGGCGCCCCTCTCCATCCACCTGCCTAATTGGGTTAATGAAGTGTCTCTGCGGAATATGCAGTAGAAACAAACCTCCCAATCCTCCCAGACTTGCTGCTCTGAAACATCCAATCCTACAACTGAACAAAGACTACATATCACCCAATAGAGATCGCAAGCCTTCTTTCTAAACTTGATTTAAGAGAACGTAGCTGATGTTTACTTAAATTACTTCAAACTGCCTAATGAATACCTTGAACTGATTGCAGAGCCATTGAAATCATATTTTCTTCAAAGGCAGGATAAGATGCATCAATCTAATAGTAATTAGTATCGGTATTAAATCTGTTTTATTTGTTAAACATCCATTTGCTGTAGAATTGACGAGTGTCTCCATTTGTTCAGTATTGCATAGAGTCGCAGTAACGAACGGAAATCATATGAGAGAAACTATATTTTGAATTGAAGGAAATACTGAATATTCAAGCTAGTATCCAATAAATTCAAAATTTAAAATTAAAACGTATGTAATATGTCATAACTAAACGGTCCTGATCAATACCAATGTTAGATTTAAAGAAAATGATTTTGCACTGAATTAAATATCAAATACAGTAACATGTTGCTGTGTGTCTTTCAAAAGAAATTCATGAGACCGTATGGTATTCTATTCAAAGTATTATGGCTAAAACAATATAGTTCAGATGACCCCTCCCTCTATGTAGAACACTACAGTCAGTACAAAGATAATTGTCTAATAGTAGGCAATCCGTGTAATGTTTATTGTCCAATGGGTGAAATTTCTGTTTTGACAGTTTGAATCAAAAATAATGTTTCTAGAGAAAAGAAACAAAAGCAAATTGTTTTTCCACTTTTTATTGTTTATTTAGGAAACTCAACATTCTTAGGCACAAACAACAAATAAAACCCGGGCTCGATTAAGGACATTGGATTTAAATTGCAGTAAGCTGATAACCAAGCAGAGGGTTTTAAATCCAGTTCTTAACCGCTCCCACTTTCTGGGTGTTTAGAGAGAAAATATTTTACTATACACCATTAGAAGCTTGTAATCCGCCATCAAAGTACGTTACATCGATTTGCACCCACGGATAGGTTTTAATAGAAGCTCGTAGATTGAGTGAGTGAGAGTATGTTTGTATTGTGAAGCAGGTTTTGTTACTTTCGGGGCGTATGCTGTACACTTCCAAAACCTGATCAGTCGAGGGATTTTCTAAGTGAGTTCAGCACAACACCATCCTGCTCAGGAATGAACATCAATTCTCTAGAATGTAAGCTGTTCTGTCCTAAATTCTAATGTCTCCAAATGATGTGGGTTGTGTTAGAAATCGGGGCATTTTCCCCTTTGGTTTGATGGGCAAACGAGGACATTTGGTGAGACAAGTCACTTGGATCTCAATTTATGGGGATGTGCGAGGGTGGGGTTGCTGAGGCACAGTACATCTACAGGAGGACGATCTTTAGCAGAAAATGACAACACTGACCGTGTCCAGCGGAAAGGTCTGGGATAGTGAATCCTTGCACCCAGAAAGTTCCTGGTGATGCGTCCAGAAAGGCCACCTAAATCGCCAGATTACCGTTTGGACAGACAGAATTGGTGTCACTCATTTAAAATCGATTTTTTTTTTAAAACTGGTAATGCTAAAATGCTATTGAATTTATTCTGACCAATTTGTAGCGTCAGTTTAATCGTTTGCAGTGTGTTAAAAGTCGCAGTTATGATTATAATTAGACATATCGCCCCAGAAAACCCCGTTTATTTTTGCTATTAGAGGATACATGTTAAAGCAAGTGGGATATTATGCTCACTCACGGCCTGTGAGGATATTAAAGGTACTAGGTGGTTTAACCTGAATGTCGGAACGCCTCGTCCTTTCCAATCCCTTTTAAACCGCAAACTCGATTAAGGATCAGTATTTTCTGGTCTCGGAAACCAACATTCATATCCTTTTTCAGTTTGTACAATGCATTGCGAAATGTGTCATTGCTGCGCTATTTAATCGTTAATGCTTTTTATAACTATTACGGAAAACAGTTTTGCAATGCATGTGTACGCCAAATTTCTGTTGTGTATCTTGAATAGAATATGTTGAATTTACTCTGGGATTTTAAAATAAAACATGATCCAGACGATGTCAAACAAGAATCAGCTGCTCATGTCCATATTTAAAGCAATCAGGCAATGCGGCAAAGATCTACACCAGGAATTTCAAAGTTAACGGAGCGTTCCGGCAAAACAGGGGCCCGAATGGAAGCTGGAATGGACAACTCAGAATACGAAGCGGATCGGACTGGAAGTGTATCTGATTGCCAATGCTCGATAAGTGATGAATGTAGGTTGTATTAACAAATGGACGAATAGAGAATACTGGAATCTGAACATTCCGTAAAAATATCAAAACCTCAAAACGAATAAACACACTTGCTTACTAAGAATTATGTAGCATATTAAATCTAAGAACGGACGTTAAGCAACATTTTAGATTAACGGATTCATTCAGGGTAAAAATGTGTTGTGTAAGGTTATAGCTGAAAACTCAACATTTAAATGCTTGAATATTATTCGTTTGAGACACGGCCATGAACACTGAAGCAATGCAGCAAACAAGCCTTGTCCATGTTATGAATCTATTAGTAGGCAGCAGGACTTTCATTGCAGTCGCTGTATTTCAGGATTACAAGTGATACCATCAAATCCCGAATGGGACTTCTAGTTTTTTTTAATTTAAAAATAATTGTGTCTGATAAACTCAGTTAACTATATATAAGCTATTGAAATAATGTACTTCGTGTATTGATTGCGCGTTTCTACAGGCTGGGTGGTTTTGTTCGATGAAAAAGTTGAAATTATAATTTGCTAAGTGTACTGGAACCACTTGTGGCAAATCGATACAGTGAGCAGCGGGCACCGCCCGTCAAATAGGACGGTGAGACGCCAATGCCTGTAATGTGTAGCGCAATCAGTTAGACCGAGTGCAGCTTCATCCCTCCCAGCTTTGAGAGCACTAACCAGATTCGCAATTAGCATCCTGATCCCATTCCTGTTTGTTAATGAAGAAAAAAAAGCTTCTCGATTATGTTCTAAAGTTTTGAAGTTTAGTTGCGATTTGGGTCAAATCATTAAAAACATCTGCAGAATGCGGCTGGTTCACATACGCAAGTCTTTTGTTTTTGGAAATGTTCAGAATAAGACCAAAATCCCCCAAAAAAGTCACCATTAAGAAGTCCTAACTGCTCACAACAGATAAGCGTTGGAGCATGTTTGTATTTTTGCAAACTGCAGTATGGCATGTGTGAGAGATCAGGGACTGTCCTGGACTGTATTGTGCACCAATTCACCTCGATGTGCCCCTAGACGCTTGTTCAAATGCCAGCGAGAGCCTTGCGTTGACTTCCCAGTTCTTTGCGTGTGTTCATTTCTGACCAATATGACTGAAGTGATCATGTTCAATATTGCGAAAAAATAAAATTAAAGAAGCAGTATTGATACTTAAAGACATCACCCGTTTGCAAAACGCGTCGTAATAAAGATAACCGAGAAGATGTGTCCTGAGCATCCCCCCTCCCCCCCACCCTATCTCCCCATTATATTTCAATGTTTGGTGCAATCAACAAATATCCCGTATTCAACAGTGAGTTTAATTCTTAAACTTAGGGTTGGACGTAGCGAACAGTTTGATTGCCCGTTGATGTCAATTTATTGTTCCTGTTGTTTAAACCTGTAATGTGCTTCTCCGTGGAACTTCCACCGTCTATATGTTTTACAGGAACAATTGAAGTTTATTGTTGTCTGAAAAGATGCTGATGACCGAATCTAAATGTTTCTGCAAATGTATCGGGTGTTAATGTGAGCGGACTGTGTCCATTCATCGATAACTCTTGTCTGGTGCTGCCTTTTGTTTTGCATCGGATAATGAAGGGAGGAGCGATCACACCTTTGAAATTGCGGTCTTGATTCCGCTCTTGGTGCTGACTGCTGCGGTGGATTTCTGGGTGTCGACCAATAACACCTAATATAAACGGACAGATTATTTGTAGGTATCAAATTAAATATCGGCCGGTATATAGCTTACATCATATTAGCACAGTACACACTTGCATTTTCATCGGTGTTTCCTGGTGAAAAGAAGCTAGGAGCTACGACAACATCGCAGTTCTGTGCGAATAATTCTGCTGACGGGTCACTTTGAATTCAACGACAAAATGTAACCTCGTCAATATTGTAGATCAAGTGAAGAAGAAAAGCAACATTCAGAGTTAGATTCCATGATATACCTGTATGTATGGTCGGGATTTCCGCATTTTTTATGGCATGCCTACAATTTGGAAGCAGGCCATTCTGCCCATAGAGTCCACGCCAATCCTCCTATCTACCAGACCCACCCCAGTCTGTACATTCTTGGACATTGTAGGCAATTTAGCATGGCTAACCCACGTAACCTACGCATTTTTGAACTGTGGGAGGAAACCGGAGTACCGAGTGGGAACCCACACAGACACGGGGAGAATGTGCAAACTCCATCCAGTCACCCGAGGCTGGAATCGAATTCGCGTCCTTTGCCTTGTGAGGTAACAGTGTTAACCACTGTGCCGTCCCGTTTAATTAAATAGGAACATATTTAGATTCTAATTCATCCACCAGTTTTTAGTCCAAAGGTCCACATTCACAAGGTTGGACTGAGCTGCCTTAAGCTTTACCTTGTCTATCGTTGAGTTTTGTTACTTTAAAGACTGAATCATCGCCATTCGGCTTGCACCTGGCATCTCTTGCTGGATTAATAGCGTTAATGTATCATATGTAACTTTCTTGAAGAGGATCGTGCACCATGTTAATCTTAGTGTCATTTGAACAGCTGAGATCGTTATTCACTCTAGTTAAAGATAGCACATGGACTGCTGGTCAAATTACTTCCCACAGTCGCTTCTCGCGGTGATGTATTATCTATAAAATACCAGTAAAAAAAAATTGACCACATATCACGAAATGGAGAAGATTTGACAGTTCATGTTAAGGCTTGCAAAACAAAGACACTGTTCGTGCAAATTATTGTGCTGAATGAATCAACTCCGCAAACATGGGGTCAATGTTTCTTCGCGTTTGGTGGATATCGGGACAAATTATTCCAAAGTAATTTACTGTCCTGAATTATAGTGAATGACTTGTTCAACTCTTTCAACCGGGAGCATGTTAAAGGCTGAGCTTGTGAACATAGGCTACGTATTTTGGGTTAAATGGTTTGATTTCGGTAACGAGGGTGTGAATTATAAGTAGAATGGGTGGAGACCTAAGCGTCATTGCCGAAATTGGAACATGTTGATGGCTTCGCTTTGATATCAACCTGTGTGTAGTCAGCTATGTGAGCTATGGTCAGCTCGAGTGAATAATACTAATGAAAACAAGATGAGAAAATGAAGGAAATCTCCAGAATTTCTCCTGTTGTGTATGTGATAAAGTGTGAAATGTTAAGGCAGTTGATCAGCAGCTGGTCGACTTTCTCGTCTGGGTCAGTTCTAAAACATTTTAAAATTCTCCGCTCATGCCCAGAAGCCTTCTGCTTCCCAAACCGTCATAGGAATGCGCAATATCACTATTGTCGCCAAAATGATCAACAATGTGGGATAATGTTTAAAAGTGATGACAGAAAACGGAGAATAATATTTGAATGGAGGCTGATGTCCATGAATGTATCAGTTTAGAAGTTGTAAGATTCTGTTGGCTGTACTATACATATTTAAAAAAAACACAATAAAACTTTAGATCTGGCAAATGTTAATTTTCTGAATTCCAAAGATGCAATTACTTCTAACGTGACTGATTCCCAGAAGGACCAATTCCGCAATGAAATCGCCTTGATGTGAAGCACAAGTAGAGATTAAAGGGCAAAGACTCGATTCTTTTGGAATTCTAATTTCAACCGCCATTGTAATGGTCCTGTGACGATTTTACAGCCTGGAAGGTTCTATATAAATTAAGTTGTTTTTATCAGAGCAGTCAGCGGTTAGATATCAGTCAATAAATGGGAACCGGATATCACGCTCAGCTGAAACGATGCAGTAAAATTTGAAACCCAAAGATAAATAGCCATGCATACACCACAGACAATGTACCGTGAACAAATATATCTGGGTGCACCAGGGATACTACTTACCGACTGGAACGACAAACGTACAGACAACGCAGTGCGCCGGGGTGTTGGTGTGGGGGCGGTGGGGATTGGGGGGTGAGGGGAGGAGCGGGCAGGGAGGAGGGGAATCTTCCCACAGAATACAATGAAGTTTTTTTGCCACATAGATTGTTGGAGCAGAGTCGGGGTGTTTTAATATGGAAATAGACAATTGCTTGCGAAAGAGGAAAGTGACAGAGAACGGCCTTAGACTAAATGGTACAGTTGGATCTTTTTAAAATATAGACTTGCTGGACAGAACGGTCTGTCACTGATGTAATATTCTCCAGATTTACACGATTATGATGTCCACTACCAACAAAACAGGCCTTTTGGATGGGAAATACTGATTAGCAGCAAAGTAAGTGGGCGTTCCACTTGCCTGAGGTCAAGTTTGCTGTCATTCTTCTCACTGAAGTTGGTTTAACTGATTCTACTGTTAAAAGGGTTTAATTAGAAAAGCCCCTCAGATTGCCTAGGTCAAAAACTGAACGGTGTTAATCGAAAGGTAGCATTTAGCAATTCCTTTCAAGACACTTCCCATAATTGTCCGCCCTTTCCTTAACCAAGGCGTCAGTCTCAAATATACCGAGCTCAAAGTTAAACTTGAAATTACAATTGATAGCGAAACAATTCCTGATTCATAAATCATTTCGCAAGTAAATTAAATCTCCGAAACAACGGAGTGGCTATTTATTTGTTATCGATATATGAAGAACGGTGTGTTCTATGCTCTACTTTTGGTGTTCAGTCTCCATATTGGGTAATAATAAATTACAGTTAATCCAGCAGATATATGTTCTCCGAAAAATGACGGTTCAACGTAAGCAGGGAACAGGTCGGTTTTTGTGGGAAATAGTCTGTAGTTCGAACGGAGCAAATTACACAAAGTTTGTAGATCTGAATAGATGAAAGATTCTGAGACAAGGGCTCTTTAATTAATTAATATTGTCAGCAGTCCGATTTGCTTTGAATGCTTTCCTTAGAGTGTGTGAGTAAAAAGGTCATGATTAACAATCCCCTTCAGGTCCGAAGGGTGTTACTTAAACGCGTGTTTTATATGTTGAAAGTCAATTGAATAAAGCGGCCATTGCGCAGTTTTCTGTGCTCAGAAATAAAAGCTTGCTCAGTGACTTGGGATCTTAGTGTATAATGCATTTAAAGATGAATGAGCCAAATAGTTTTTGGTATCCTAGTCCAAACAAAATAATTTAAAACGGTGAAAATGGCTGTACTGTGAGAGCTGAAATACACTAGTAGCTGTTTACACTCTTTGAATATATTTACCATCTCTCCACATATTTTTGATATTAGTAACGTTTGCACCAATCCAAGTCTTCTCGCAGTTAGAAGTGAGACTGAGACGTTGAGATTGTGCATTAAGTTATCTTTCAAAAAGAATAAAATCGGCATATATGGTGTCTTGTGGTGGATGAGATATTCAGGCGCTCATAGGAACCACGCCAATGTTTGCAGTTGTGTTTGCAACAGATTCTGCATTTCCATCCAATTACATTGTTCGCATTCAGACACTTGATATGTGCTGTCACAATCATGTAATTCAAGAATAAATTTAAGTCTCTGCAAAACGTGTTAGCAAATATAGTACGCAGGTTCATACTAAATCCGCTTTAATCAGCCACCAAATTAGGAGAGTAACAGCATAATGGGTGGGACCAGGATGGATGAGCTGGGCAGCTAATATTAACCAGTTCAGCAGCAAAAGTGATATTTATTATAAAGAAATGATCGAAATTTCACAAGACCTTTTATCTATCATAAAATAAGCACTGTACATAACCGAATATTTATATGAATTAGTTGGACAATAAATATCTGAAATGGACAAAAGTTCACGTGTAAAAAGCACAATTTATGAATCAATTTATATCTTACCTACATTTACATTGAAAACACTTACAATACCTAATAAAAAGGAAAATAGGTGGTAGAGACTGGAATCCAGATCAAGCCCCGTCATTTTTACACTAAGAAGAAATACAAAAGTATCCTGTACATAAAAAAATCGATAAAATTTCAGAACTTTCAAGGAAAATAGACAAGTAAAGCGCCTAGCGTTTGTTTAGCTTCAGAAGTTGCAGGTTGGAGTATGTATATATTATATGATATATGTATACACACACTCTAAGTCAGGCATCGTTTGTGCATCAGTTGCTACAAGAATTTGTCTTCTTCTCATTTTAAAACTTATAAACATAACAGCTTATATCTGTGCCTCTAAAATGAAAAAACAAAAGGAAAATAGACGTGGTACAGTGCAAATTTTCGCCACTCTAACAGATTGGCTGCAAGCTATAAAAGCACATTCTCACCCTCATGTCTTATGATGGGAGTGGAGGGGTGGGGGCTGGGGTTTGGTGGGCAGAAGGGAGGGAATGGAATTCCTGAACTGACATTATTTGGTAAACTAATGGACCCTAATGGCAGACTCGAAGTCATGCAGTTTTGAACACACCCACTAAGTGCCATCGAGCCTCAGGATTTCCACTTTATTGAATATTGTTTCAGATTTAGCCGTGGAAGACAAATCTAAATTGTGCTAGAATGACTTTAAAATAGTCGTCCGTATCTGTGGACTCCAGTATGGTTGATGTTTATGCATATATATTACTTTATTAACACCTGCAAACAAAAGAACCAACTTCTGAGCACCTGACCCTCAGTGGGGTCAATACAACCGGCCATCTTTGAAGCTATTGGGTTCATAAGGACAAATAGTTTGAGCGCCCGTGTGAAAGATGCAGCTAGAGTCACGAAGTTTCACAGTTCAGCTTATGTTTGAAGGCGCTCATTTCAAACAATGGTGGGTACCTATTCCAACAGAATTTAGCTCAATTTTAAACAACAGCAGAACCATGCCCACCCCTCCCCCACCGCTCGAGTTCAACAGCGACAAAGGGTTCACACACTTGCATACAGTATAGCAGATCATACTTGCTTTGAGTCTAGCACAAATAAAAACACAGATGTACCACTGATATAAGACACACATTGATTGTCTCTCAGAACTACATATGGAACCCTTATAAACATTTTCTTTTTAAATAAAGTAGTGCATCTGTGACACCAATCGCACAATTCACACAGCCCTGATGGTCCTTTTGTTTTGTTTTTAAAGGCCAACTTTAAAATGGCTACATTTGGAATGATTACAAATATCGTCCTGTCCATTCCAAAGGTTTAACCGGATGGTTGGCTACAAGAACTGGAATGACGGTAAGTCATGTGCTCTCCATTCCAAAGGTTTAACATTGGAATGATTTGTCCAATTTCAAAGAGAGTCCCAACACTTCACAAAACTTGGAACTTCCACGAAGATGTTTGATCTTTGTAATCCAAGCAGTCAGTATTAAAGTTGAGTTTCCATGAGGCTGTTTGGTCTTTATAATCCAAGCAATCGGTGGAATTAAAGCCTAATCCGCCGGCAGGGTAGCCCTGGGCAGAGAGGGAGGCCGGAGACTGATTGAGGTGGCCTGCAGTGACCGCATTAGTGCCCATGGGACTGAGCGCCGTCCCTGGGGCTGGGAGCTGGTGATGCATCGGGGATAGGTACGAACCGCAGTCCATTCCCCCGAAGTAGGACGTGGATCCGGCGTATCCCTGCGTGTAACCCGAGGCCTGGGTGTAGTTCATGGGGTAGGAGCGCTGCATGCAGGACGAAGACGTGGACAGACAATCGGGGGCAATCGGAGAAATGGACGCGGGGCTCCAAATCGATACCGGGGCGCTGCTGCTCGATATGACCGTCGCCGAGGTGCTGGAGGGCGGTGTGAATTGACCGCTCGCCCCGCTCTCCGAGCTCGGCTCCCGGGCTGGCGAGCTTTTCTTCTTGGTGGGTCGAACTTTATGCTGCCCTCCGTTCTGCTGCTGTTGCTGCTGCTGGCGGCACTTTGCTCGACGGTTTTTGAACCAAACCTTTAAAACAAAACCAGAGGAAAATCAGTTCAACTCTTACAAAAAAAGCCAAACCTGAAACCAGTGCAGTGCAATGGCTGTACTCTGTTAGCAAGGTTGTAGCAAATCATTTTATTGTAATATTATGTTTTTTGTATTTCACGAAATTCGTATCTTAGCCAACAGGGAATTAACCGGCCCCTTCAATTCGGGAACTGTTTTTGTGGTCAACATTATCTCGAACGTTAGTCATAAGGAAATAATATAAGGAACTTTTTTTATCTGGCCTCTCTTCAGTTTTCCTTTAGCAACAAGAACGCAGGAAAGTGTGCTCTGTTCGTACAAAACTTTACACGGAAGTAACATGTTTGACTTGACAGGTCTTAAATCCACTGTTTTGTTTGGAAATAATCTCAAAGAGTTTACGGCTTTTCGCTCTCAATCCCATTCAGAGAAGCTCAGAGCCGGGCCCCTGGGCTCGCTGCGGGTCATGAACTCATTTCCCGGCGGAGTCTCCCACCCTCTTCCCTCAAACATCCATCCCATTTTTCAGTTCTCTCTCTCTCTCTCCCACTTCTCTGGGGCGAGCGGGATTCGCGCGGACAAAAGCTGGGAAGCTCCGGTGCAGTTGTGGGTGTGGTGCAGTGTACCGCTCACCTGCACCCTGGACTCGGGGAGGTTGATTTTGAGAGCCACCTCTTCCCTCATGAAGATGTCCGGGTAGCGGGTCTTGGCGAACAGCGCCTCCAGGACGTCCAGCTGCGCCCGGGTAAAAGTGGTTCGCTCTCGCCGCTGCTTCCGCGGTGTAGCTTCAAACAGAAAACAAGCCGATCGGTCAACGTCTCGGGAATTCGGTTGTGAACGCGAGAGAGAGAAAAAAGCTTTCAGTTCGAGGTGAAAACACCCCGCATTTGGAGTCGAAACCTAAACCCAGGAGTCACTTCAGGCAGGACCAGTCAACTGGGCGCGCTCTCAGGGCAGAAACGTTTCTCTCTCACACACACACACACACAATACACACAAGCAAAGCCTTTCCGTGGCTTTGAAACTGGAATGAGGTCATTCTGTTTCCCTGAATTCCACTGATAATTCCCGTTTAAAAGCAATAACCAGATGAAATAATCGGCACCTTTCGTTCCCCGTTAAAGTACAAGTTTCAGCAAGTACTTACAGGGGTAGCCGACCGAGGGATGAAGCAGATCCATGCCCGAACTAGTCAGACTCAGGCCGTTCACTGTGTATGGAGGTTGCTTGAGATAAGACATCATGCTAAAGTTGGTTTGAAGAGCAAGTCTGCGAGAAACGAGAGAAAAATCCGGAGTCCGTGTCCTTTGGGTTCTCGGCTGAGTTTGCAGAAAGGCCTCGGTTTAAACCTACTCAGAGGAAGAGAAAAGGTTGATGAGAGGAGGGATCTAGAGGAGATGTTGTATCTCCGATCACTGGAAAGTATCTGATTCCTCAATAGATCTCAGCCTGTCTCTTTAAAGCATCCGGAGACCCCCAGCTGTCTTTTGGACCCAGGGATGGAGACCAGATAAATATGTCCCAAAAAACGTGCTACACCCATTCATAAAGTACGCCTTCCACATAACAAAACCCCAATGCCTGAAATGCACACAGCGCATTGTTAGCAATGCAATTTGCATAGATCCCATTCGTTAGCACCAATCTGTTATCACGCTAATTGGCTCAAACAAAACTTGATTGTGGACCATTTGCAGAGACAATGAGTTGCTGGCCCGGGAAGGAGAAAATCGACAAACTACCGATAACAAAGAGTTTATGCACAGGGAAAAAAAAGACGCAATGTTAAAAAAAAAGAGGTTCCTGTGTAGGATTTGCAACCGGACGCTAGCGAAGTTCTCCGTTTTATTTGACAGAGCTGAGAATACACCTGTTTGAATTGGAAGGCCAACATTTAGTGAGACGCAGCACAACGCCTCAGCTCCCCGAGTCAATGAAGTGTCGAGGTTTCGCCGTACAGAATATCCACCTTAGTGGTGGGTTGCTCGGAGACAAAGCCAACAAGTCGCAATTCTCAATGGGGGAGGGGGGTAGAGAAACATCGCCGGGAAATCAAAACTATTTGTGCTCAATTGTATTGCACCTGAATGCTAAAAACAAACCAACATGATTGAAAGAAGAGTTTAGTGCCCAGTTTACACACACTGGGGTCAGATTCCTCAGTTGATTGGACAACTTTGGTCTAAAACGGTTTACCCGCGGAAGTCATATATTGTCACCTGATCAATTCTCCAAGAAATACTCCAAAAATCTCCTGCATCACAACAACAATGAAAATATTTTACTTGACTTTAGAATAAAAGTGGCGGCACCTGATTTGCGCCTGGCATCTTACTTTGAGGAGACGATGTTTAGGAAGAGCGAGCACACCTTCAAAATGGCGGAGGTGAGGGTTGCAATAACCAAACTTCTCATTACAAAACAAAAACTAGGCAGTCGACTCATTCAGACGCTGACCTATTAAATATAGCAGACAGCATTCTACATAGCGTCTACTGGGTCCAGCCCGTGTTAAAAGGGGCTACTTCCAGAATATTTTAAAAAAAAACCAAAGCTGCAGAATAAGCCACATGACCCTTGGTGCAGTCTCAGACTTCAGCCCGAGTAACCCAATGCTCATTCATTCGATTGCTACTATTCACCGATAGAGAAATAAAACACAATCTTTGCCAGTTTCAAGTACAGGCCCTTACCTAAAACAAAATGAATTGCAAGTTGCAGCCTTCCACTCCCGACCCGACTGGCCGTACCTGCAAGGCTGAAGCCACAGGGAAATTGCTTCCCTTGCTGACTGCGAGAGAAGTGGAACCAGTTATATAGAGAGCGGGTCGAGTCTGTCGGCTTCCCAGCACAATCTGTCACTTTTTGAAAGAATCCTATCTACCAGTTGCTCGGCATTCGGTCGATCGTAATTACCCCGCCGAGCATGCGGCCGAGAATTAATTATAATAAATGTTTTCTTGATAAATTAACGAGATAATCCGGGTGGCACACGTTCCTTAATTACAGGACGCTGCAAAAACTGGGATGGCGAAGAACGCTTTCTCCCTCATCCCTGCTGCATTTGTTCTGATTAATTTTCTGCTTGATGGAAATGAAACAAAGCTATAGAGTCGAACTGTGTTTATTAAAAAAAACATCATTAACCTCATATAGGGCCCGGCCCTGCAACCTTGAGACTCGTGGGATTTCGAACAACTAGCATTTACTTTCATATTTGATACAGTATTTGTAACGTGTTATGGCCGCTGCTCTACTGCCACAATTTGAAATGAAGCGTGTTTAAACGATGATGGTAAGTTATTTATTTCAAACTGCATTTAACCCTTCCTCTCGTCATCTCCTAACCTGTACGAAATGCAAAATGATGAACAGTTTTAAATTTAATGTTTACTGTAATTAGAGTTGTTCAAATTTTTTCGTTTAAATACGCGCTGTAGTTACGTGTCCGCAAGTTTCCAAACTTGTTCAGGGCTTACAGTTCCACGTTCAATGTACATGCAAGATAAGCTGGTGAGATGTGAGTGGCTTTGCTAAATGCGGCACCCGCTCAAATAGAATGAATGGTGGATCTTGCTGTTTACAGGTTTAGATACTCTTGATGACTTAGACTCTACATTTACAGCGACAAGCTCTCCCGCTGGATAAATCTTAACGGAAACGTTTTCAAGATTCTTGCAATAAGGTTATGCAATGAGACATTTAAAATCTTAATTTATATTTGCTTGAGGGATAAAAAGGGATCTGACTAATCCAACCGTTTGGGCATTAAATAATATTTCGAAATTAGTCAAAAGGTTAAAGCAATTATCTCACATGAGTCTAAGTATCAGGAGAAACTAAACGTCAATTAGAAAAATACTGACCTTAATTTCAAATATTTAAATGTGATATTCGTACGTACGTGAAGCTGCAGACTAATACTGACTGGTTGTTTAGTTAACATTTCAACTTTAGCAAATAAAGCTGGCTTTTAGGTTTCAAAGACTTCTTTATAAATCTAGAAAATATCATTATATTAATTTTAAAATACGTATTCATTTATTTATAAACTTCAACTTCTTTGATTGAAGTATGTTATAGTAGGTTCCAGTTTTTACTTAAAAAAAAGACAAGATCCCTTAAACTTTTACTGCACGGACCAAGTGCTTCCGGAGCTGAGTCGAACGTTGGAATTGTTAAAGCTATTTTGTAAAATTACTGAACGCAGTTTTTGTTTTGGTGGAAAGTTTGTTGGAAACTCAAACCTTAGGTTTCTTTTTTTTTAAGCTATCCGAAATTTAAATAGATTTTGAACAAACCGCTTTGCATTGAAAAGAAAACCAAGTAGTTTTATATTCACGTCTAGAATTCGAGCGGAAAGCAGCGGAGGTTTTGTTCAGCGAGGTTTCTTCTCGGTTAGGTTATTGATCCGACCCTCTGCCAGGAAAGCTGTTCGTCAATAATTGGGAAGCGATCGATCTCATTCCAGTTTATTTGAACTGATAAACGCCTGGCAATAAACATCTGCAGCCTCAAATGAGGATGTGATTGCAGGGGCAGATCAACGATATCAGGAAAAGAAATCGAGAGAAATCCACGCCTCCCCAATTATCCGTGTTTGAACATTCATGGGGATGAAGGGAATTTACTGGGATCCAGTAGCAAACCCAACACGCGCGAAAGAAAACTGTTTCCGCTCAATTCGCACACGACTGGGCAAGTTAACAATTATAAACCACATTTATTGGAGAAACTAGCAAACGAGCATATACTACGAAAACACAGGGCGAGACTTTTACTTATTTCTCTGCCATTTCATCCCCATCCAATCTCCCAGAACTCAGTGTATGTTCTTCAAAATACAAAACAAGCACCAAGATTTTCAGACTGGTCAGAACAGCCTTTGGACTAAAAAGCACAATCGTCAACAAGCCGAATATACGAAAAGTCTTCTACTGCACGAATGACCACATCAAGCGGGATTCACCCCAGGGTAGATGTTTTTACACATTTGATATTCTATAGGAGGTCTTGCGCAGAGTTTGAAATCAAACACCCCATTCGGTACGAACATATTAACTAAGATTTTCGACCACAGAGGAAGGTTAAGTTGTGTTTTGTTTTGCAAAGAAACTCACCTGTTTTACAGTGCTTAGGTCGAAGGAAAACCCCAAACAAGTCAGGCTTCCCCGATACTGGCGGCCTTTGTCCCTGAAAGCAAATACACAAGAAATAGGTTAGAAGTCTCCAGATTATCGATTGGCAAAATCTTTTCGTGTACAATTGTTCCAATATCAGCGAGCCAAGTCAGACTCTGTCTATTTTAAGAAGAAGATGGGTGAACCTATTTAAAGCTGGTCTCTGATGTATGGAAATGGAAAATGATCGAGATTGCTGAGTTGTGCTGGTCTCTCTCTCTCCCCTTTCTCTGAGACTTGCTGAGAAAGCGCCTCTCTGGTAACTTTTTGACGCAAACTCCGCAGCCAATAGCAAAGGGAGAATGATTGACACATCTCAGCAGAACCAGAATGAGAGAAACGCTGCTCCGAAGGAGAGAGAGAGGAAGAGAGAGAGAGAATCAAAAACAGGGAGAAGTAACCCCAAAGCAGAAAATGAAGGAAAAGAAAAACAAGTAATGGCAGTTAAAATTTAGTAGCACTGAACAGGAGAGAGCGAGAGAAAAAGTGAGAGAGAATGAAACACTTTGAAAGCATTCACATTCACCAGCCAGAATAACATGGAGACAGGCAGAGATAAACTAGGATTAAAACAAACATAATTAAAACAAGACGTATTAAATGACAATTCGGGACTGAGTTAAGAAGACAGATGGACAAGCAAGAATCATTTCGAAGGATATAGAAAAGGCATAAAATCACACCTATCGAGGGGTGGGAAGCAGAGAGACAGGGAGAATAATTATGAAGGTATTAAACAGAGGGAGCAATCAGGTTAGTGATTTTGGGTTGAACCAACAAGAGAACCGAGTATGGATAAGAGTAACCCGGAGTTACACTAGCAAGAATGCCACAGCGAGAAGGCATTAAGTAGAATAATTTAGGATAACTGACGCAGGGAATAATAACAAACCCGGCTACAACTGTCATAGGGCCAGAGAACAACCAGTGATGAACCAGAGTGTGAAGAATTCATAATTATACAGGGAACTATGCAACTGAAGGTAAGAACACATCATTTAATATCAATAGAAAAGGCAGACTAGCTTCAAGGACAAGTATTAAAACAAACGAAAATATAATCATAATTTAAACAACAGTGCAGTAAATTATGGGTTGGTAGTTGGTGATAGATAAATAGATAGATAGTTAGACAGACAGACAGAAAGCTCGAATAACACCACTCCAATTAAATGAGTTTTATCAGTGCGATTAACCTGTGGCCTAGGATCCAATTTCCGTGCTTTGAAGTAGAAACAATCTTTCTAGAAATACGAATAGCAGGCCTAGCACACGTGGAGAATAAAGACTTCAAAATCAGACCAAGAATGAATTAGCGATACTAAAAAGGGAAATAACAACACTCTAGGTCGATTCACTTGGCCAGGATAACCCGTTGTTTCCGTACATCGAGATGTGCGTGCGGCATTTCATTGCACCTCACTTGCAGCGTCCATAATGGAAAAATAACTACACCAAAGTCGCCCAAATATTGCCTGAGAGAAAACAAAATTTTCTTAAACGCGCGCTTAAAGCTCGCAGATAGACTGAAGGGAGAATAATCAGATTTTTTTTGAAGACTGGAGACAATTAGTAATTTCAAATAAAACAGAAACTCTTTGGTTGCGGAAAGAGTGCAACTGGAGCAAGAACCGAGATCAG
This sequence comes from Chiloscyllium plagiosum, assembly GCF_004010195.1. Taxonomy (NCBI): domain Eukaryota; kingdom Metazoa; phylum Chordata; class Chondrichthyes; order Orectolobiformes; family Hemiscylliidae; genus Chiloscyllium; species Chiloscyllium plagiosum. The sequence goes on from NC_057719.1 coordinate 48,980,942, forward strand.
TCAGAAGGGGGAATGTGGATTCTAAGAGGAAAATGATAGAAAACTGGTGAAAATGTTGATCAACATTAAGGTGTGCCCAATCCAAATATTTTCATGTACAACTGTGCAAATGGTGTTACCACTTTGTGGTCAGTACCGTTTCTAAATGTTCCGGTTAAGAGCACGGCCCACCATGTATAGCAATAATCCGGCTTCAAGTAGTCTACAACACGACTCAAAAGGAATCATATTAACAGATATCATCAGTTTTCTTAACCCAATATACGTAATTGTTTGAGATGCCGCTGGCTATCAACAACAACACCCACAGTTACACGACTCCTAGTGTCAACAGATGTCTTAAAATGGGCTCTTCTCTGGCAAACAATTAAGGAGAGAATGGCAAGAACAATTCAAAGAAATACCGAATGGATTGAAATGGACTAATTGCAAAGTTAAGAGTAATGGATTTCTAGGAAATAGAGAATGGCAAAGGCCATTCATTCAAGCAACCACCAATTGATCTCAGTGAAACTCCCCACCTCTCCCACCCCCCCGCGTTTGGCTTTGCAGACTTTCTGCTGTAATGTTTCAATGCGAATGAAATTGTTGTGAAATTCAGAGGAAACTGGAGGAGCAGCATCGACTATTTTTATTCAATAACTATAAAAGCACAACAGCGCCACACTGGTCACAACACTTAGGTGGCCGAATCAAGCGCAAAAAAAAAACACAAAACTTCACAGATTCAAAATTGGAAACTTTGCAGAAGCCATGCTTCAAGGCTTCAACCATGCTGTTGAACTGCAGGCAAAGTAAATGTTTAGTTTTAATGTCCGTGCCTCATTCCTTAACGAAGACACAGCCAGACCCGAACACAAACCACATACAGCAAGATCCTCAGTAAGAATACACTAATGGCAGAGATAGAATTTTGGGAAAACTGATTTTCTTAAGCTGATGACAAAAGTCAACATATTTCTGCCAGATTGGTGGCGTATATTAGAAATGATTTGCTGTACGATTGTTTTATTGTTACATTTTAATAATTTCGACAATCACTTTCCGTGATCTTATTTTAGAAAACCCGTTTGAAGTGTTAATGGGAACGACATGTCAGTCAGCACTGTCTAGATCGAACTACTGCTGCAGTTAATATGGATTGATATGGTCTTTTATCGAAATTTAACATGTTTATCGCATTTTCTTTGCCCCGGTCAAATTATTATGCACAAGATCCCCTTAGCAATCAGTTGCGAAATTATTCGAGGGAAGGTGGTTATTTGTTTCTGTTGCGTATTGTATGTATCAAAGAGTATCAAAGAGTGGAAAATGACCTCGCTGAGGTGTATCACTGGTTCAATTTGAATTCGTTGTCGTTCTGCACCTTGAATGATGCCCGCACGATAAATCGCCTTCGTTTTTGGATGTGACGGACCACAGTAGATTCCTTGAAATTCATTTATTTATTTTAAACAAGACATAATCGTTTTGTCGCCCCATGAAAGGCACTACAAGAATAAATTTTCTTTGAAGTGCTTTATCTCTTGCATTTCGAATGAAATTATTTACATCAAGAAAATAACTCAAATCTCGATAAAAGTTCCACGTTGTTCCAATGCTTCCTCAAACCTCTATACAATTGATGTTCGGAGTGCAATATTTCTACGAGAAAGGATAAACCCAATCATCTGAAATCTATTGGATTTTAATTGCCTTCTCTTTAGTTTTAAGATATTCGTTTTACTTAAGTTAAAACTTTAAGAGTTGAGCTATAAACATAACAGCCTGAGTGATATTGGATCACTTTTTTCCATGTCGATAAAAGTATTGTGAATTGAAATGTTGAATTGTCAATTCAACTTACAGCAAAATATGAGACAAGTATTTTCTTAAAGACCAATGGCTAGGCTAAACGAAAACAATCCTGTGGAAGCGTTGAAGAATTGACCAGCTTTAGCTAAGTCTTTCTGTGATATAATGGGTCACAAGGTTGGATCTTATAAAAACAAATTGGATGCTAGTTTTTGAAACTTAAAAAAGAAACATTGCATTAATGGGTGATTGAACAGTTTACACGACCGTCAGTGCTTTACTTTCTGAGTAAAAGATCTGATTAACTGCTCATGTTAATGTTCTAGGTGTCAGCAAATTATTAGTGAGTTGGTAAAGTGACATTAAAACAAAACTGGGGAAGAAGATCTCAGCATTGTACTCTGGAGCGAAACAAAAAGCTAATCTAAAAATGATCATTATTTGAAATGTTACACGTTGAAAACTCGCAAGGTACTGATCACCTACACATATGTAGTGAAATATGTATGACCCGTTGATATTAAACTTATAAATCAATATTGCAGCACACCGCACTGGGCGGCTGATTTGACACCTACATACGCAGCCTGATCCGCTTGCTTTTTTTTAATACAAATCAATGTTACAACAAAGCAAAGAAGTGGCAACATAGAATGAAAAAGGTGTTTTACCCGGTGTCTTACACCCTGTCAATTGTAGTTCATCGGACGATTTACTATTACAGTTGCTAACCTTCTGTCCCACATTACGTCAAATTGATAGTTCAGTTTCTGAATAGATACGACCGCATTTGCCCAGTATCTTTTATATCGTGAAGCCAAGATGTACTCTTTAGAAAACAGACTGCACTTCCTGAACAGAAGAAATGTGGGAGGAGTCGTATAAATCAAAGAAAATCTGGATAGATTTGTGTCTAAATATGTTATCACCACAGAGACAGTCACGCAAAAACTCAAAGAAGGCAAAGTCATCGAACATCATTCGATCACAAACAGCAAAATCAATTAAACCGGCCTCTTATTTCTCCCCCTATAGTCACACGTCAATATATTGTTATAAGTTGGTTAGTACAAGTATATCACGAGTTTTAATTAGCAAGGAAATCTTAAAGACCTCCCACCTCACCTGGAGTGGAAAGGAGAGTCGTGAACTGTGAGATTCATTTCCCAAATTTCGCAGGAATATCTCGAAAACCAGTCGTCAATGCAAATCAAAACAGAATAAGCGAGGGTTGGGGGATGGGGTGGGGGTGGGGGTGTTCGTGGTGCTGTACTGTATGACTACTTTCAAAGGGCAGTGGCGAGTGGGGGCTCGGGAGCATCAGCCAGGAATCATTTTTTCATTGCTTTTCATCGGGTTAAAGTTGTGTTGTGAACAGCGCGGCGCTGCAATCAGCCTCTGACTCAGTTCTGGAGCAGATGACTGTTTTCCAAATTATACAATTTAATCCCTTCACAGCAGCGAGCTGCCAACAGAAAAAAGAACGAAACACGAGCTGAGTGGAAAAAATAGCAATCTAAACCAGATCCAAGTGTGTATGTGTGCGTATGAGAGAGAGAGAGAGAGACTTCATTCGCTCTGTCACTTTATCCCAGTACTTTCTGCAGTCTTATCACCTTTTGCCAATTTCATTCTTGTCCTTTGCCAGTTTCCCATTTCCATGACTCTCTTGGACAGTTATTATCTTTGAACTGCTTTTGAATATTTTAACCCTTTCAACGCGAGATGCCGCTTTTACACAAATTCATGTCAATTTTTGGAGATCTCTGAAGTTGGGAATTTGTAAATTGGACTATCAATAAATCTGTGTTATATTTACCTGCTGTTAATAAGACACCATGGAATCGATGCTTATAGCGGTGCTCGCACGCACCATACTTCGCAAATAAAAACAAACCACCGCCAATATTAGTAATCTGAAACAAAACAGGAAAAGGCTGAAAGTGTATCTTAGGCCGATGACCTGTCAAAAGGTTGTCTGTTTCTTCGCCACAGCCGCTGCCCGAACTGCTAAATACTTCCAGCCTTTTATTGCATCTTATCTCAACTTTTTAATGTTCCAATATGTAGGAGACGGCTACTACTTTTGTGAGTCAAACTTTTTTTATTTTACCCATCTACACCAGAAACCGACCAATCGCTTAAAAAGAACAGACGTTATGGTGTTATTTTAAAACAAAGCAATGCGGCATTTGAACGGAATCCACTCAGTGTGGTGGTGGTCTGTGGATGACTGGTCCAGAAAGGCTGCAACACCTGGAAGCGCCCTGCAGTTGGCTGCCATCTGTACTGTCCCTCTCCCTCCCCAGTGCATTTAATCGGAGCGATTGCAAATATTTAGCCACAGACATCACAAGCGGAATTGGGCTGGAATCTATGAAAGATGGGCAGTGATTGAAATTCACTTTTGACATGCCTTCGGTCGGAACATTTACAGTTGAGCTCCAGAAAGCCTTTAATTGAAAATCTGCTGTATTTCAATAGCATTGCAACAGAAGATGATTAAATACTTCATCCAAACGCACACACAATTGCTGCTAAGATCGAAGATGCCCACCGAATACGCGAAGGCATTTGTTTCAATATACTGGGTTAACATGCTAAGTGTTTGCTGAATTTGATTTTACAAAATAGATCCACTGGCAGTCAATAAATAACCAGGGAAGTGGCAGATAAAGCGGTGAGCACATCTGATACACAAACATAGAGTCTGTGAGAGATTCCTTTTACAAAGATAGACGAGTTAGAATATCTGTAATGGCTGTAGTCCCGATGAAGAAACTTGGACAATATAATAACTGCTTTAAAAATATCTCTGCGTTACTATTGTTCTTGAAAAGAAGATAATTTAAAACAGCTATCCAGAGTATGTTAGACTGAAGCTTTTTTTATTGCGTTGAGTTACCGTCTGCATGATAGAATGTAAATCATTCTGGTCTTTTTAAGTGTTGGGAATGAAAGTGACTTATCCGACAAGACTCATGGCCGGCAATGGGAAATCCGATACATTAAAATGTATTCAATTTAAACCTTACAATAGATTTGTGGCTGTCTGTGCAAGTTGTTACAATTTGAAATCTAGACAGAAGAGAGCGCAACAACAGCAGCAGTCGAGGCTGGGGTCTCGGCAGAGACAATTCTTCATGAAATTCGGATTGTTTATACTCAGTTTTACCAGGTTCTCTAACACAGAACACATTCGTTATCCGTACGTTCGCTTTTTCCCACCCCTACCTCCTCCCTTCTCTCCCAAGTTCGTCTTTACTGTAATAGCGAGAGATCACAGCTCTGGGAAAGTTATCTTCCTGAGTATTATGTTCGATCAACATTAACATTGTAAACAACTTATGAATGATGCAAAGGGAGCCTAACCTCACATAATACCGGCAGCAAGCATGTTAGTTAATACATAACAAAACATTCGAGGCGTCGTTTGCATGATCTCTGACTGGGAATTTGTTGTCCTATCTACTAAGAGCAATAGCTGGGAGTACCAGTAATCCTTACAGTTAAAAAGGCGAGGAACACAATCGATTCGAACGTTGCTTCCATTGGTTACGATGGAACTATTACATAGAGAGACTCAGTAAAATCACCATACAACTAAAGCAAAGTTTCTTAACAAGTCACAGTTTATGAATTACGTTTAAATCTGCATTCATAATACATCTTTAGAGTCAGATCAGCAATGTGGGACTTTATTTGGGTTTGGCGAGTAACTCCTCCTCATCGCGGGATCAAGTTACCTTTATTATTAAAACACTGTAAACTTAATCCGACCTTCGGCTATTAAAAATATTTGACGGGGAACAAAGTATGACTTCGATGCATAATTCACGTTTGCAGACTTGGAGTTACACGCACCCTGTAGATATGAGCAAAATATAGCAACGGAGTTCACAATGAGGACAATTCTCAATCAAGTTTGATTCAGCTTCATTTCAGATAAGTTTAAAAATAATCACAGAAACTGAAAATAAATATGGATTGTGTACAATAAGACAAAATAGATGCTTGGTTTAGTATTTATTTCTGTTAAATTAAAATGAGATTCAAACTAAGTCACGAAGGCTAAGATTCCATTGCATTACAGTGGCGGGTGTGGGTTTACACTGAACAATTTTTAGAATTCAAATATCATATTGACATGATTCGTAAATCACCTGGAATGATTGTAAATTTTCAGGACATTATCCAGATACAAGAAATTGAACAAAAATGTTTAATTGAAAGAACACTTATCAGAGACAGATCCTCTAACTTCGGACTAGTCTAGATGGTGTACAGTGTAGAGATTAAACTTGCCCCTCAGGTGACTTACCACAAAAATACACTGCCAATCTAACATTTCCTGTGCATTATTTGTGGTGTAACCTTTTATATTACTCTAACAGAAACTTGTACAAAGCGATCTATTAAAGCTTGTGCAATCTTTAATTTAAATCTTTCTTGGCGTCATAACAGTTTACAAAGTGTGAGACTATATTCCTCCGGCACTTCCACATTAATAAACAAAAGTGCAATTCCTGTGAAGCATATCATGAACGAAATTGTATAGTCCTTGAAATCAAATTTTCCAGTTTCTTAGTAATTGCTTTAGATGGACGTTTGTTAATTGTCATTAAAATATTAAGTAGGTGGAACAGACGAGGATAAATGGAAAATATCCTTACCCACCATCCCAATAATTGCAGGCTTTTAAACAAACGCTTGCAAAACATTCATTCAGGACATTTGCTTGTATTCATGTCTAGAAACTAGGAGGACTTGTCGCATTATCAGATTAAAGTTTAGGCGTGGCATTTAAAAATTGCCAAACCTCTGAGTGTTTCAGTGCATTTTAAAAAAATATTAAGTTCGAGGCAGAGTCACCGGTGAAACAAATATTATTACAAAGAATTTTGATGTGCACTACTCTGTCAATTCAAACTTCCCGAAAGTTTAAAATCATCTGAAAGCCACTTTACTGTACATTTTTACTCGGATTACTTGGACTTAAATATTAAAGGAAAATATGAAATATCGTGCACACATTCATTATACTTAAATGAAACTCTTCAACAACAGGAAAGTTGAATACAGTGCTTGTGCACATTTTAATAAGCATTTTCATTATCTGCTTTGTACATCGATATTATTATAGATTGGGCTAGCAACTGAACGGAGACAAAACAAACTTTAAATGAAATGTAAAAAAGAGTCAATTTTAACAACTCAACAAACAATTGTTTCATATTAATTGTCACCAAAGTTGAAATGTGCAGACACTTGTATAGGTATCTAACTGTAATAAAATCTATCATATGCAAGGCAATACACAGTAGTCTCATGTTTAATTCATGACATCAAACTAGCTTTGACTTCCTATTGCCCATATAACAATTTAAAATTCATTGGTTTTTAGAAAATACAAATGCATTTATTTTGCACACTTTAACTATATTATTCGCATCACAACGAAAGTTAACTTCAAAACATCACTGTAAATGCAAAGTCTTTGTTGAACAAAGCACAGGGATAAGGAATATGAGTCTCACTTTAATCCTTGAAGCCTTCCATTTTCATTTGGAACTAGCCAGATAGTAATGTTTATTAATATGTAACACTTGCCCATGCAATGATATTTTGTGAAACTTGAGTGTTAATTGATGTGGAGTATACAGACAACATCCAGTGTTTTTCAACACCAGTGATTTACATTGTAACTGAAGAGATCGATTGGTGTGGTATTTCAGCACATAATACAGACAATGCTATACCTTTTAAATGCCATCTTCTCCTTTCATTGAACAAGAATCTCTGAATTGTAGGAGGATGGAATTTGCAGCACAAACAATTTCCAGATCTCTTCTGTGTGTCGAGAAAGTACTACCCACAATAATGCACTTGTTAGCTTTCCCTCTTCTTAAGAATGTAGTAACACTCAAGCAGGAACAGGTCCCTTAGCTGCTCAAACCTGGTCTACCATTCTTGATCATGGCTGATCACCTGTCTCAATGTTATTTTTCATCACCATCCCCATATTCCTTGTTGGCATTAGCAACTAGAAATTTATTAGTCTTTGTTTTGAACTTATTCAATGACTAAGATTCTACAGTTCTCTGGAGTTGAGATTTCTAAAGATTTACTTGGATGAAAATATACCCTTCCACATTTCTGTCTTAAAGCGGCTGACCACTTATTCTGAAGATTGTGTCCCCGGTCTTGATCCCACAGCTCAGAGAAACATCTTTTTGCACAAACTTTAAGAATTATATAAATTTCAATGAGACCACCTCTCATTCTTCTAAACTGTAGAAAATACAGGCCCAGTCTCTTCCATTACTTCTCATAGCACATTCAAGGAATCAGTTTGTTGAACATTTGCTGTGTTCCCTGCATGGCTGGTACATCATTCCTTATGTAAGGGGACCAAAAACTACACACAATACTCCAGATGCAGTTTTACTGAAGTTCTGAATAATTGAAACAAAAATCTTTATTCTGATAGTCAGATAATCTTGCATTTGCCTTCCTAATTGCTTGCTGCACCTGTCATGTTATCTTTCAGTGACTCACAAGGAAGGAAAACCAAATCCCTTTGGATATCAATGCTTTCCAATATCTCATCATTTAAGGAATAATCTACATTTGCATTCTTCCTACCAAATTGAATAAGTTCAGTCATTCATCTTTTTTTCGAACTGCCATGCTCTTGTCTATTCTTAGTCTGTTCAAATCTTCTTTGAGCCCTGTTTGCACCCTCATTACTGTTCATATTCTCACCTAGTTTAATATTATCCAAAACCTTTGAAATATGACATTTGGTCACAGATTGTGATGGTTAACAGAAATAAAGCAGTATGTAGGAGTAATGGGCCATTCACACATTGACAAGCTGAGACTGATCAGGTACTGCATGTGGTTGATCACTATTTTCTTTCTGTTAACCAATACACTAAGTATGTACTTAATCTTATTAAGTGAATTTATGTATGAGACTTTATTGAAAGCCTTCTGAAAATCCAAATGCATCACATTCATAGCTCTCCCTTATTTATTCTGCTGTAGCATCCTCAAAAATAGAATTGTCAAATATGACATACCTTTCATAAATCTACATTGTCTCATATTTTGTAAATATCCAGCTATCACGATGTTCACAATAGATTCAAATATTTTCCCAATTATTCATGTCAAGTTAACAGGCCAGAATTTCCTGTTTTCTCTCTCCCTCCTTTCTTAAATAGTTGGCTTACATTTGTAATCTTCTATTCTGCAGACATTACTCCAGAATTCATAAAATGTTGAAAGATCACCAACGTATCTATTATCTCTTTATCAACCTCTTTCAACAATCCAGGATATGGAAATTTAATCTTGGGGCAGGTTTGTCAACTTTAATTCCATTGTCCAGTACTACTTTTATTTTATTAATACCATTTTCTTTCTGTTCCTCATTCTCATTAGACCCTTGGATTCCTATTATTTCAGGGAGATTCTCGTATCTTGCTCCCTGAAGATGAAAAAATAATATACTATTGGGTCAAAACCAATAAATATGAATTTTAAATACAAGCAAGAAGAATCATGTTTCCTAATTTACTTTTGCCTCAAAATTAGTGTTCATAAATATTCCCTTCAATCATAAATTTTGAACATAAATAGCATGTCATTTATGTAGTATGTGGGATTGGAGGTTCGTCTTATAGAGCTAGCTTATTGCTCAATGATACTCTGGCACTATAAACTGGTAAATTGAAATTTAAGGGACAAAACCTTAGTCCGGTTGGGCTAAAGTCATTAACTCCTGCCCCTTCAAGTTTGAGAACCAATTATCTAAATGTTTACTTTTTATACCCTCAAAGACAGCAATGCTACTTAGAGTCATAGAGTCATAGAGATGTACAGCACAGAAACAGACTCTATAGTCTAACTCGTCGATGCTGACCAGATATCCCAACCCAATCTTGTCCCACTTGCCAGCTCTCGACCCATATCCTTCCAAACCCTTCCTATTCATATACCCATCCAGATGCCTTTTAAATGTTGCAATTGCACCAGCCTCCACCACTTCCTCCGGCTGCTCATTCCATACCCATGTCACCCTCTACGTGAAAAAGTTGCCCAGTAGGTCTCTTTTATACCTTTTCCCTCTCACCTTAAACCTATAACCACTAGTTCTGGACTCCCCCACCCCAGGGAAAAGACTTTGTCTATTTATCCCATCCATGCCCGTCATGATTCTATAAACCTCTATAAGGTCACCCCCTCAACCTCCAATGCTCCAGGGAAAACAGCCC